>NC_091953.1:76259661-76563411 GCF_031021105.1 Erythrolamprus reginae
ATGTTCTGAAAACGACTGCATGGTTTATCTGTTTTGGCATCCTTCCTGCAGATTGCTTCTGTTCTGTCTAGAAAAGGCAACGATCAGAAATAAAAGCCACACATGCTCCAAAGATGATCCTATCAAATGTACATTGATTAAAACACATTCAGGCAAAAATGATTAACTCTAATCTCATTCTGCCATCTCATTCTGGCAGTGTTCCTGGATGGATGCTTCAGAGATAAGGATAGTCCAGGCTGAGAGCCAAAGAGTCATTAATTGGTCTTTGAAGTGATTCTGGTAATTTAATCAGACTTACAGTTGATGAAAGATTTGCAGAACATGAAGATTGCATGAGTGAAAGTGCTCTGGAATCAGAAAATGCTCACTCAGCTTTGGTTCACAAGCAGCCATGATCTTTGATTAATGTTGTTCACCACATCCTCTTATCCCCAGACTTTCCCCTATATAGTGACAAGGTGTGAACAAGTGTTCCCTAGAGCTACTAATGCCAAGATCCTTTCTTTCTTAAATATTCTTGTCTACACATAGTTCTCCTGACTTGCATCTAACAGGGTTTCCTCCTCCTCTAATTCCCCATCGTTCTCTGATTTACTCACTACCATAACTGGTAGTCCCTACTTGATTCTCAGACTCTGACTTCACCTCACTCTCAGACTCAGGTGACAAGAGCACTGGCCTAGGATACCAATATACACCCATCTCCTGGTCCTCGAAATCCGTGACCAGCTGAGATGGACATGGACCAATCACAACAGCTTCTAGGCATTTTGCCAACCCTTATAAGCTTCTTGAGATATCCAGGACTAATTGCTTAGACTTAATTTATGACTTAAGGACTTATGCTAGCTGTTAATGCCATTTAATTAACAGCTGGTTTTTTTAAAAGACTTTTAACTTGTGTTTGTGTGTGTCAACTACTAAGCAAGTTTATTTAATTAAACATAGGTCTGAACAAACTACATGTGTGCTACGTTCTTTCTGGTCTGTAGCTGGTGCAGAACAATAACACAAGAATGATCATAAATGTACTAGAGTACTGTGAGCATAGTTCCCTCTAAGATGTGCAGCGTGCTATAGTGCACTAGTTTTTAGCGGTCAGCCCGAGAATTTTAAATCCTAGTGCACAGGACCTTCCCATCGCCTTTCTGCTTTGGCTGCCCCAGCTCTGATACCCACCCGTGCTGGGGGCTGTCCCCTGGAGCCGGGGGCTTTCCTGCACAGCTGCCTTCCCCCCTCACAGCACCAGGCGAGCATGGCTGTCTGGAGGTTGCTATCGGGGCAGCCGACGTCCGCTGACGTCAAGCCCTGCGCCGGCTGTCCGGGAAAGTGGCGCGCTTTTCAAACGCACCACTTTCCTGGGGAGCTGTCTTTTCTGGCCAGCAAAGGGCAGCTGCCACAACAACAACGGCACTGTGGAGACCACTGACGAGGTGAACTGCATGGCGGAGGCAGGAGGCAGAGCCAAGGGGAGGGCACGGAGCCAAAGGGAGGGCATGCTGGCCAAGAAATGCTGTCAGCTGTCCAGGTGCCAGGGGGTGGGGGCTGGGGGCTGGTCCCACCAGCCCGATCTCCATCCACGGGGCTGGGGGCATGTATCCACCGGCCCTGCCAGCCTGATCTCCATCCTGGGGCTGGGGGGGATCCGCCAGCCCTGCCAGCCCGATCTCCATCTGTGGGGCTGGGCACGCAGATCCACTGTCCCTGCCAACCCTATCTCTGTCCATGGGGCTGGGGGCGTGGATCCGCTGGCCCTGCCAACCTGATCTTCATCCTGGGGGCTGGGGGGGCGGATCTGCTGGCCCTACCAGCCTGATCTCCATCTGTGTGGGGGGCGTGATGACCGGGGGCTGTTCGTCTGTGGTGGATGGTGCAGGGCAGGCACAGGCAGCCCCAGGGGAGAAAGAGGAGGGAGAGAAAGGAAAGAGAGAGAAAGGGAGGCAGAGAAAATTGAATGAAGGAGGGAGAGAAAGAAAGAGTAAGAGGTAGAAATGATAGAGAGAAAGAGGGAGGGAGAGAAAGGAAAGGGAGAGAGAGAAAGAGGGAATGAAGGAGGGAGAGAAAGAAAGAGTGAGAGATAGAAAGGATAGAGAGAAAAAAGGGAGGGAGAAAAGGGAAAGAGAAAGGGAGGGGGAGATAGGAAAGAGAGAGGAAGGGGGAGAGAAAGAGGATATGATTGAGGGAGAAAAATAAAGAGTGAGAGATAGAAAGGATAGAAAAGGGAGGGAGAGAAAGGAAAGAGAGAAAGGGAGGGAGAGAAAGGAAAGAGAGATGAGAGAGGAAAGAGGAGGGGGAGCGAATTATGGATGTCAGAACTCACACATGCCTGATAGCGCACGCCCACACTTTATTTATTTTATTTATTTTATTTATTTTATTTATTTTATTTATTTTATTTATTTTATTTATTTTATTTATTTTATTTATTTTATTTATTTTATTTATTTTATTTATTTTATTTATTTTATTTATTTTATTTATTTTATTTATTTTATTTATTTTATTTATTTTATTTATTTTATTGATTTTATTGATTTTATTGATTTTATTGATTTCATTGATTTCATTGATTTCATTGATTTCATTGATTTCATTGATTTTATTTAGAGTTCTATGCCGCCCAGTCCCAAAGGGACTGCTGCTCAGACACTACTTTTCCACCCACACCGAAAAAAAATTAGAGGGAACACTGACTGTGAGGCACATCCCAAGAAACAATTAGCTTTAATATTTATAGATGCACAAAAGTCATTCAATAATTTAAATTGGCATGTTTTAATAATGCAATTACATTGTAAAGTCGTTGCAGAAGTTGGTGATAAATTAACAGCTTGCCACACTATCTGTAGAAGACCTGAACTTGGGAGGGGTGAATACCAGGAGGGAACAGATGCAATCAGCAGGGCTGGATGTGAGGAAGGACTGGCCACAATGGCATAATCTGATTGGACAATGTGACAAGTTTGTGGCTGGGGGACAAGGGATGTGAACTTTCAACTGAGTGGGAACCTCAGAGTCAGGTTTCCCTGTGTAGGTGTCAGAATGACTCCACCCTGGAGCTCCCACTCGCAGCTGACTGCCCTGCCACCTCCCTGCAGCTACTGCCCGATGCTGCTGTTGCTGACGTGGTGTATGAGAGAGAGAGAGATTGCAAGAGAGAGAGAAAGAGAGAGAGAGAGAGGAAAAAAGAGGGGGAGAGGAAAAAAGAGAGAGAGAAAGAAAGAGAGTGAGTGAGAGAGAGAAAGAAAGAAAGAGTAAGAGAAAGAGAGAGAGAAAGCAAGAGAGAGAGAAAGAGAAAGAAAGAAAGCAAGAGAGAGAGAGAGAGAAAAAGCAAGAGAGAGAAAGAGATAGAAAGAATGCAAGAGAAAGAGAAAGAAAGCAAGAGAGAGAGAAAGAAAGCAAAAGAGAGAAAGAAAGTAAGAGAGAGAGAGAAGGAGATGAAGGGAGAGAGAGAGAAATGAGTGCAAAAGGGAGAAAAAAGAGAAATGAGAAAATGATTGAGGCAGAGAATGAGAGGAAAGAGAGAGAAACAAAAGAGAGAGAGAAGTGACTCTTGATTTAAAGCATATGATAAAAACCACCCAAAGAATAAGAGAGGAAAAACCCCCAACACTCACCTGATTTTGGAAAGAATAAGAGTGAAAAAAACCCCAACCCTCACCTGTTTTTGGAAATGGTTCAAGGGTTTGTACACACACACACACACACACACACACACACACACGGGGGAAGGAGACAGGAATGGAAAGGAAAGAGATAGAAACAAAAGAAATAGAGAGAAGTGACTCTTGATTAAAGCATATGAGGAAAAAGCACTCAAAGAATAAGAGAGAGAAAACACCAGCCCTCACTTGTTTTTGGAAAGTATAAGAGAGAGAAAACCCCCAGCCCTCACCTGTTTTTGGAAATGGTTAAAGAGTGTACACACACACACACACACACACACACACACACACACACACAAAGGGGGGATAATATGTATAATATGTACTGTCTTAGAGTGTCATTTTGTGTCATTTTGGTTGGTGGTGTGCCCCAGGATTTTGTAAATGTAAAAAATGTGCGGCGACTGGGACACCTGTTCTTTCCACAAAAAGGTAAGTGAAATCCTAGAGGGCCTCCCCACTGGGGTGGATCATATTTGGACAACCCAACATCACCCTCCAAAGCCAGCTGATCTCCCAGGCCTGGGAGCAACAGCATTATGGCAAACCAATTCTTGATGAGCTTTCTTCCCTGGAGTGGTGTGGGCACAGAGCCAATGGACTCAAGGATACCCCCTGCAAATGAGCATTGCACCATGGATGGGGCCAGCACAGCAGAGCATGCCCACTCTTCTACCAGTGTACAGGCATCTCACTGCAAATGGGGCCACATGGAGCCTAGGCCAACAGAGGCAGCAGGGAGGAAGGCAAGTCAGAACCACCACCCCATCGGCCATGCCTGGGCCACCTTCCACTTCCAGGAAAAGGGACCAAGACCACCAAAATTGGGACAGTTGATGCTGCGGTCTGAAGAGCCTCCTTCCCCTTGAGACAGTGACAAAACCTTATCTACAGCCAAGGCGGCAACGCATTGGGAGGAAGGAAATAGAGATGAAGAGACTCAATGGTGGGAGAAGGGGCAGGGTCAAATGGCCATGGCAGCACAGAGGTTCCCCTCTTTCTTGGGGGGACCCCGCATCCCCACTCTCCAGGGGTTCTGGTTCTTTTGAACCAGACCTGATCCTCCCTGAAGGGAAGATGATGCAGGGGACACTACTGGGGGTCTGGTTTGGGGTCAGCATACCCCATCAGATGTACCAGTCTTGTCTCATACTGGCGGTGGTGCGAAGCCGGCCAGGCTGCCATGCCTGAGTCAACACCAGCCGTGGAGACAATGCAACGCAGGGATTGGAGCCAACCAATAACACCTGGGAAAAGGACCCTTTAAGCGATGGTGATGTGAAGGAAAAAATAAGTGGTGTGCTGGTGAGTGATTTTGGATTGGGAATGTTTTTTTGGGAAAGGATTGGGAATGGTTTTTTTAAAAATTTATTTTCTTAATGGAGCTAGCTGCCAGAAATGGGAGAGAAAGCAGCTATTTTGCGGTGCGGTGAATAGCGGATGCTTCAGTTTTTGTACATTGCCCAAGATTGAACCAATTAAAAGCAAGCAGATTTAAAGATCCTGAATTTGGACTATTTAAGCATTATGTCTTTTTGAATGAATTTCATTTCATGTGTTCAGCAAATGCTGGCCTTGGTCATGGATTTCATCTGTCCTGGTCATGAGATTGGAATGTGTTTATGATGTATTTACCTTTGAGAATGAAGCTAACCACTTCTGTTTGCAATGAAGACTTTCATGAAACGAAGTATCTGAACTGGCAGATAGAGGTAAGGGCACAGAGTTGACAAAAAATATTAGAACAAATTAAACATGAGAAGAAGAATTTTAGGACAATTTGAGGACAATTATACAATGGATATTATTACCAGAAAGAGCCTTTGTAATTTGGAATAAATTTGCAAATGAGAAAATATGGATGGCAGCAGAATTTCTGAAGAAGAAGATTGAGATTATTATAAAATTATAAAATATAAATTAAAAGAATTAATTTTTATAAAATGATGAGTAGGATTTATGGGAATTAAATGATGAATTTTAAAGT
This sequence comes from Erythrolamprus reginae, assembly GCF_031021105.1. Lineage (NCBI taxonomy): Eukaryota > Metazoa > Chordata > Lepidosauria > Squamata > Dipsadidae > Erythrolamprus > Erythrolamprus reginae. The sequence continues at coordinate 76,265,317 of NC_091953.1, forward strand.
TATCTGGAATTTAATATAGGGAAATTTTACTGAGAAGAGATTGAACATATATTGGGGGATGTGAATGAAATTTGGAAGGGGAATAAATGAGTAAGATACAAGAGTATTAATTGAGCTTTATATCTTAGATATATTATTATATTTCTTAGAGAGAGAGGTGAGGGGGAAAGGGCTGAGAAGAAATTTTATAGGTATGAAGATTTAAGATAAGCAAAGATAAGGAGAATTTTATATATGGATGAATTATGTTTTATTGAAATATAGAATTAAGAAGATAGAAAATAATGATGATTATATTAGATGATTTTTTAATTTTAAGGGAAGTTATTAATGACAGTGGGAAATATTGATTATAGAAATTATTGAATTACAGATTTAAGTAAGATAGGTATAATATATAATTTATACTTGATAACTTTTATGAGTTTATAGAAAGTTATAAATTAGACTGATATAAATAAAGAGGATACGCTGTCTCTATGAGGGTTACAGTTATTTATATTATAATACGGTATGAGATTTTTATTTGATTTATTGTCCCATAAAATGGAGTACTGATGATTCCAATAGATTTTCAGATAATTTTATAGATTAAGGCATGATGATTCCACTGGGTTTACAGTGATAAAATTAGTGTAGGGTATGAGGATCTTATTGGGCTTACAGTGGTTTTTTTAGAATAAGGCATGATGATTCCACTGGGTTTACAGTGATATAAACTAGAGTAGGGCAAGAAGATTTCCACTGGGTTTACAGTGATTTATTAGAATAGGGCACAATGATTCCACTGGGTTTACAGTAATATAAGAGAGTAGGGCAAGATGATTCCACTGGGTTTACAATGTTTTTTATAATAGGGCATGATGATTTCACTGGGTTTACAGTGACATATTAGAGTAGGGTATGATGATTCCACTGGGCTTACAGTGATAAATGGGGTGTGATGAGTTAATTGATTTCAGAGTAAAAGAGATGCATGGAAGAAGAGGGGGAAGGGGTTTTTGCTTTCCCTTCTTTTTCCCTTTTTATCTTTTTTTTTCTCTCTTTTTTTTCTCTTCTTCTTTTTAAATTTTATTTTATTTTATTTTTTTATCGATTTACTAAAAGAAATTATTAGTAATTGGGCTAATTGGGACATTTATGACAAATTATTTGGATTTCCTTCCCCTTTTGAATTGATATATGTTAGATCCCTGTAACCATTAGATAAATTTTAAGATCTAGTCGTTATGATTGGAAATTCTGGTTTCTTTTTTTAAAGGGTGATTACAGTAAAAGTAATGGTAAGAAATATATATGAAATTGATATTAAGGATATATAGAGGAGATTGAAGCATGAGGGCCTAAATGATCAGATTTAATAAGAAAAAAAGCATCTAAAAAAAATTGTATTCGTTAATAACTTTTTAAATGCATATAAGAAATTTGAATCATTATTTTTTATCCAAATGTCAAATGTACAGGAGGTAGCACTGGATGGATTATGAATACCCAATTCAAAAATTGTATTATTGTATTGTATTTTAAGATTGATGGTATATTATATTGCATATGTGATTGGTGTGAAAAAAAAACCTTTTTCCTGAAAGAAAGAGAGAGAGAGACCCAATGGTGAGTGAAGCAGTTCATCTGTTCTTCATAAAGACAAAGATTAAAGTGCCCAAAATGGGAAAGGGGGGGGAGATAGATGCCATAATAGATACAGGTTGCTCATTGTGCCTAATCAGCAAGGTGGTGGTGGAAAAACTAGAAATCCATACCAATGCCTTAATAACCCGTCCCGAGTCTACGGAAAGGGGCGGCATACAAATATAATAAATAAATAAATAAATAAATCCCCATCCAGTTCCAACAGCTGGACAGATTGCTAGTCGGGGGAGCCCCAGCCACACTCCTTACCGAGTTCATAGAGTTAAGGATGGGCCAACATTTTGAAAGACTTTGTTTCATATAAGCCCCAAAGATGTTGGAGGCCATCATCCTGGGCCTATTATGTCTAGACAAGTGGACACCCACCATAACTTGGGAGAATGGATACGCTGGCACAATCTGACTGGACAATGTGACAAACTTGTGGGTGGGGGACAAGGGATGTGAACTTTCAACTGAGTGGGAACTTCAGATTCAGGTTTCCCTCTGTAGGTGCCAGAATGGGTCCAGAAATAAATTGGAGCTTTGAGGAATACTTTGACTCAGATCAGATAGTTCGGATGTTATCTGGAACCTTGACATAAATACCATGAAATTTGGCCAAAAAAAAATTTATTAGGATGACTGAGGCAATATAAATACAAATTCTAAAATAATAGTAAATGGTGATCTGACAGAAACAGTTAATATAACTAAGGGAGTTAGACAAGGATAACTAACAGCTCCCCTCCTATTCATACTATCCTTTTGAGGCGCTGTTGACCCAGGTGAGGGAAAATCAGGAAATAAAGTGACTAAAAATTATAAGAAAGAAAGAATATAAGATGCAGGCTTATATTGATTATATGGCTTTTATTATTGAAGAACCCCTCAAATCAGGAACAAAATTACTACATGATAAATTTGGTGAGGTTTTAGAACTAAAAATAAATAAGGAAAAAACATAGATAATAATGAAGAATCTTACACAGCACCAAAATAAGAAGCTGGAGGAGGTATTGGGAATACAAATTGTAAGGAAATTTAAATAATTACGAATTTGGATGACAATTCAAATTGTCCTCAATAAATGGAGATAACTATACCAAACTAATGGAAAAAATACAAAAGGAGTTGGAAAACTGGGCAAAACTACACATTTCATTAACTGGAAGAATTGCAGTTTCAAAAATGAACATTCTACCCAATATTCTTTATTATTATTATTATTATTATTATTAATATTATTATTATTATTATTATCATCATTATTATTATCATTATTATTATCATTATTATCATTATGTGAATACAACTCAGCAAACGAGATCACTATGCTGGATTTCGTTTGCATCACCAGTCGGGCACTTCCCAAGCACCTAGGACTGCACGATGTAGCAGGGAATTATGTTTGCCAATCTCAGTAAAATGGCCTTTTGCAATTGACAGATGGAGATTTTGTCAATTCCGATGTTTTTCAAATGTCCGCTGAGATTCTTTGGCACTGCGCCCACCCAAGTTGAATGATTACTTGTGGTTGCGGGGGGGGGCTTGATTTTGTAATGCGATGATTTGCGCTTGTAAAGCAGTCACTGTTTGTGCTAAAAGTTGAACATCATTAGCTAAATTGGCCATCCTGAGCTGGCTGGATGAATTTCTTAATTAATTCAAAGACAAGGGAGTTTCAACACTGTTCTGGTTTCTGGTAGAAATTCAGCAAGTACAAATAACTTTTATCAAACACATTATTCCATAAACAAAGAAACTCAAACACATTATTTTATCAAGCACATTATTCCATAAACAAAGAAACTCAATTTTATTCTCTTCTCTTCCGGTTATACACACATTTCATACTGGCGTATCTCTCCTGGCTCTGTAATCTCTCTTAATTGCATTCCTTACATTTCTTCTGCTCTGCTAGACAAGATTTATTTTGTGAAAGCATGCTCACTAAAAACAGCAGACAGACAGTTAATCACACAAAATTTTTGGCTTACTTGGAGAGCGGCATAAAAATCAACATCCTTTTGTTCAGCAATGTTGAAACTCCACCCTTCTTCTTTACTAGTCCCATGATGTGCCAATACCTCACTCAATTATTTAACCCATTTATCTCCTTAATATCTTCTTCCAGACCGTTGTTCTCTACGTTTCTGAATTCTTCTGAATTTAGGATTAACCCAGCATGCCTTTAATTCTCCCTCACTAGATCTTGAACTCATAGCCCCATCCTGTGGCTGGCCTCCCACCTGTTCTACTACCTGTAACCGTGGACCCCCCACTACTTCATAAACACTATCTGAATCTGAGTCCTCAATATCTTCATCATCCTCCAACTGATCAAGAGTATATACAACAGTTCCGGCACAAGTTCCAGTTATTATTATTATTATTATTATTATTATTATTATTATTATTATTTTCAAACAGTTCCAATAAAACTAGGGGGCAAATGTCTATATAGTAAAATAGAATGATTCTGAAATTCATTTGGCTGGGGGGAAAGGCCTGAATAAAATTAAAACTATTACAAGACAACAGAAGTAGAGGAGGATTTGCACTCCCAGACTGGGAACTGTACACCAAGTGGCAGCCATAACATGGCTTAAGGATTGGATCTTACTCAAAAATAAAAGAATATTAACAATAGAAGGCCATGATTTACAGATCGACTGGCATGCTTTCATCTGGGAGGAGAAACACAAATCACACACATATTTTTAGAGATACCAGATAAGAGGCGCTTTATTAGAAGTTTGGTTGAAAATTAAGGGAAACTATTACACTAAAATTCTGAAATGGCTATCCACTATGGAAGCAATAAATTATAATTTATCCGAATGTATGGAAGCAATAAATTATAATTTATCCGAATGTATTGGATCTCAATAAGATGGTGACATACATAGAATTACTAGACAAGCAGGATAAATTTAAATCAAATTTAAATTTGGTAGGTATAGAAATAGATTGGTGGCCCTACCTGCAAATACAGTCCATACATAAAAGAGATATAGTACAATACGGATTTCGAAAAGATCAATGAGAATTGGATAAAATTTTATTAGGACAGAAGAAAAAATGATATCCTCCTCAAACTTAGACCAACTTTCAATAATCCAGGACTAAGTATGCACACCTCTTACTTCATCTATATCAACCACTAATAATCTTAAATGCAAACTCATTAATTCAAAAAGCATCGACAACAAAATACCTGATCTACTTCTACTGAAAACTGCTAATCTCAACATCATATTTATCTGCAAAACATGGCTAAACACATCCCTTCCTGACTCCATTATTTCAACCAGAGACTATCATATCTACCGATCTGATCGAGAAACCCGTAGAGGAGGTGGGGTTGCAATCTTCTATAAGAAAACTGAACCTAAAAAAAGTGCAAGTTAAACATGAACTTCAACTTCCTGAAACTATGATCTGTTAATTGACCTTAGATACCACAGTTTGCTTCCTTCTATGTTATAGAACCCTAGATTATGACATCTCACATGCAAACAAGCTAACCTCATTACTAACTTTGGCGTTTCTTGGCGACCTAAACCTACTTGAAATGCAAAGAACTATTAAATTATATGTACTTCTAATTTCTATCAAATCCAAGAAAAATAAACTACCTATAAAAATAAGAAAGCTTTGACTTTGGTTTGATGTCGCATCGTGGTAGAGCAGCCTCTGGTGAGCTCCAGGGTTGATCTCTGCTTTCATGCTCTTTTTGGCCGCTGATATGGCAGTTGCAGCTTGGAGATCCTCAGAAACTTAAAGAAGAACTTCCCATGTATCCATGGTAGTAAGGTGATACCCCGGAGAGCGAGGAATACCCCCAGAGCCGAAGTCAAAGAGATAGGCCTTTGGCTGATCTGAAGACTCGGCTGCCTGACATTTAAAAGGGAAACAAGAAATAATAGCCAAAATAAGCTGAAATAAGGGACAATAACAGTTAGAGATCGTGGATCTGTGGAAAGGTACGGATTGAGAGTTGGTAACAGTAGAAGGATTTGGAGAGAAGAGCCCTTGATGCTGTCTGGTTAGACTGATTTGACTGGATTTAATCTGTTCGGGTGTTCCAAGGTGCAATGCAGCAGCCATTACATTTCATCAGGAACAGTGAGGACTTGAAAGACAGGTGAGGAGAAAGAGTTGAACTGGCGGACTGGTTATCAGAGATAGGAGATAGGGGACCAGCCACAGATTCCCTCCTCCCAATACCAGATTTGGATTTACTTGGGAAATAACTTTGGATGAATAGTTCAGGCAGCAAAGGGCAAGGTGGGTTTTTTTGAATGTGTATGAAGGTTTGTGGAAGTTGAAAGAACAGACTTGGAGGTGACAAGGCAAACTGGAAGCCACGTGCTGAAAATAAAGGGAGTATCGCCAGCCCAGCACGTTTATTAATTTGGACATATACGGATCAGAGCCATAAGTAACTTGATGATCAGTAAGAAACATTGCTGAATCAATTTAGGACTGGGTAAGACTGATAAATTAATTAGAAGAGACTCGGGTTGTATTTTATTAATTTGCTGATTATTGAATAGGATTTATGACATCGGACTCTATAAACACTGTGGGCTTTGATTTTGGATATTGGACTCACAGAAAATAGCAGAAACAACGTCAAAAAAAGGATAAACTTATAATAGATAACAATTGGAAACAGATCTATGAATCTCAATGTAATCAAAATAGTAGAGGGGTAGCAATTCTTATTTATCAAAGAGTTCCTATAGAGGTGGTGGCAGTACAAAAAGTTAGAGATGGGAGATGGGTATTTGTTAAAGGGAAAATAAATCAACAAAAAATAACATTGGCAGCAATTTATGCATCAAATGTTAATATGAAACAATTTATATTGAATAAAAAGAGGAAGTTAGATAATTTTGGGGAAGGCTCAGTGTTTTTGGCTGGGGATTTCAATATACAATTAACAATGGGAATGGCAAATAGAAGATCACTGCATTTAAATAGACTTAATATGGTTGACCCTCATCAGGATCTCCCAAATAGAGGTATGTTTTATTCTGCAAGATATAATACGTTCAGCTGCGTTGACTATATATTAATGAATAGAACGGGGAATGTGCAGGTTAAAACATTTGAAATTAAAAGCATATGGCTGTCAGATCATGCCCCACGAATAGTAAGATAGAAACAAAAAGAAGAGAAAAGAAAAATCCTGTATAATGGCATTAAGTGACTCCAGTGGGAAGGTGAGATATGGGAAAGATCAGTTGGAGAAAATAATGTGGAACTACTAGGAACATCTTTATAAAGAAGAACAGGTGAATGTTGGAGTCATTAATGTTGGGGGAAAAGTGAACGAGGAAGATAGACAAATGTTAAATGCAGAAATTACACAAATAGCTAAAGTAATTAAAGGGTTGAAACCAGTCTAAGCACCGGGCCCTGATGGGTATACAGGGGAATTTTATAAGATTTATATGGATGAATTGATACTGCATTTGGGAAATGATGTATTTAAAACTTGTAGTATCCCACAGACTTGAAGGACGGTAGAAATTGTTACCATCCCAAAAAAGGATTGAGATTTAAGGGACCCGGGTTTCTATCATCCTATCAGTTTGGCAAATCAGAATTATAAAATATTTATGAAGGTATTGGCCAACAGACTTGAGAATATTTTGCTGGAAATTATTGAGGAAGATAAATATGGGTTTGCAAAGGGAAGGAAGATAAGTGAACCAATAAGAAATGTTGTTAATGTGATGCACCATGCTACCGTTACCAAGAAGAAGTTGAGCATTTTGAAATTAGATGTGTATAAAGCTTTTGATAAAGTTAATCATAGTTATTTGTATAAATTGTGTAAGGAGCTAAATATGGGGGATACATTTTGTGAGATTATAAAGGGAATCTACAGTGAAAATGTAGCATACGTAAGTGTGCTGTCCCCAGAGACAGAGATAGTTGGACTGTATTTAGGCATGTTTCTTTAAGATATTGCATTAGGGGAAATGTAGTGAAATTGCACTCTGGGCAAGCTTCCTCCCACCTTTTTAACCTGAGAAGACTTATGAACAAGAAGCCTGAAATCAAAGCTCATCTGGTGGAGTTCATGGACAAGATGATCCAGAACGGACACGCTGAACTTACCCCATCTCCTAAAAGGAACAAAGAATGGTGGTACTTGCCATTCTCTGGAGTGTACCTTTCACAAAAGCTAGAGCGGAAATGAAAAAGAGAGTCAAGACATACCTCCGTGAGCAGTCTTCAAGGCATCAGTATACAATGCCCACCTGCCACCATGACTAAAAGAGAGCTGCATGTTTTCTCAGATGCATCCACGCAAACAATAGCAGCCATGCCATATACCAGAATCTACGGCGGGGAGCATAACTTCCAAGCCCCTTTTCCAGCTTCTGTTCCTACTCCTGCTCTTGTTCCTGGGAAACCCTTTCCACTTTCTCTTCTAGTTTCTATTCCAGGTCCAGGTCCAGTCTCCAATCCTGATCCTGTTCCAGGTCCAGGTCCAGTTTCCGATCCTGATTCTGTTCCAGTTTCTACGGCATCTGCTCCTGTTCCTGATCCTGTGGAACCTGTTCCTGTTCCAGATCCAGGTCCAGTTTCTGATCCTGATCCTGTTCCAGTTCCTACAGCATCTGCTCCTGTTCCTGATCCTGTGGAACCTGTTACAGCTTCTCTTCCAGGTCCAGATTCTGATCCAGTTTCTGTTCCAGTTCTGATTGCACCTGTTCCTGTCAATCTGTTCCTGTTTGTATTACTGTCCTGGTTGCACCTGTTCCTTGTCCTGTTGCAGGACAAGAACACATCTCCAAACTCTTGGCACATGGGACTTGTGCTCCAAGTTCTGCCCAGCGCAAAGACATTCGCCAAGAAGATCTATGCCATACCAGTCACCAACCTAGTCTTGCTGAAAAGACAGATCGAGCTTCAAGACTGAACCTCAAGCTTTGCATGCCTTGTGTCTACCTCAGTGTTTGCATTGTTTGATGATATGCTTCATTTATCTTTGTTATTTAGTTCGGATAGACTGTTATTCTATGCCCTTTATTTAGTCAATTAGATAGTTAAGTTACATTGCTTACACTATGCATTGTTTGCCTTAGTAAGATAGTTAAGCTGCACTATTTAGCCTATATATTTGTTTATTTCAATTTATTCGCTAGTTAGTGTGGAATTTTACAAATTCCAAATGGAGAGTGTGCTGTCCCCAGAGACAGAGTTAGTTGGATTGTATTTAGGCATGTCTGTTTAAGATATTGCATTAGGAGAAATGTAGTGAAATTGCACTCTGGGTAATGTTGTACTACATGTGACCACATTTGTGTATTCCTATTGGCTCTGACTCGTGATGAGGAGTAATTGGAGAGAACATTCCAGAGGATCTTTGTCTTCACTCTTTCACTAAGCCAGCCAGCATGTAGATGCTCCACCTAGAGCCTGGGTCAATTCAACCTCTTTTTACCTGCACAATGGGAAAGATTATACTGCAGAAGAATCGCATCATAACTGTGAGTTATTGTGAGAATTCCTGTAATAAAATGACCTGTGATACCTTATTGTGCTGAGTTATCTGACTGGGAAAAGTTGATTTGTACCAGAACAGTAAGAGTGAATGGATAAAGAATGCATAGTTTTAAAATTCAAAATGAAACCAAGCAGGGCTGCCCGTTATCCCCAATGCTATTTGTAATGGCAATAGAGACACTAGCCAATATGATTAGACAGAATAAGAAATGCAATGGATATAAAATTGAATATTTAGAAATAAAATTAAATCTATTTGCAGACGATACAATCATATCGACTCAAAGCCCAGTAGAAATGATTAAAGTAATTAAGAACATACTATTAGATTTTAAACAGCAATCGGGGCTATCAGTCAATATGGCAAAGTCAGGTATTATGTTCCTGAATGTTAGTCCCAGAGAACAAATACTTATTGGAAAGAGTCTGAATTGAAGTTGGGACTAAATAAAATGAAATATCTGGGAATATGGTTATTAAGGAATTTGGAGAAAATGGTGGAGGTCACTTACAGACAGATTTGGATGAAAATGATAAAACACATGAAGAACTGGAATAATAATAATAATAATAATAATAATAATAATAATAATAATAATAATAATAATAATAATAATAATAATAAAACCCTGAAGGAACATAAGTTGCAACCTATTTGGGAAGGGCCTTTTGAAGTTTTGCTTACAACAGAGACAGCTATCCAAACTAGAGAAAGATAATTTATTAGACTTGTATGCCACCCCTCTGGCAAAGATAAGAGCATTAAAAATGATGATAATTCCAAAGATGATGTATTTGTTTCAGGTTGTCAGGAAAAATCCCCTAAAAATACCAAAAATAAAATACCCAAAAGGAAAAATACAAAACCACATAGAGCTCTGATCAAAACAAGTATTTATTCATTTATGAATAAATCAAAGATACCATATATATGGGATCGCAAGGTAAAAAGGCTTTGCGATTCTGAGCAAGGGATACAGAGGTACATTTATAGCATAAAACATAACAGCAGTCGCCCCCCTTCTACTGTCCGTATATGGGCATATTATTCCAAGCCAACTTCCTATTTCTCAATGCTTTCCCAAGACTTCTTCAGAATCATTCATCATATATGTTTACTCTTTCCCTGATGGTTTTCTGGCCCATAACAAACTTTGTCAGCAATCTGTGTTGCAATAAACATGTTTTTCCCTGTCTTGTGCAATTTCCTAACTGGCTAGGAGTGCCAAGGTTTAAAAGTTCACTTCTTCTTCTAAAGTACATCTATAGTATAACAGTTTGGGGTCTTTGGTTCTATATACTTCTCACAAATCCCCCCTTCTCTTTCATCGGACTGGTGATCTACAACAGTCAGATTTCTTGCATCATAATACGAACCTCCCTAGTAGAGGGAAGATCGTCGACAACCCCTATCTCCTTTCCTCTTTCACAGACATTCCTCCATAGGGCTTTCCAACAGCTTACACAACAAGGCATACATTTAATACAGATACATGTGATCAAACATAATACTATAATCACAATAATCCCCACAAAAAGACTTCTCAGCCATTTGAAGTTAGGTAACCAGGAGATTAATGTGTTCCAAATACAGTGGAACCCCGACATATGAGCTGCTCTACTTGCGAGCAGCTCGAGATAAGAGCTGGGAGGGGAGCAACATTTTTGTTCGTCTCCCGAGCTCACATCCGGGATACGAGCCGAGAGGAGCCGTGCCCCCCTGACGCTTTCGGCAACTTCCGAAGACGCTGGAAGGAAGGAAGGCAATCCAGCGCCCGGCTCCTCTCGGCTCGTATCCCGGCACTTGGTAAGCGGAGAGGCGTTCGCCTCCCCTGCCGCCCCACTCTGGGGGTCCTTGGCTTCTGCTTGGGGGTGAGTGAGAGAAAGGGGGGGGAGAGAAAGAGATAGCAAGAGAGCGAAAGTGAGAAGAAGAGATGGAAAGAGGGGGAGAGAGAGAGAAAGAGAGAGGGGGAGAGAAAGAGAGAGGGAGAGAGAGAGAGGAGATAAAGGAAGAGGAGAGAGAGAAAGGAAGAGAAAGAAAGAAAGAGGGATAGAAAGAGAGAGAGAGTGAGAGATGCTCAGTGAGCCTTTCTTTGAAGTTGCCTTTCTTTCTTTCTTTCTTTCTTTCTTTCTTCACCATGTGTCGGTGCGTCGCGGCTCTCTCTCCATTCTTCTCTTTCCCCCTCTCGGGCTCCGAAAAACGGAGAAAACCCATGGAGATCCAGAGGGGAGAATGGGGCAGGAAAGAGTGCAGAAAAACGGAGGACACCCATGGAGATCCAGAGGGGAGGATGGGGCAGGAAAGAGTGCAGAAAAACGGAGGAAACCCATGGAGATCCAGAGGGGAGGATGGGGCAGGAAAGAGTGCAGAAAAACGGAGGAAACCCATGGAGATCCAGAGGGGAGAATGGGGCAGGAAAGAGTGCAGAAAAACGGAGGAAACCCATGGAGATCCAGAGGGGAGGATGGGGCAGGAAAGAGTGCAGAAAAACGGAGGAAACCCATGGAGATCCAGAGGGGAGGATGGGGCAGGAAAGAGTGCAGAAAAACGGAGGAAACCCATGGAGATCCAGAGGGGAGAATGGGGCAGGAAAGAGTGCAGAAAAACGGAGGAAACCCATGGAGATCCAGAGGGGAGAATGGGGCAGGAAAGAGTGCAGAAAAACGGAGGAAACCCATGGAGATCCAGAGGGGAGGATGGGGCAGGAAAGAGTGCAGAAAAACGGAGGACACCCATGGAGATCCAGAGGGGAGAATGGGGCAGGAAAGAGTGCAGAAAAACGGAGGAAACCCATGGAGATCCAGAGGGGAGAATGGGGCAGGAAAGAGTGCAGAAAAACGGAGGAAACCCATGGAGATCCAGAGGGGAGAATGGGGCAGGAAAGAGTGCAGAAAAACGGAGGAAACCCATGGAGATCCAGAGGGGAGGATGGGGCAGGAAAGAGTGCAGAAAAACGGAGGAAACCCATGGAGATCCAGAGGGGAGAATGGGGCAGGAAAGAGTGCAGAAAAATGGAGGAAAAAAGCGCTTTCCCAGGCAGCCGGCTTGCTGGCCGGGGAAGCAAGCGATCCGGGACTGCCTCGTTTCCTCTTCCCGCTGCCACCACATTCGGAGCCCGAGAGAGGGAAAGAGAAGAATGGAGAGAGGGCCGCGCGTGTGTCGGTGCGTCGCGGCTCTCTCTCCATGGAGATCCAGAGGGGAGAATGGGGCAGGAAAGAGTGCAGAAAAATGGAGGAAAAAAGCGCTTTCCCAGGTAGCCGGCTTGCTGGCCGGGGAAGCAAGCGATCCGGGACTGCCTCGTTTCCTCTTCCCGCTGCCGCATTCGGAGCCCGAGAGGGGGAAAGAGAAGAATGGAGAGAGAGCCGCGCGCCAGAGGCGGATGCCGCTGCCGCCTCAACAGCAGCCACGGGAGGGGAGTCGCAATCACACCGATGGTGGGGTTTGCCCCCTTTCCCCCGCCCGCTCCTTTCCCCCCTTTGCTTGGAAGCTGGCTGCTGGGAAGCCCCCCCCCCCTGCCCGGCTGTCACCTTTTAAAACAGCCCCCGGGCTGTTTTTAAAGGTGACAGCCGGGCGGCAGCGGTTTTTTTTGTTGTTGCACGGATTAATTGACTTTACATTGTTTCCTATGGGAAACAATGTTTCATCATACGAGCTTTCCGACTTACAAGCCTCCTTCCGGCACCAATTAATCTCGTAAGTCGGGGTTCTACTGTATCAGTAAATGCAGCATTTTCCGTAATATACTTCAAATGCGTAGTAATATTATGTAAATGTTTCAGCTTAGCTTCTATAAATTGTTTCTTGTCATCTATATCAAAACAACATAACCCCTCAAATTCTTCACAGCCATGACCCAGTCTCAACAGGAGATAATCAATGGCTACTCTGTTTTGCAACACTGATTTTCGTACCTCATCCATTTCATCAGCTAAAGCAGCTATGATAGATGACGTTTCATTTATGCTTTTTGCCAGGGCACATACCAGATGTCCCACCTGCTGATGATTATATTGATTAGCAAACTAGGGGAACATACTAATCAATCCTGCTTCCACTTTTGATAATATCACCACCTCATCACTACACCCCGTATTTCAGTAACATCTCTTTTTCCTCTATATATATTCTCATGATCTGGATTGAACAATACAGGTGAAACTGGCCATTGTACTGGCCATTGTACTGGGATACGATCAGGGGGTATATGTTCATGAGGTGTATGTATTACCCCCTCTCCCTCCTGCTCATGTTCCTGATTTGCATCTCCGTCGATGATCTCCCCCTCATCCGGTATACCACAATTACCATTATATATTGTAGCGTTCATCATTTCATAATAGAACTGTGTTTCTTGATTGATTTCCTTAATATGTGCTATCCCCATCATTGTGGTTAATCGCCCTATGGTACACGGACCCCCTATTGCGTGAGCTGGGATAAACGAATAGGCCAATAGTTCGCAGAATAGGAACCACCCTTTTGGGAGATATAACACCTGTCCCAAAGCTTCCACTTCCTCTCTCTCTTTACATGAAAACGCGCTATCGGTCGGGACCGCAGTGTATGTCACTTTCTCTATTTTCTTCTCTGGGTGCCTATAAATTACACAATCATATGCAGGCAATATATTCTTCACCTCTATCACTAACTTCTTCTGGTTAGTCCATTTAGTGGGTCGAATAGGGTTCCCAAACAACGTTATCACCTTGGCCAATTTGTAATTATTTGGTTTCATAATGACCTTCACTTCATCAAATATAAATTTCCCCGGTATGGGGACTCCAACAAAACAGGTAGCAATTATATCCGACACAGTTGTGTCCCCATTCACACAAAAGGAAGTACTATTTAAAGCCACTTTCATTAATTCCAGAAACACATTTTCGTCTCTCTTCTCTGTTTCCCTCACCTCTCTCTTCTGTCTTTGTATTCCATTCATTACATATCCAATTGTACATCTACCCTTCCAAGTGTATGGTAATTTCCGTAGAGCTATATTGCCACAAATAAATACCAACTTGGAAGGGTTTTTGATCTCATGATATGGTATAAGTAAACCTTTCCCTACTATACGAAATTTTTTATATGAAGGATTATAATTCCCATAATATTCATGGCATTGTATATATATATTCTCCATTTTGTACGCTACTTCCTTCCATCCCCTATCAACATCATATGTGCAGTTGCATCTAGGGTATTTTCCCAAATTCATTCCATCACCATAAGTGGATCTGATACAAACTCCGGCATCGATGTCCTCATCATGCTCAACCAATGTAACAGCAGTTATTTGGGCATATTGCTCCTCAGATTCAGCATGGAAACAAAGCTGCTGCCATGTAACAGGGTAACTAGGCAAAACAGTCTCTGATCCCATACCCACCTGTAGGTGCAATATTATGTCCCAAAATAGAAGCATCAGAGTTTGTTCTTTACCCATACTGCTAATCTAATGTGAACTAGCCCCCCCCCCCCCTTTTGGAGTAACTATACTATGTAATGTTGTGCTTTACACACGGGTCTCCTGGTCTCGGTGACGTACATCCACAGACATCCACAGCATGGATTTCAGCCACTCAGTGATATCTTCCCTTAATATGACTATTATAATCATATACAGAGCAACCACACTCAACCAAATACACAGCTCCACCTCCCAAAATTCCATTTAACCCAAGTCCAAAGGAAACTTTATTCAGTCTCTTTCTTTGTCCCACTTAATTCAATCCATCCTTCAATCGGAATATTGTCCGGTCCTTATCAAAGTTGCTCTTAAGTGTCCGGTAAAGGAATTGGTCCTTTAATCCTGGAATAATGGACCCAACCTCATTCCTTAGTTTGGATAGCTGTCTCTGTAGTTAGCAAAACCTCGAACGGTCCTTCCCAAAGAGATTGCAGTTTCCTCTCCTTCAAGGCTTTAACCAGGACCCAATCACCACTCCTGATATCATGCACATGAAAGTCAAGCGGAGAAGTCTGCACCAACAATCCTCTAGACCTTAAATGAGAAAAACACTGCGACAATCCTTGAATATATTGCTGTAACAACACATCTTTTAATTCTATTCTAGGCATTCCTATACTTCCTGTATATGGTATACCAAACATCATTTCATATGGGGATATACCTATATCCTTCCTTGGACTTGCACGTATACGTAATAGTGCTAATGGCAAACATTTCGTCCATGGTAGTTTTAACTCCAACATTAATTTTTTTAACGTGGTTTTTATCGTCTGGTTCTTCCTTTCCACTTTGCCAGCTGAAGATGCATGATAAGCCAAATGATATTCCCAGGTAATACCTAAACCATGCATTACCTGTTTTACTACCTGGGCTGTGAAATGTGTGCCTCTATCACTATCAATCGATTCAACCAAACCATACCGTGGTATTATTTGTTCTAAAAGTATTTTTACAGTCATTTGTGCATTAGCGCGTGCACAAGGAAAAGCCTCCACCCAACCAGTCAAATGATCTACTATAACAAGTAGATACTTCAATGTTCCCACTGGTGGCATTTCAGTATAATCCACTTGAATTCTCTGGAAGGGCCATATGGCTAAAGCTCGACCACCCCTATCCTGTTGTCGGCTAACCTTTTTATTTATTCTAATACAATGAATACATTTTTGTACTATCTGCATAGCTATTACATACATGCCCCTACAAACATATCTGCTTTTTATGAAATCCACCAATGCCTGTGTTCCCCAGTGGGATCCTTCATGTACTCTCTCCAAGATAGCCCTCATGGTTGGTTTGTTTACTAACTGTAGGCCATTACTCGTATACCATTTCCCATCAATTTCCTTCACTCCCTCTTTCCTCATCTTATCCTTTTCCTCATCTGTGAATGATGGAGCAACATCCCATTCTACAACTGGTATTAAAGCCATTACTGACACCTCCACCCCTCCTCTCGCTGCTTTCTTAGCTGCCTCATCAGCTAGTCTGTTCCCCATTATTTCCATCGAAGCCCCCTTCCTATGGGCCTCAACATGTATCACAGCTAACTGTGTGGGACCATCTGCTTCCCCTAACACAGCCCTTATAAGTTCCACCCATTTCAATTCCTTCCCTCTACTAGTTACCAAACCCCTTTCCATCCATATCTTCCCAAAAGTATGCAGTATACCAAAGGCATACTTCGAATCTGTATACACATTTCCTACCATATTCCGTAAGAATTTTAGGGCTTGTAATAAAGCAAATACCTCACATGTTTGTGCTAATCATTCAGTAGGTAGCTTTCCACATTCCAATACTTCATGTGTATCACCATCTACTATAGCATATCCGTTGTTCCGCTTTCCATCTTCAACACGGGATGAGCCATCAATGAATAAATTCCTTCCACCATCTATTGCACGGTCTTTCAGATCTGCACGTACCTTGGTCTGCAAATCAATCACTTCCACACAATCATGTGCTATGTCATCCCACTCTTGTCTTACTCCAGAGAGAAATTCAGCTGGATTGAGATTTCTATCTGTCGTAAGTACTAAATTGTCCTGGGTTAACAAAATCACTTCATACTGCAATAAACGAGAATTTGTAAGCCATCTATTAGCCTTTTGCATCAAAACATTTCTCACCTGATGGGGGCTACTCACAACCAATGTCCCTCCAAAAGTCAATTTCCTACTTTCTTCTACCAACAAGGTGGTGGCTGCCACAGCTTGTATACACCTAGGCCACCCCCTTACAACATTATCCATCAATTTGGATAAAAACGCTATAGGGTTCTTTTTCCCAGCCCATACCTGCGCCAATACCCCTTTAGCTATCCCATCCTCTACGACTACAAATAGATGGAAAGGCTTTTCCAAATCAGGTAAACTCAGAACCGGTGCCTGTATCAATGCCTTCTTCAATTCCTGCAAGCGGTCCTCATCATCCCTTTTCCATCGTACTTCCCATGGTTCTTCTTCCAACAATTTTTCATATAAAAACCTCACCTTCTCCGTATATCCATTTATCCACAATCTGCAATATCCTACCAGGCCTAAAAGCCTCCTCACCTCCTTCTTGTCTTTTGGTAGGACTTGCCTCATTATACCCTCTATTCTTTCTGGATTTATTTTCTTACTTCCATGGCTGATCAGATGACCCAAATACTTCACCTCCAATTCAACATATTGTAATTTCCTTTTTGACACTCGCAAACCCTGTCCTCCCAGGAAATTCAATAAGGCATTTGTGCCGTTTTCCATATCCTCCACCTTTTCCCCAGATAGCAATAGATCATCTACATATTAGAGAAGACTTAATCCCTCAGGTACCAGAAATTTTTCTAACACTTGTTCCAACATTTGTCCAAACAAATTAGGGCTTTCCGAAAACCCCTGTGGTAACACACACCACCTGAATTGCTGAGTTCTATTTGTGTCTGGATCTGTCCACTCAAAAGCAAAGATATCTCGTGATTCCTCAGCTAATGGACATGTCCAGAATGCATCCTTCAAATCAATAACACTAAAATATTTATGTGCATTCGGAATGCAACTTAAAAGAGTATATGGATTTGGTACTATAATATGCCTAGTAGCAATTAATGTATTAACCTTCCTCAAATCCTCCACTAAACGATAAGAGCCATCAGGTTTTCTGACTGGTAAGATAGGAGAATTAAATTGAGACATAGCTGGTTCAATTAAACCATCCCGTAACAATGCCTCTATTACTGGTTTTAATCCTTTCCTTCCTTCTATGGGGATTCTATATTGTTTCTCTTGTATTGGTTGTACTCCTTCCTTCAGATTCACAACTAAAGGAGCAATTTTCAGTACAGTGGTACCTCAAGATACGAACCCCTCGTCTTACGAACAACTCATGATATGAACCCGGGGTTCAGAAAAATTTTGCCTCTTCTTACGAACTTTTTTCAAGTTACGAACCGGCATTCGGAGACTGCTGGGAAGCCGCGCGGCTGTTTTAAAAGGTGGCGGCGGGGCTTCCCAGAAGCCTCCCGAATGCCGGTTCGTAACTCGAACAAAGTTCGTAAGAAGAGGCAAAATTTTGCTGAACCCCGGGTTCGGTTTGGGAGGTTGTTGGGAAGCCCCCCAGGCTGGCTGCGACCTTTTAAAACACCCACGCCGCTTCGCAGCTGTCTCCTCCAACTGTCTTCTTCCTTCTGGTGTGTTTACATCCCATTCTGGATCTTCTAAGGGAAACTTCACTTCTACAACTACAGGATTTATGACTCCTATCTGGGACTTGGTCCAATAATTCATAGCAGCAGTTCTAATCTGAACCCTCTCTTCTGTAGTGACCAAATAACTCAAGATATACTGCAATTCTGCAAATGTATACACATTAGGACCCAAAAACAAGTTTAGTGATTCTGCAGTTCCAATAGGGTCACTATTCAAATTAGGCATTACCATTTTATAATTCCGTAAATCTGAGGAGGTTAATGGGACATTTACAAAGGTAGTAATAATGGCACCTTCCGCATTTAATCCCCCAGGGACTTCCCGTAACGGAAGAACTCTGGCCTTTGACCTAGTGACCCTCTGGGAAGGGGAGTGCAATATAACAGGCTTAACATCGCCCCTTCCTGGAGATCCAGCTATCGCTGCCTGTCCAGCAGCCTGCCCATAATCAGGGGGAGGAGAGGAATGGCAGAGGGGATACTCTAAGGGATCCCACCCCTTCTTATCTTCCTCTTTCTCATAAAGGACTGGGACCCCTCTGCCCCCTCCCAGGAGGGGTTCTCCCCAAACCACAAAATCCCATGGGACTAAGTAAATTATCTGATCAAGGAGCCCTTTAGCTTCCAGGACCTTCCTTAATGCTATAATCCAATATTTATCTGAGTCCCCATACTTATTCCACCTATAATTTGGCTTGATCAATACATGCTTTGGCCATTTCCTGGTACAATATGTTATCATAAGGACTTTAGACAAATCCTTGGTATAAGGAGACAGTCAAGTCTCATCCCACTGTGCCAGCAACTCTCCCAATGGGGATATTGAAGGAATAGTGGGAACCTCAGTAGCACTCCCAAAACGCTGACACATAGCTGAAAGTCTGGACCCCATCGTACAGGTTATGCCACAAGACCCCTTCACAGCAACAGCTAAACAACACTTTGATGCATCAAAGCTATACAGACACAAGAAATGTACCCAAACAAGAACGGACATTCCTTTTGTATCACATACACACACACACCACACATGCAGAATGCCAGATGGTTTATACTCACCACCCCCGATGTGTGCCGGCAGCAGTCAAAACGCCACCCCGTCCCGGGACCTCGTAAACCTAGATTCCCATCCTTGTCCACCTGTCTGGGAAGAGTTTGATCTGGTGACACCTGATGAAGTGGACAAGGCCATTGGAGCTGTGAGTTCCGCCACCTGTTTACTGGATCCGTGTCCCTCCTGGTTGGTTTCGGCCAGCAGGGAGGTGACACGGAGCTGGGCCCAGGAGATTACCAACGCTTCCTTGGGGAGGGGAGTTTTTCCATCACTCTATAAAGAAGCGCTCGTGCGCCCCCTCCTCAAGAAGCCCTCCCTGGGCCCAGCCGTGCTTAATAACTATCGTCCAGTCTCCAACCTTCCCTTTATGGGAAAGGTTGTTGAGAAGGTGGTGGCACTCCAGCTCCAGCGGTCCTTGGAAGAAGCCAATTATCTAGGTCCCCAGCAGTCGGGTTTAAGGCCCGGTTACAGCACGGAAACCGCTTTGGTCGCATTGATGGATGATCTCTGGTGGGCCCGGGACAGGGGTTTATCCTCTGTCCTGGTGCTCCTTGACCTCTCAGCGGCTTTCGATACCATTGACCATGGTATCCTTCTGCACCGGCTGGAGGGGTTGGGGGTGGGAGGCACTGTTCTTCAGTGGTTCTCCTCCTACCTCTCTGGCCGGTCGCAATCGGTGTTAGTGGGGGGTCAGAGGTCGACTCCTAGGTTTCTCCCTTGTGGGGTGCCTCAGGGGTCGATCCTCTCCCCCCTGCTATTCAACATCTACATGAAACCGCTGGGCGAGATCATCCAAGGACATGGAGTGAGGTATCATCAATATGCGGATGATACCCAGCTTTACATCTCCACCCCATGCCCAGTCAATGAAGCGGTGGAAGTGATGTGCCGGTGCCTGGAGGCTGTTGGGGCCTGGATGGGTGTCAACAGACTTAAGCTCAACCCAGATAAGACGGAGTGGCTGTGGGTTTTGCCTCCCAAGGACAATCCCATCTGTCCGTCCATCACCCTGGGGGGGGGAATTATTGACCCTCTCAGAGAGGGTCCGCAACTTGGGCATCCTCCTTGATCCACAGCTCACATTAGAAAAATATCTCTCAGCTGTGGCGAGGGGGGCGTTTGCCCAGGTTCGCCTGGTGCACCAGTTGCGGCCCTATCTGGACCGGGACTCATTGCTCACAGTCACTCATGCCCTCATCACCTCGAGGTTTGACTACTGTAATGCTCTCTACATGGGGCTACCTTTGAAAAGTGTTCAGAAACTTCAGATCATGCAGAATGCAGCTGCGAGAGCAGTCATGGGCTTACCTAGATATGCCCATGTTTCACCATCACTCCGCAGTCTGCATTGGCTGCCGATCAGTTTCCGGTCACAATTCAAAGTGTTGGTGATGACCTTTAAAGCCCTTCATGGCATTGGACCAGAATATCTCTGAGACCGCCTCCTGCCGCACGAATCCCAGCGACCGATTAGGTCCCACAGAGTAGGCCTTCTCCGGGTCCCGTCAACTAAACAATGTCGGTTGGCGGGCCCCAGGGGAAGAGCCTTCTCTGTGGCGGCACCGGCCCTCTGGAACCAACTCCCCCCGGAGATTAGAACTGCCCCTACTCTTCCTGCCTTCCGTAAACTCCTTAAAACCCACCTTTGCCGTCAGGCATGGGGGAACTGAAACATCTCCCCATGGGCATGTTTAATTTATATATGGTATGCTTGTGTGTATGTCTGTTAGTATATGGGGTCTTTTTTAAATCTTTAAATATTTTAAATTTTTCAGATTATTTATGATTTGTTCCACGTGTTGTGAGCCGCCCCGAGTCTTCGGAGAGGGGCGGCATACAAATCTAAGTAATAAATAAATAAATAAATAAATTCTTCAGCTCAGTCTTTGTTAACAGTAATGGATCCTGTCCATCATTTCCTAGTAACACTTCAATCAACTTCAATGATCAAATAAATTTTACAGAAGAAAATGTTAAGAAGTCATTACGCAACTTAAAACTATCTCTATCAATTGAACCCAATGGTATATTTGCTTGCTTCTTAAAAAACCTCTCCTGTACCTTAGCTAAACCTCTAAGTATAATTTTTAATAAATCCTTCAGAACCAGCTCCTTACCCCAAACTATGGTCACTAGCAACAGTCATTCCTATCTTCAAAAAAGGAGATTCAAGTAACGTGGAAAATTAACGACCAATTTCATTGAGTTGTGTCACTTGCAAAGTTATGGAATCAATCATAAACCAATCCATTACACTCCATCTTGAAACTAATAACCTACTTTCCAACAAACAATTTGGCTTCAGGAAAAAAATATCCTGTAATGTACAACTCTTACACTGCAAAAACATATGGACTACTCAACTTGATCAGGGTAAGTTAATAGATGCAATCTACATTGACTTTTGAAAAGCCTTCGATTCTGTAGTTCATGACAAACTGCTTCATAAACTAAAATCCTATGGCATATCAGGACCACTGCATGATTGGTTAACAGTATTCTTGTATACAAATGGTCAAAATAGGAAGTGCCATATCCAATCCGGTTCCTGTGAACAATAGAGTCCCTCAAGGCAGTGTCTTAGTATCAACTCTCTTCATACTCTATATAAACGATCTTTGTGACCACATTTCAAGCAACTGTATATTGTCTTTGCTGATGATATTAAACTACACAGCTCAAAAACATAAAGGGAACACTTAAACAACACAATATAACTCCAAGTAAATGAAAATTCTGTGAAATCAAACTGTCCACGTAGGAGGCAACACTGATTGACAATCAATTTCACATCCTGTTGTGCACATTCAACTTTGTACAGAACAAAGTATTCAATGAGAATATTTCATTCATTCAGATTTAGGATATGTTATTTGAATGTTCCTTTATTTTTTTGAGCAGTATATTTAATACCACCAACAACACTGCTACCCTTCAAAAGGACCTTGATCATTTAGCAGAATAGTCTAACAACTGGCAATATCAACCAATAAATGCTCTGTCTTACACATTGGTAAAAAGAATCAGAATACTAAAAACATACTTGGAAGTAAAGAACTCGTAGATGACCCTCACTCTGTCAAAGACCTTGGAGTACTCATATCCAATGACCTAAATGCCAGAATTCACTGCAACAACATTGCCAAAAAAGCACTAAGAGTTACAAATTTAATGTTACGTGGCTTCTGTTCTGATTTCAGGCTGATTCATGTAATACTTGGAATAAAGGAATTCTCAATGCATCTCATTGTAAAATATATCCTCTTTAATTTCTCCTTTAACACTTCAACTCTGCACGCAGTTTTCTTCTCTCATCATTATCATCTCAGTAACTAAGTAGATAAGCTTGGCAGTAACATAAAAGACATTCCACAAGTCATTCTAAAATTTATGGCTAATTAGGGCTAGCCAGGAGTCATAAAGAAATCACACATGATAGCTTACACTTCGGAGCAAGTTTGGGACGCAGCCATTCTCATTTTGCAAAATTGAACGAATTCAGCATCTCTTCCATTTTACACCCAGATGTGAAGTAATTAATTAATTAATTACTCTCTAATATCTCCTCCCTCTTTCTTCCCAGCATTTCTGAAACCTTCTGAAATGAGCATCCCTTCATCTGTGATCTCCCCCCTTTGAGTCACTCGAACTCATGTCTATGTCATTAGCTCCATGGTCTTCACTAACATTGCTAACTGTTGGTAGAGCAGGGAGATTTATGATCTCTAAATCCCATTCATCATCATCCAAATCTGAAAACTCCTCACAGTGCAAGGGAGTATACATAACACCATCCCCCTTCTCATGGCCGCTCCCCTCCCCTGGGGGATAAATGCCATTAGGTTTGTCAGGAAAATGAACATGAAAGTCAAAAAGTAGTTTAGGAACTTCAAAGTCTTTAGCATCATCCAGACAGTGTTATCAGGCCCGCCTCCTGACCATTCCACCAGGTACTGGAAATGGTCATCAAACCAATGAGAATCTCGGATGCCAGTAATGTTCAAACATGGCAGTGGAACTCGAAGTCTGGGCTCAGGGCGTGGAGGAGCAGGAACAGCAGGAGCTGGAACTGGTGGGCAAAGTGGAGAGTCAGGTGACACAGGAACCAATAATGAGCAATGAAAAATGGGATGCACACGCATAGAAGTGGGCAAAGTCAGACCAGCGGGATGAGGGTATTGGAGAATAGGTTCTTGCATGAAAGTTTTTTTGAGGTTGAGAAAAGCCTGTTTTTCTGTATTGCCCCATTGAAATGGAACTCCTTTCTGGAGAAGATGGGTGAGGAGTGCCATCAAGGTGGCAAAGTTGGGAATGAAGGTTCGTTAGTAATTGACAAATCCCCAAAATCGTTGGACATATTTGGCTCAAGCTGGAGGCTGCCAAGTTTGCAATGCATCAAGTTTTCCGGTGTCCTTGGTGATGCCTTGGGAGGAAATGAGATGTCCTAAGAAGTCAATGGAAGTTTGGAAAAATTGGCATTTTTCTAACTTGGCATAAAGATGATGTTGTCAGAGGTGCTGCAGTACTTGTCATAGGTGGTGTAGGTGAATCTCTTTAGAAGGAGAGTATATCAAAATGTCATCGAGGTAGACGACCATGAAGTGGTCAATAAAGTCTTCGAAAATATCATTCATAAAATGTTAAAATACTGATGGCGCATTGGTGAGTCCAAAAGACATGATGGTGAATTCAAAATGGCTGTAGTGGGTGCCGAAGGCAGTCTTCCATTCATCGCCTTCACAAATGCGAATGAGGTTGTAAGCGCCTCGCAAATCGATTTTGGTGAAGATAGTTGCTATGTATAGGCGCTCCATGAGTTCGGAGATCAAAGGTAAAGGGTATCAGTTACGAATGGAGATGGAGTTGAGTTTTCGGTAATCACAGCAGAGTCTTAGTCTCCAGTTTTCTTTTTGACAAAAAGTACTGGAGCAGAGTGGTGAAGATGAGTGTTGCATGAAGCCTCTGGCTAGGTTCTTGTCAAGAAAGTCTTTTAAGGCGACCAATTCGGGGTGAGACATTGAATAGAGGCATCCAGCAGGAAGTTTGGTGTTGGGTAAAAGGTCAATGGCACAGTCATAAGATTGGGGGGTGTTAATTGGTCTGCTTTTTTTCATAGAAAACGTCAGCAAAGTCAGAAATGTCTGGTGGGAGGGTGCTGGCAAGCTGGGCAGGAAGTTGAATGATAAACGGTGGACGGATGTGGTCTACACATTGTAGACTAGGAAAGGAAATACGGTTTTGGGACCACACAATGCAGGGATCGTGGGTTCTGAGCCATGCTAAGCCAAGGACTACAGGAAAGTGGAGACCTTTGGTGACATAAAATCGAATAGGTTCTTCATGGTGCACGATGGTTAAGGTGAGTGGTTGGGTCTGAAATTTGATTGGTCTGGACAAGAGAATGCGGCCATCGATAGTTTCGACAACAATAGGAGGTGTGACTGGGCACAATGGTATGGCATGAAAACAAGCGAAGGTCTCATCCATAAAGTTGGTAGTGGCTCCGGAATCTACTAAGGCAATAGCAGGGAGGGTTTTGGGTGGGTTTTTAAAGTTTATGTCACTGGCTAAAGTAAGGTGCCGTAACATTGGAATTCGACTTGGTGCCCGCCCGGCCTAACGTTTCTTTTAGGCCAGGCTCTGGTCATTTCCCAGCAAGGTAGCCTGGACCTGGAATGTGGGCCCGCTTTTCGAGACTGGAATCGGAGCGGGAGTGCCACATCTTCTCTGAGGGCAAGCAGGTATAAGGTGTCCAGCTTCTCCACAATACATGCAGAGGCCTTCTGCTTGATGTCTAGCTTTCTCGGTTTTACTCAGATGGGGTCTGGTCATGCCTAGATCCATTGGTTCCTCTCGAGCAAGGGCAGCTGGTTAGTTTCCGCTGTCTGCTGGTGTCAGGAAGGGGCATCTTGGCACTGGGCTAAAACCGTTGTTTTGAAATCTCTGGTGTTGAGCTGGCACTGGTCTGGATTTCTCCCCCAAACTGGCTTTCGTATCTGATGACATGGTTCTGGGCAGATAACAATTTAGTCTCGATGGTCAAACAGGTCTGGTAAAGTTCATTTAGTGTGCCAGGAGTTAGTTGGTGCATCAGCTTGTTGTAGAATTGATGAGACAGAAGCCAGCACTTCAACAAAGGAAAGTTTTATTGCGCAGGTTCAAAGCACAAAATACAGAATAAATGGCCTGAACCCCGAATGGGTGTCAGGATCTTTCTTATATACCCTTGGGATACACATTATCTTGGGGGAGCATAAGTTGCCATATATGGTTATAACAGTCTGTGGAAAATAACAGTTTTCGATATATATCATCAGTTGGCATGTGTACATGGGAACATCCTGTTTCTCCTAACATAAAAGAGGATCTAATACCCGTACAATGGCACATTTCCAGTAAGCAAGCCCCCCTACACAATTTCCCTACTTCCTTATCGTAGCTGCAGCTGCTGATTATACAGAAAGCAATAATAGCCAAGGTTATAGTGACCTGAGCCGAAAGCCTTGGGCCTTCATCCAAGTTAACTTTGGTTCACCCAGTCACTTTATTCCCCCCTTTGCGACTCTTCTTCCTCAGCAAGGAGAGTCGCATACTCAGTTTCCGCAGTTTCCGCATCCAATGCAGCATATTCAGCTTCATTATGATCTTTAGCAAATTCCCACATAGCCATTACCTGAGCAGTAGCTTTACGCTCAGCCAGCAATGATAAGCTATTGGATATAGTCCTAATGAAGACAGGTAAGATACAAGGTAAAAGTACACAGCCCGCAGCAATTAACCCAATAAATGCCACTATTGCCTGTAATCCAGGCAACTTAGGAAACCAAGTACTGAACATATCTTTCAAATTAATGCCCTTCCATACCTGGTCTGGATTATGGGTCAATTGTCGTATCTCCTTAGTGAGCTGCTTAATTACCTTTCCAGTATCATCTATCTGTAAGCAGCAATTGGAAAGATTAAATTTCCCACAAACTCCTCCCTCCTTCGCCAGGAGGTAATCCAATGCCAATCTATTTTGATACACAGCAGTCCGAAGCTTGGTAGAGGTTTCCGATAGATAATTCAAAGCAAAATCTATCCTCCTTCCAGACAAGTCAAGGACTGCCTGTAGCCTAATGATCCTATTTAACATATAAACCGGTGTCCGGTATCCCCAGGACCCATCCTCCGCCCACGTTGCCTTCCCATATGTACACACAATCCTTTCTGAGCTCCAAACCTCACTTTCCTCATATTCAGCCAAGGTCTTACATGGGAACCCAGAAAAGGTATTATCCTGGCTGTCCGTGTTCTCTATATCTCGCCGTCTTCTATCGCGTGGGCCAATGGGTTCATACAGGGGGACACCTAACATTTGGCGAGTCGCTATCGGCAATAAGAAAAATGAAGGTTTAATCCAACCTAGCACACAGGAGCCAGACCAATTACTAGGTAGGGCTTCATAGGCTATCTTGCCACATATCCAATACATATTCTGAGGAGCTACCCATTCTTCTCCCTGACCTACAGACCCAAGGTATTTAAGATTTGTAGTATCAAATTTCACAGGTTCAGTAGCATTCCCCGGGGAAATCCACTTTTCATAAGCTAAATCCCAAAATCCCAAACAAATCAAGTGTCCAACATTCACACTACCCATTCTCATAAAGCAATTTCTACCCACTAAGTTAGTGGTTAAAGTCCACATGGTTCCTGACACTCTTTTCCTTTTAGTTATGTTGCCAGTAGCAGACAGATTATTAAAAACAAGGGGCTCTGCCTCCAAGGCCTCCCATGGCCATTGTTCCCCCATATTCGTCCCTCCACACACAAAACAATTCCTGACAGTCAGTGTCTTAGCTACTTTCTCAGCCATTTCAACAAACAAATTTTTGGCTGTGTCACTAATTGGCAGGGGTTTTTCCAATTTCCTAAGGGAATCATAAACGGACCACCCTAAGGTTCGCACCTCCCCTGCAACCACCCTCCACATTTTAACTGAGAGATAGGTAATAGGATCCCTTCCTAGCCCATTTATGCCAAAGGCAAACGTAGTTCCTGATGGAATAGAACGATCAACCTCTATCTGTACAATGTTTCCAAAGAGTCTCCTAAAGGACCGTACATACGGACACCCTTTATAAGTGTTCTTCTCAACATCCCCAGTGTACGCACACACACAGCCCCATCCAGAGCAGTTTTCTGTATTGCCACATGGATTCCATCTCCCTGTATCCGCATTATCACTGGCGGGATCTACCTCACACAAATACTTTTCATTTGATTGATATGTCTGGATCCATCCATCATTTCCACAGTGTGACCCATGTGCACTACCATAGTTATTACTCAAGGCTTTGCAAGCATCAAATGTGAATATCACAGGGGCCAAAGTTCTATCCACCACAGGATGACAAGTGAGGTAGTCCCTGAACTCATCAGATGGTCGTCCTACCCACAATGTGAAATTCAGATGTATTGGAGTACTAGGATCATAACACTTGATATTCCCTTTCTGCGTACAAAGACTATACATTGTTCCATTTGCGATACAATTCCGCCCTGATGGGGCACACTCCTTAGGTCTTATAGTGTGGTATACTATAGTGTGAACAGTTCGGATCCCTATTTTAGCCTTCGTAATGCATGGTGTACACTCATCCAATGAAGGAGGGGTAATTGATCCTGGTGCCATGTGGTTCGACGTACTCATTACGGAGAGGGGAGTACGAGCAGGAGTAGGTGGGCGCCTATAACACATAACACCCTGTGTACCATTACACCTGCTATATTCCTTCCCAGAATAATGACATGGAGTGAAGTCAAATTGCGTACATGACGAGGGGATCCCAAGTGTTGACGTAAAGACATCCTCATAAACGAAACACTCTATACAAGTACCCTGATTCCCCCTTTTTCTAAGGTCAACACTACGAGACACCCTCCTATTCTGTTTACCCCTTTGTCTCTTGCGCGTATTCTGTCCCCTACGACGCCCAGACGCTACCGGTGGGAAATGTACGATACAAGTGCCTCTCCAGCCCGGTTTCAGCTGGTCCACCATAGCAATTGTATCCCACCCCCAAAACATTGGGGGGCCGCAATCCAATGTTATATAGTCACTAATACTCTGTGGCCCGATCGGCTGGGTGTCCGCACACATTCCTCTCCTCAAGATGTATCCTATATGATAACAAGCATCCGGATTGGTATGTTGCCTGACCAAGCATACTTCTGTCATTATCGTGTCAAAAGCCTGAGCATACTGACACGGGTGAGGCATAATACCAACCCAACAGCTGGGAGTTATCTTGTTTGGAGGATACCCATCACATTCACCAGACCCCACCGCATATGACTGAGTAATCCTAGGTTCCTCGCCAGGCAGGCTCCATTGTCCCAAATTGTGAATACATACATGATTAGCATGAACAAAACCCAAAAGCAAAAGTAATATATGTACCCCAAAACCCCTTGACCCCTTCATCCCAGCTTCTCCCGTGCGTTGAAAACCAGCTTCCGGTGTGGTTTAGCAGGGGGGCTGTGTCTTCACCACTGTGCGTTGAAGACCTGTTACCGGTAAGGTCTCTGCAGAGTGGCCTTTCCTTGTCACGCAGCCTGTATTAATTTATGATATATATATATATACTAAAAGCAAAACTCGCAGCAATTAATACACCTAAAGCAAAGCAGAAGAGGATAGTATTCAAGATCACTTTCGCCTAAGCTTCAATTTCATTGGATCAGCAGTCGGTTGCACCCTCCATTCCTCATCTGCTGCTTTCTTCACTCGAGACCAATGTATCCAAGATTTGGACTCGGCTATCTTAATAGCAAGGGGAGATGACATGATTATAACATACGGCCCCTTCCATCTCCCCTGTAATGGTTCTTTCTTCCAATGCTTCACCCACACCCTGTCCCCCGGCTGAAAGGCATGGCACTTGGTTACAAGCCTTGG
This sequence comes from Erythrolamprus reginae, assembly GCF_031021105.1. Lineage (NCBI taxonomy): Eukaryota > Metazoa > Chordata > Lepidosauria > Squamata > Dipsadidae > Erythrolamprus > Erythrolamprus reginae. The sequence continues at coordinate 76,294,638 of NC_091953.1, forward strand.
GGGGGATTGTTCTAATACATATTGTCTGAGTTTTTCAACTTGCTTATTTAATTCTTGTACCATTTCCATAGTCCACACTCCCCCCTTATGGCCCAATTCAGGCCATCCAGCCAAATTTCTCCGAAGAAGAGTGGGTGGACGCCCAAACATCAGCTCATAAGGTGAAAGTCGGTGCTGCATCCTCGGAGCACTCCTTATGGAATAAAGGGCCAATGGCAAAGCGTCCGGCCACTTCAGATGCGATTCCGTACAAATCTTAGTAATCTTCTCCTTCAAAGTGCGATTCATCCTCTCAACAGGAGCCCCTGATTGAGGGTGAAATGCACTGTGGAATCGCCATCTGATACCCACCGCCTCCGCCAATCCTTGATTTACTTGATCAACAAATTCCGGCCCGTTATCGCTAGAGATAAATGAAGGACTCCCAAACCGCGGAATAATTTCCTTAAGTAAAATCCGAGCCACTTCCCTAGCCTTTTTGGTTTTTGTGGGAAAAGCCTCGGGCCACCCAGTATATCTATCTACAACCACCAACATCGCCTTATAAAATCCACAACGCGGCATATCAGTGAAATCAATCATTACTGTATCCATGGGAAAATAAGAAACCGGTATAGCCCCAGGCGGTATGACTGGTCCCTGCCTAGGGTTAACCTTGGCACATGTATCACATTGGCTCACCACTTTATTAGCTATTCCAGCCAATCTATCAACATAATAATCTCGACTTAAAGCCGTTTCCAAAGCAGTCTTGCCCATGTGGGTGGCGTCATGCGAAAGCTGAACCAATTGCCAAGTCATTGATGCCGGTACATATATTCGACCATCTGGTAAAACATACCAACCATCCCTAACAACCGCCTTCAAATCATTTACCGCCCTCACACATTCAGTGATTGTGTAAGACGGAGTGAGAGTAGGCGGTATCACTCCCAAATCCTGGGCTATATGTATGGATAGGTCGGGTCTCGGGCCATCTCGGAGGGCAGCCGCCCGGGCCTCTGCATCTGCTGCCCGATTCCCAAGCACTACCAGATCATCCCCCCTTTGATGCCCTTTACAATGCATCACCGCCACCCTCTTAGGTCGTTGGACTGCTGCAATCAACCGCTGAATCAAATGACCATGCTGAATAAATTTCCCAGCTGAATCCCGAAAACCTCGCTCCTTATATACAGCTCCATGGGCATGCAATGTCAAAAATGCATATTTGCTATCCGTCCAAACATTCAATGTTTCACCTGCAGCTCTCTCTAAGGCACGGATTAGAGCCCATAATTCCGCCACTTGTGCACTATACCCCCCTCCTAGTGGTGCACTCTCGATGACGCGTTCATCATCCACAATCGCATATCCTGCCACACGATTTCCCTCATGCATATAACTAGAACCATCCGTATACCAATTACGATCTGCCATTTGTAAAGGGACATCAGATAAATCAGGCCGTGTGGAATATACGTTTTCCAGTACTTGCACACAATCATGCTCTATCCCTTCTTCAGTTTCCACCGGCAACAAAGTAGCTGGGTTCAAGGTATTTGATATCGTCAACCTCACATGAGGATTTTCAATCATCATTGCCTGATACTTCACCAACCTCTGACTACTTATCCACAAATGACCCTTTTGGTCCAGAATAGACTGCACAGCATGTGGGGTATGGACACAAATTGTACTGGAAAAGGTCAGCTTATTACAATCTTGTACCAATTCGGCAATAGCTGCCAAAACCTTCAAACAATGCGGCCACCCTTGTGCCACCCCATCAAGTTGTTTTGACAAATAAGCCACCGGTTGCTGCCAACTACCCAACTGTTGAGTCAAAACCCCCAAAGCTATATTCCTCCTAGTGTCCACGTACAAGTTGAAAGGCTTATTCAAGTTAGGCAATGCCAATGCCGGGGCACTGGCTAACGCCTTTTTAATTTCCTCAAAGGCTTTTCTCTGTTCATCCCCCCAAACAAACGGGTCGTTATTGCCCCCCTTTGTGGAGGTATAAAGAGGTGCAGCCATGAGGGCATAATTTGGGATCCAGATCCGACAAAAGCCAGCCAAACCCAAGAAGCCCCGCAATTGTCTTCTATTAAATGGGGGTACAATGGACAATACTGCTTGCTTCCTTTCCGGACCTAGTGCCCTTTGTCCCTGCTCAATATCATATCCAAGATACCTCACCTTTTCCTGTACTAATTGTGCCTTTTTACGGGACACCCTATAACCACATCTCAACAATAATACAAGCAAAGCATTAGTATTATCCCAACACAAATCCTCTGACTGTCCTGTAACCAAAACATCATCTACGTATTGCAAAATTGTATCCCCTTGCTGTCTAGGTACATAGTATACCAAATCCTTAGCCAAAGCTGTCCCAAACAACGTCGGTGAATTTTTAAAACCTTGAGGTAAACGAGTCCATGCATACTGCCTCTTAGCCCCCGTCGCTGGATTTTCCCATTCAAAAGCAAACAACGGCTGGCTAATTGGATGTATTGGAATCGTAAAGAACGCATCCTTCAAATCTATCACAGAAAACCACTTTGCCCTTGGTGGAATCAAACTCAACAGTGTATAAGGGTTAGGCACTGCCGGGTGAATGGTAACTGTCATACTATTCACCACTCTCAAATCCTGCACGGGCCTATAAGATCCATCTGGTTTCCGTATTGGCAAAATCGGGGTATTCCACGGGGATTGAATAGGGACTAAAATGCCAGCCTTTAAATACTTTTGGATACAATCATAAATTGCTGCTATTGCTTCCCTAGAACAAGGGCGCTGCCTAATATTCACTGGAGTGGCAAGCGGTTTCACTTCCACTACAATGGGGGGGTGATGCGAGGCAAAGCCGGGGGGGTTATCTTCAGCCCACAGACCGGGCACCACAAACCCCCTCCACTTTTCTGACACCGCCTGCTCCACTTCCTTACTCACCATTAATCTCCACATCGTCTCAGGGCGATGACTAAGCGTTAAAGATTGTCTCCCCTCATTGAACGAAATAGTAGCTCCTAATTTATTCAATAAATCCCTGCCCAACAATGGCACAGGGCATTCCGGAATATACACAAACTCATGACTGAGCTCGGAACCATTGAATTCACAGGTGACTGGATTCAAAACTTGTCGCCCGACTACCCGTCCAGACACCCCCTGAACTTGTATTTCATGGGGCCCGGGAGGGGCAATCTGCTTATTCACCACTGACCGACCAGCCCCTGTGTCCACCAAAAATGTAGTCTGATGACCCCCAATACTCATTGTAACCATAGGCTCAGGGGGGGTCTTCTCTAAGCCAGGTCCCCGTCACGCAGTCCATCCAGTGCCCGCCAAGCCAATTCCTTCAACCTGAGCTGCATTCTCTGGGGCTACCCCGGCTAATCCTGTAGCTCCCCCGCCTACGGGATTTCCTTGTGCATTTCCTCCTCTATAGGGGAACCGAGGGGGGCCTCCGCGGCCCATTCCTTGCCCTCGCCCCCCAAAGGGTCGTCCGAACGGCCGTCTCCACTCACTTTGTCCCTACCGTGCCCCCGTGGGCATTCCCATTTCCAATGTCCTTCCAACTTGCATATCACACATTGATTCGGTCCCAAACCTACCCTGCCTTGAAAACCAGCTCTGCCCTGAAACCCAGCCCTTCCTGGAAACACAAATATGGGGGTCAGGCCATCCTGGAACAGTTCCATAAGGGCTCCCTTGTCCCAATCCAGGGTGTAACTAGTTTCCGAAAGTCGGAAATATACTCAGAGATGGTCTTGTTGCCCATGCGCAATTGGTGCAACTGAACAATCGTATTTTGTACATGCATGGGATCTTCAAATTCTTGTTCAAACCTCTGGTGAAAAGCAGCATAATTTTACAGGATTGCTTCCTGACGTGCTAGGAAAGGCGATGCTCACTCAAATGCAGCACCTTTGCACAGGCTTATAATAAAAGAAACTTTCATGCCATCTCTAGCAAAATCCTCTGGAGAAGAGTTTAAAAAGTTTACACACTGATGAAGAAATGGGGTGACTTGATCTCTTGCCCCAGTAAAAACTGATGACTTGGCTAAATAAATCTTTGGTCTTGGTTGAATTATGACTTGGGGCTGCACCGGGACTGCTGTGGCTGCGGCTTGATTTTGTAAAGTTATGATCTGGGCCTGTAAGGCAGTGACGGTTTGCACTAAAGCAATAAATTCATTTGTTAAATCGGCCATACTGATCCAGCTGGTTAGTTTTCTTTTTTAGGAATTCATTCAATACTGTTTTGATTTCAGGCTGATTAATATAATACTTGGAATAAAGGAATTCTCAATGCATCTCATTGTAAAACATATCCTCTTTAATTTCTTCTTTAACACTTCAACTCTGCATGCAGTTTTCTTCTCTCATCATTATTATCTCAGCAACTAAGTAGATAAGCTTGGCAGTAACATAAAAGACATTCCACAAGTCATTCTAAAATTTATGGCTAATTAGGGCTAGCCAGGAGTCATAAAGAAACAAGTAATAAATCACACAGGATAGCTTGCCCTTCAGAGCAAGTTTGGGACGCGGCCATTCTTATTTTACAAGATTGAACGAATTCAGTGTCTCTTCCATTTTACACCCGGATGTGAAGTAATTCATTAATTAATTACTCTCTAATATCTCCTCCCTCTTTCTTCCCAAAGTTTCTGAAACCTTCAGAAACGAGTATCCCTCCATCTTTGATCTCCCCCATTTGAGTCACTCGAACTCATGTCTATGTCATTAGCTCCGTGGTCTTCACTAACTATTGGTAGAGCAGGGAGAGTTATGATCTCTAAATCCCATTCATCATCATCTGAATCTGAAAACTCCTCACAGTGCAAGGAAGTACACACAACAGCTTCTTCTCCAGAAACACTGAACTGCTAAACAGAGCATACAAAACATTCATCAGACCCAATACTCAAATACAGCTCACCTGTATTGAACCCACATTGCATAACTGACATTGACACAATTGAGAGAATCCAGAAATACTTCACAAGAAGAGTCTTTCACTCTTCTCTAAACAAACTACCGTACTCCTCCAGACTTCAAATACCACGTCTAGCCAATTTGCAACTATGTCACCTCCGAATTGATGTAACTATTGCTCATAAGATCATATACCATAACATCCTTCCTGTTGGTTACTTCACCTTCAACAACAACAACGCAAGAGCACATGATAGATACAAACTAAATGTAAATTGGTCCAAACTGGACTGCAGAAAATATGACTTCAGCAACAGAGTGATCAATGTCTGGAACTCACTACCTGACTCTGTTGCTTCTTCCCCTAATCCCAAAATCTTCAACCTTAAATTATCTACTGTTGACCTCTCCCCTTTTCTAAGAGGTCTGTAAGGGGCATGCATAAGCGCACTATTGTGCCTACTGTCCCTGTCATTTTGTCCTTCTTGGCATTGGATCCCCTACATGGCATCGGACCAGAATACCTTCTGGACTGCCTTCTGTCGCATGAATCCCAGCAACCGATTAGGTCCCACAGAGTTGGCCTTCTCCGGGTCCCGTTGACCAAACAATGCTGTCTGGTGGGACCCAGGGGAAGAGCCTTCTCTGTGGTGGCCTCAGCCCTCTGGAACCAACTCCCCCCAGAGACTAGGACTGCCCCCACCTTCCTTGCCTTTCGTAAACTTTTGAAAACCCACCTATTTCGCCAGGCATGGGGAAAATAATATACCCCTTAGCTATTATGATTTATGTATGGTTTGTTTAGGCTGTATGATTACTTTTTATAAGGGTTTCAAACTGGTTTTTTTTAATCATTGGATTTGTATACTATGTATTGTTTTTTGTTGTGAGCCACTCTGAGTCCTCGGAGAGGGGCGGCATACAAATCTAATAAATAATAATAATAATAATAATAATAATAATAATAATTATTATTATTATTATTATTATTATTATTATTATTATTATTATTATTATTATTATTATTAAGATGACACATGGGATGCTATTGGGGGTCTGGTAGATAGGGCCTGGCATGCCCCACCAGATGAACTGGCCCAGTCTCGCACCGGCTGTGGTGTGAAGCCGTGGAGAAAACGCAACGCCAAGATGGAAAGATGATCGGTAACACCTGGAAAGAGCTGGAGGAGTGCTTACAGAGAAAGAAGAGATTTAAATCTGGTGCTGGTGAGTGGAAGCAGCCAAAAGGGATTTTTGGATTTTTTTTCTGCTCAATTTGATTTCAACGGAGCTAAAACAGCTGGAAATGGAAACAGAAAGTTGCTGTCCTTACTTATTTTTTATTTTTGTTTCTTGTAATAAAAATTTAATAAAAATATATTTAAAAAAAGAAAAAGAAAGTAGCTGTCCTTGCGATGAGGCAAATGGCAAATGGCTTTTGAAAGTAGCAATTATTATTATTATTATTATTATTATTATTATTATTATTATTAATTAGATTTGTATGCTGCCCCTCTTCAGAGACTCGGAGGGGCTCACAACAATAAAACAGTACAAATCCACTAGTAAAAGCAGTTTAAAACCCTTAATATAAAAAGCAATGATACATCTCATACAAACCACACATAAAACAATTTCCCCATGCCTGACAACAAAGAAGTTTGCAGAAGGCAAGGAGGGTGGGGGCAATCCTAATCTCCAGGGGGAGTTGGTTCCAGAAGGTTGGGGCCACCACAGAGAAGGCTCTTCCCCTGGGTCCCGCCAGACGACATTGTTTCGTTGACGGGACCCAGAGAAATTGCCCAAGACTGGACTTTTAAGATTCTTCACTATTTTAAAACTTGTCTTTTTGAATTGGGACCCCCTTAACTTTTCGCTGTGGAGGCTATTTTTCTTCTCTTTCTTTTTTCTCTCCCATTTGCATGCACTAAAGGAAGAGGAATTCTATAAATACCAGAAAATTTGAACAAATTTGTGATTTATCACCATCTTGTGGTCAGAAAAAACATAGCAGCCAATCTGTGTAAATATATTGACATGGTTTGGAAGCATATCTTATCTTCTTGGCCTTCACGTTTGTTTTCTATTAGAAAGGAGGATCTTAGCTATGGCCTTGAAGGAAGAAACTATTCAAGATGGAACTGACTGAATTGTTTGAAAACATATTGAAAAGAGATTTGAGACATTTTAAGAACATTGACATTGAAAACCCAGAGGACAGCAGAAGATAGCAGCACTTCAAAGAAGAGGAAGGGACTCAGTTTTTTCCCCATAAAGCTACAAATTATAAAAGGAAATGACTATGAAACTAAATGAATTGGAATTATAAATGACTTAATTTGATTGGAGTTTATTACTGAAAAGAAAATTAGAGATAAAAAAGTTAAAATAGAATGATGGAATAAGGAGAGCAAATTGAAATGGTTATGAATAAGAAAAGTGAAAAAGGTTATGATTATGAGTATTATGGACGAGAAAATTGAAAATGGTTGTCATTATGGTTATAATTATTTTGGACGATAACTACTTTTGATATTCTTTTTGATTATTTGAATTATAAATTGATCATTTATTGATTATTTGAACTATAAATTTACTATGTGATTTATACTGATAAATAATAGGAGTTAAGGGAAAAGGGATTATTAAAGGAGGATTAATATGGGATAATGATTAGTATTGATTATGTTGGGTATGACAGTAAAAAATGGATGGAACAAGGAAAAGCTGAATTAAATAGATTAGGAAAAATTATCACACTGAGTTCAATAGTGGAAAGTATATAGAATAGGGAAAATACATAGATTAGGGAAATAGAGTGATGCCTCATTTTACAGATGCCTCTTCATACGAATTTTTTGTGATGCGAACCAGGGGTTTAAGATTTGTTTGCCTTATCTTAAGAACCATTTTCACATTACGAACCTGAGCCCGAGTGTGTGGGCTCTCTTACTGTGCGTGCACTCTCTTACTGCCACAGGGATTCCCCTGCCTTGTGACTGTCACCACTGGGATTTCCCATTTTCTTGCCACCCCCGCCGGGATTCTCTGTCTCCAGACTGCCAACATTGACTGAGATTTTCCCTTTGCTTTCCAGCAGCTGGGTGAGATGCCCCTCCTCCTCCTCCTCCTCCTCCTCCTCCTCCGGAGCCCGTGGGGACAGTCACATGCTCCCCTTTGTCTCTCCGGCCAAAGAAGCAGCAGCCAGTTGAAGTAGCGGCCCAAAGTCCTAATCTGGCCACCGCTTCTCCTCCCTCCATTTGACCCGCAGCAGCCCCGGCAACCCTGCATGGCTTCTCTGTCCGGGAAAACTGCTCTGAGTTCTCCTTGCCCCTCCTGCCCATCAGAAAGAGAAAGAGAAGGGAAAGAGAGGAAGGGAAAGAGAGAGGGGGGAGTGTGTGCATGAGAGAGAGAGAGAAAAAAAAGAGAGAGAGAGAGAGAGGGTAGCAGGTAAGTCTGCCCCAGGCTCAGGTGGGATGGGGGAGGAGGTCGAGGAGGCTTTGCCTGAGGACAAAACAGCAGCTGAGGGATGGGCGAATGCAGTTTTCTTTCTTTATTTCTTCCCTTCCTCGTCGTTTCAACCTTCTCAGAAGCTGCCTCCCATCCTTGCCTCACGCAGCTTTGCAGCCTTGTGTTTCCCTCGAGGGGTATGTGTGTGGATGGAGGGGCTTCCCCATCTTCCCCGGAGCTGTTGCCCCCCCCCCAATCGAGCATGTTTTAGGGGTGCGCTGGGCTGGCAATGGGCTGGCCCTCAGGAAACCTGGGCGGGGGCTATCTATCTATCTATCTATCTATCCATCCATCCATCCATCTATTCATCCATCCATCCATCTATCCATCATCTATCTATCTATCTATCTATCTATCCATCCATCCATCTATCTATCTATCTATCTATCTATCTATCTATCAATCTATCCATTTATCCATCATCTATCTATCTATTTTTCTGTCTATCCATCTATCCATCATCTATCTATCCATCATCATCTATCCATCTATCCATCATCATCTATCTATCTATCTATCTATCTATCTATCCATCCATCATCTATCTATTTATCTATTTAAACATCCATCTAGCCATCTATCTATCTATCTATCCATCCATCCATCTATCCATCATCTATCTATCTATCTATCCATCATAGAAGGATAGATGGATAGAGGGATGGATGGATGGATGGATGGATGGATGGATAGATAGATAGATAGATAGATAGATAGATAGATAGATAGATAGATAGATAGATAGATAGCCCCACCCGGGTTTCCAGCCCATTGCCATCCCAGTACGCCCTGAAAACACACTCAGTCGGGAGGGCATCAGCTCCAGGAAAGACGGGGAAGCCCCCCCCCCATCCACACACACACACTTTGAGGGAAACATGGGGCTGCAAAGCTGCGTGAGGCAGGTACAGGAGGCAGCTTCTGAGAAGGTTGAAATGACAAGGGGAGAGAAATAAAGGAAGCCACATTCGCCCATCCCTCAGCTGCTCTCTCATCCTCGGGCAAAACCTCCTCGACCTCCTCCCCTATCCCAGCTGAGCCTGGGGCAGACTTACCTGCTACCCCGGAGGAAGAGGAGGAGGCCAAGGCGAAGCACAGCAGCCAGGCAGCTTTGGGTATCATTGCAAAGGAGAGGCAGTCAGCCTCTCTGTCTCTCATACACTCTCTCTCTCTCTCTCTCTCTCTCCCCCTCTCTTCCCCTTCCTCTCTTTCTGCTATTATTTCTCCTTCTCTTTCTCTTTCCGATGGGCAGGAGGGGTGAGGAGAACTCGGAGTGGTTTCTCCTGGACAGAGAAGCCACACAGGATCACTGGGGCTGCTGAGAATCAAGCAAAGAGAGGAGAAGTGGTGGTCGGATTAGGACTCTGGCTGCCGCTTCTTTGGCCAGGGAGACAAAGGGGTGTGTGTGTGGCTGTCCCTGCAGGCTCTAGAGGAGGAGGAGGAGGAAGGGGGATCTTGTCAAGGGAGCCTTGTCTGAAGCCGAAGCGCTGAGATTCTCCTTTTCTGATGTCTCCAAAACTTTCAAGGAGGGTGGAAGCCTCGCTGGTTGACAAGCCACACACAGTTGTAAAGTCAATAACACTGTTTTTATCAAAAGTAAAATAGAAGCCAAACACTCTTTTAGTCAGTCAAAGGGCTCACCTTCAAAGCAACAGCCTTGAATGCTGTGAAGAACAATAAACAAACACAAAGCAGATAACAAGCAGCTGTGAAGACGTCATAGCCACTCTCCTTCAAGAGATCTCAAGCCACAAACTTGACTATGACTTAGTTCAAAACTCCTGGAAACAGTTCAAAGAGAGTCCTTGTAGAATCCTGATACAAAAGGCACATCCTCCTTCACCGAACAGATAAACTTCCACACCCAGAGGCCAGAACACTGACAATTTAGAAGCAGCCCCAATTAGTCTATTTACACCCAGCCACAGGTGATCTCCCTTATTTCCTGTAGTATTTACAAGGTTGCTCTTTCCTAGACATCAATGAATGTCTCTCATTCCGAATCCAGTGATGATAACAATGATGAATCACTCACAGGGCAACTACCTAATGGGCTGTCTTCCATTACCCCCTCTGAGGATCCCATTTCACTTTCACTATCTGCTTCAGACACTTTGCTGTCAGAAGCAGTCAGCAGTAAAACTGGCATCTGACACTGGGAGGATCCACCCACATCCACCCCCACAGTCCTTGGGGCAGGAGCTGGCCCAGAGTCAACCACAACACCACCACCCCGGAAGGCCCCTCCCCTGACTCCAGAGCAAGGGTCGGGGCTTCTACAGAAATTGCATATGAAATGCTTGAATGAGGGCGGGAGCATCTACCAATGCAGCCTCCACCCACGAGCAATTGTCTGGTTTGCCCTCCACCCATTGGATTGTTTTTTATATTAAGGGTTTTAAATTGTTTTAACCATTGGATTTGTACTGTTTTGTTATTGTGAGCTGCTCCGAGTCTCCGGAGAGGGGCGGCATACAAATCTAATTAATAATAATAATAATAATAATGATGATGATGATGATGATGATGATGATGATGATAATAATAATAAATAATAATAAATAATTGCACTGAGTACTGAAAGCAATCGTCCACCCAGCGGGAGTCCCGGATGGCATGGACCATGACGTCGGGCCGGTGATCCCGAACACAGGGTACAGGCAGGATAGGTACACTATGATGGAGCGGGCAGTCAGGACGAACAGGGACCAAGAGGGAACGATGAAAGATGGGGTGGACATGCATGTTGGCAGGCAAGGTGAGACGATACGCCACCGGATTGATGACCTGCTCGATCAGAAAAGAGCCAGTGAATCATGGATCTAATTTTCGATGAGGCAACTCCGAGGCAATGTGTTTTGTGAACAACCACACCTTATCCCTGTTCTGTCTGGGTTTTCCCAGACCTCAACACCAACTGAAAAAACAGCCAGACACTCTGGTAAAAGCCAAAAGTATTTTATAGCTGGAAAAAATAAGCACAAAGGAAAACCTGTCTTCACAACAGACAGGCTATAATACGTTACAGCAGGGTCCTGATGTCCAGTCAATACCATAAGCTTCTTGCTGGCACACCCCCCCAAGGTTTCAATAGTTCAAGGCACAAACCAGGATTGTAAGCCACCAAAGTTCACAGACAGGTCTCACGAATCTCCAAGATAAAACTCCACAAGCCAGGAAGGGTGGGTCCGCCTTTTATCCTTTCCCAAGAGCACCACACCCAAACCCAGCTGTGACCCCTAATGCTGGAAATACCTAGCCAATTGAGTCCGTCTCTGATTAGCTCTCCTTTGTCGCATATCTATGATGTCTTGAGCATTTTCCCCTAAGGAATCCAGGCTGCTTGCTGGGGAGAGCTCCCCCTGGTGGGACTCTGGCTGTCCTTCTTCTCCAGCCTGGGATTCCTCTTCCTCGTCAGTCTGCACCTCCTGTTCCTCAGCCTCTCCCTCTGAGCTGGAAACCGACAGAAGGTCAGCCATTCCCGGAGGGGTCCCAGACTGAACCACAACAATCCCCAATGGCCAACGGGGGAACATCTCGCCGGGACCGGTCAGCAAACCGCTTGTAGTCCTCCTTGGCCTTGATCAGATATCGCTTCACCATTTCATGAACCGCATGAAGTTCCGAGAGGAAGTCCTCCGCTGCTGGGACCGGAGAATCTAACAGGGTTAATGGGAAAAAACAAAGATGGAACCTGTAATTGGCATAGAAAGGCATGAGTCATATGGAGGTATGCCGGGAGTTATTAAAAACAAATTCGGCCATCGGGAGACAACGTGACCAGTCGGAGTGCCGGTCTGACACAAAGCACCGCAGGTGTTGCTCAAGAATGCCAATGACCTTCTCAGTGCCACCATCAGTCTGAGGGTGCTGTGTTGAAGTGAGACAAACTTGCACCTGTGACATGGACATTAGTTCCCTCCAGAACTGTGCCATGAATTGAGACCCCCAGTCTGACACCACCCGATCTGGAAACCCATGGAGCCGGAAAATGTTCTGTAAAAATAATTGGGCCATGACCTGAGCTGCGGGCACCCGGCGACATGGGATGAAATGTGCCATTTTAGTCAGCATGTCCACCACCACCATCACCTTGGTGAAGCTCGAAGACATTGGCAAGTGTGTTACATAGTCCATGGACACAGTTCCCCACACCCTCGTGGGCGTTGGCAATGGCTGCAACAATCCTGGCAGGGCCCCTGTAGCAGACTTGGCCACATGACAACGTTCACATGTGTTAACATAAGAGTGAATATCATCCTGGGACACTAAGTGCAATGTTTTGGGACTTTTGACACTTTTGGGACACTAAGTGCAATGTTTTGAACAAGCCAAAATGACATGCCACAGGATTGTCATGACATTTGGACATGATTAATCTGCGAAGCGACCCTGCTGGTACGTACAACAGCCTCCAGTACCGGAGCAGTCCATCCACAAATGTCCAGGGAGAATTGGGCACCATCTCCCACACCCGCTGTGCCACAAAACCATCCCCCCGCTGCATCTCACGAATACACCTCTGCAAATCGACAGGGTCATGGGTAGCAGCCAAAGCTTCCATGGGTAGGATCGTTTATAATGGGGCTGGTTCTTTGGGATGCAGGAACTCAGGTTTCCAAGACAAAGCATCCGCTCTGGGGTTTTGAAACCTCGACGTGTACCGGATCTGAAATTTGAGCCGCGCAAAGAAGAACAACCAACGTATCTGTTGTTGGTTCAATGTTGGGGCCATTTGCAGGAACTACAGATTCCGATGGTCCATCTGGACCTCCACCTGGTGCCAAGCTCCCTCGAGATGATGTCTCCATGTCTCGAACGCAGACTTGACTGTCATCAATTCTTTCTCCCAAATCGTATAGTTCCACTCCGAGGACGTGAGCTTACGAGAGTGGTAGGCACATGGAAACAGGGTGCCACCTTCTGGATGGGCCTGTAGAAGCACAGTGCCAACGGCGACATCAGAGGCGTCGGTCTCCACGACAAATGGCCAACGCAGGTCTGGATGCTGCAGCAGGGGTTCTTTCATAAAAGCGTCCTTGAGAGCCACAAAGGCCTGCTGCTCCCCCTCACCCTATTGAAACGGTACGTATTTCTGTAACAAGGAGGTGAGAGGCGTGGTCAGATTGGCAAAACCTGGGATGAACGTGCGATAATAGTTCGCAAACCTCAACAACCACTGCACATTCTTTACCCTCCGCGGGGGTTGTCAGGTGTTGAGAGCTGACACCTTGCCCGGGTCCATGGCTATGCCCCTGGAGATATGACGTGCCCTAGAAATTTGATGGTGGTCTGAAAAAACTGACACTTCTCCAACTTGGCATATAAACTCTGTTCTCACAAACGGTGCAGAACCCGGCTCAAATGCCCCAAATGACTGGACTGTGATAAAGAGTACACGAGAATGTCATCAAGATAAATGTCCACAAAATGGTCTAGCATATCCCTGAACACATTGTTCATCAAGTGCTGGAAGACCACTGGGGCATCACGGTATACTCAAAATGCCCGTATCAGATGACAAACGCCATTTTCCATTCATCCCCTTGCCGTATTCACACCAAATTATATGCACTCATAAATCAAACTTGGAAAATACGTTGGCAGCTCGTAAACGTTCCATCAACTCAGGAATCAATGGCAATGGATACCGGTTGTGCACTGTGATAGCGCTTAGGCGTCGGTAGTCACAGCACAGACGTAAGTCCCCAGTCTTTTTCTTGACAAAGAGAACAGGCACTTACAGAGGCGAGATTGAGGGCCTGATGAACCCTTTGGCAAGATTCTTGTCTATGAAATCCTTGAGGGTCACTAATTCGGGTTCAGACATGGAATTTAAGTGGCCAGACAGAAGCTTGGCATCGGGAAATAGTTCAAAGGCACAATTATAGGGTCGATGCGAATTCTGTGAGGCACTCAGACAACACTGCCATGGGGATTCCGGGCCCTTGAGCTGCGCAAACATGATGGTGATGGTCCACACAGTGCAGACTGGAAAACATGACTATGTTCTGAGACCACACCACATGAGGATTGTGAACATGTAATCACAACAACCCCAAAACTATAGGAAAATGGAGACCTCGCATGACGTAGAACTGGAGAGCCTCCTTGTGGGTCCCAATGCCCATACGCACCGGCAAGGTCTGGAATTGAATGGGCCCGGACAACAAAACTCACCCATCAATCATTTCCACAGTCAACAGAGGTTCAACAGGACACAACAGCAATGAATGTCCCTGTGTGAAAGCCTCATCCAAAAAGTTCGTGGTGGCCCCTGAATCCATGAGGGCAACAGCCGCAATAGACCGCGTACAACAATCTACATGGATTTGAACAGCAATTGTTAGGTGTCGGTACGATTCGGGGTCATTAGCCAAAGAATCCTGGGAAGGTTTAATGATCCATCCTCTTGCCAAAAAGGGGGTGGAGTGGGAGAGGGGGGGAAGCAAATTAAGTAAGATTGTATGAAAAAGGGAAAAATAAATTGGAGCGTGGAAAAGGATGGAGGAGGAAAATGCTAAATTGTATACCAAGAAAAGCATTATTATTATATACAATACTTTTATCTCACAATTATGCTTTCTTCAAATAAAAATGAAAAATGGTTTAAGAAACCATTTTTGGAGGGGGATGCTGTTAACTGGTAAAATTTTGCACAAACATCAATAATACGGAGTCTAAGAGAGATAAATATTTGTGTACTCTATGTTAGACTGTAAATATTATTACTCAATATATTTCAAATTATTCCTTATTCTATTGCCTCCTTTCCTCCAAGGAGTCAGAACAACATTTACTAGAGATTGCTCTTCTTCTCTTACAAATCTAGTGTGACAAAACTAAGATGAACAAAAGAGTCACTTCCTCCAAGACAGGGATAGGCAAAGTGGGCTCTTCTATGACATGTGGACTTCAACTCCTAGAATTCCTAGGCTAGCATGATTGCTCCAAGATATTATAACTTTTTACACTACGCAACTTGTGCACCATGACCAAAACTTTGTGGAGCTCTGCATGTGACAGTGCCTTTTATACCTTCTCCAGGGGGCAGGCTCACTCCGTCCATTCCTGCCAGCGAGAGTTGACCTTCGGGGAAGAGAAGTGGCTGAGGTTTTTTTTAATTTATTTGTTTGTTTTGTCCAATAC
The DNA here is from genome assembly GCF_031021105.1 of Erythrolamprus reginae. Lineage (NCBI taxonomy): Eukaryota > Metazoa > Chordata > Lepidosauria > Squamata > Dipsadidae > Erythrolamprus > Erythrolamprus reginae. The sequence continues at coordinate 76,310,228 of NC_091953.1, forward strand.
ACAATAATACACAATGAGGGTTATAGAGGATATAATCAGGTAGAATGTATTAAAGGGGGAATAGAGGAGAAAATAAAGGAGTAAAATATAACGATGAGAGAATAGCAGTAAAAGATATAGGCATAGAAGAGAAGATATAGGAGAGAAAATAGGACAGGGGACGATAGGCATTCTGGTGCACTTATGTACGCCCCTTACTGACCTCTTAGGAACTTGGAGAGGTCAACCATGGATAGTCTAAGGGTAAAGTGTTGGGGGTTAGAGGATGATACTACAGAGTCTGATAGTGAATTCCACGCTTCGACAACTGAATTACTAAAGTCATATTTTTTATAGTCAAGTTTGGAGTGGTTAATATTAACTTTGTATCTGTTGTGGGCTCTTGTGTTGTTGTGGTTGAAGCTGAAGTAGTATTTGACAGGCAGGAGGTTGCAGCATATGATCTTGTGGGCAATACATAGATCATGTTTGAGGCGTCTTGGTTCTAAGTTTTCTAGACCCAGGATTGTATGTCTAGTTTCATAGGGTGTTCTGTTATGGGTAGAGGAGTGAGGAGCTCTTCTGGTGAAGTATCTCTGGACATGTTCAAGGGTATTAATGTCAGAAATGTGGTATGGGTTCCATGGGTCTGGCGAAAGTTTTATAAGCTCTGGTAAGTAGTGTGAGATTGCCAGAGTAGAAGCTATGTAGGATTAGATTAACAATTCTTAAAGCCTTCTTGGCGATGTTGTTGCAATGAGCTTTGGCATTTAAGTCTTTAGTTATTAGTACTCCGAGGTCCTTGACCGAGTGGGGATTATCTGTGATAATTTGTTGATTCAGTTTATATTTGGAGTTTTGATTCTTTTTGCCGAAGTGAAGGACAGAGCATTTACTGGTAGAGATTTGGAGTTGCCATGCGTTAGACCAATCAGAAACGAATCTAGGTCTCTTTGGAGAGCAGTTGTGTTATCATGGTGTTGAAGAGTTTTACATCATCTGCAAAGAGAACACAGTTGCTTGTGATGAGATCACAAAGATCATTGATGTAGAGCAGTGATTTTCAACCTTTTTTGAACCGCGGCACATTTTTTACATTTACAAAACCATGAGGCGCATTGAGTTGGGGGCGGTGGCTAAAAAAGGTTTGGACAAAAAAATTCTCTCTCTCTCTTCCTCCCTTTCACTCTATTTCTCTCTCCCTCTCTCTCTCCCTTCCTCTTTTTTCTCTCTCCATCTATCTCTTTCTCTCTTTCTCTCTTCCTTCTTTCCTCTTTTTTGCTCTCTTTCTCTCTCCCTCCCTACTTCCCTCTATGTCTTTCTCTCTCCCACCTTCCCTCCCTCTCTTTCTCTCTCTCTCTTGCTTTCTTTCTTTCTCTCTCTTTCTTTCTTTCTCTCTCTTGTTCTTTCTTTCTCTCTCGCTTGCTTTCTCTTGTTTTCTTTCTCTCTCTCTTGCTCTTTCTTTCTCTCTTTCTCTTTCTTTCTCTTGTTTTCTTTCTCTCTCTGAGCTTCGCGGCACACCTGACCATGTCTCGCGGCACACTAGTGTGCCACGGCACACTGGTTGAAAAACACTGATGTAGAGAATGAAGAGTGTTGGTCCCAGAACACTACCTTGGGGGACACTGCTTTTAACAGGGACAGGGGTAGATATGGTGCTTCCTATCTTAACCACTTGTTGTCTGTTTGACAGGAATGCTGTAATCCATCTGTGGAGGGATTCTGAGATGCCATAGGATTTTAGTTTTAGAAGTAGTTTGTCATGGACCACTGAATCAAAGGCTTTGCAGAAGTCAATATAAATTGCATCTGTATATTTTCCTTGATCAAGATGAGTTGTCTATATGTTTTTACAGTAGAGGAGCTGCAGGTTGCAGGATAGTTTTTTCTGAATCCAAATTGTTTGTTAGAGAGCAGATTATTAGTTTCTAGGTGGAGGGTAATTGATTGATTTATAATTATAGTCTATAGTTTATAGTTTATTAGATTTGTATGCCGCCTCTCTCCGAAGACTCAGAACGGCTCACAGCATAACAGTAATACAATACATTACAAATCTAATAATAAAAAATTAAATTCATTTAAGAAGGCATTAGTAACATAATAAAATCCCTAACTATGCAGACATACACATTCAACCTAATCTATCATACAGTAAGGCCAAAACATAATAAAAAAGGTTTCCAGTTCTGGTGGGGGGGTGAGAGGAGGAAAAGAGGAGAGCTCTGCCACCGAGAACAATGGTAGAACATCCTTCAGTTTAGTCAGGTTTGTTCCAGGGTTTCTACTTACATCACTGGGTTCCTTAATGCCAGATGATTCCAGCCGTGTGTTTACCGAGTGAAAATCCCTGCGAAAGAGCTGTGTCTTTGATCTCGCAGCTGACACGGTAAAAGCAGAAATGGCGGCCGCTATACATGCCCCTGATTATGGTCTGAGTGGCGAGAAGATGGTGGATCTGCCATTCCTCTGAGATCTTACTGAGGACCCCGAACAATGACTCATTCTGGGCCGGTTGCTGCCCATGTCTTTTTTGCTGCTGAGCCCTTCGTTTGGGGCCTCAGAAAATAAATACTGCTATTTGCTCTGGGGGCGCTGAGATGACAGCACCCAGAGGCTGGCCAAAAATATCAGCTGCCACTTTTTGATGCTGTCCCTGATGCCGAGGGAAGTATTAAGAACTAAGAAAGAAGTAAGGCAGAAAGATCTTGCCACGTACCGCACGCAGCACCAGGAAGTAAGAGCGACAGGGGTCGAGGTGATGGAGCGGAGATTCGAGTGATGGTTGGGACAAATCTATTTGTTGAATGGAGCCGAGGACACTGAGGATGCAGACCGGTGGGAGCAGTCTGCTGTCGGCATCGGAGGGCGACGGAGGAGATTTCAAGAGCCAGGGATTCCGACCGGTGATGGCTGCCAATGCTGCTGGGCAAGGGACAACAGCCCAGTCCCCTGTAGGGCTCCAGTGGGTGAGAGCTGCCGGTGCCTGGGGGGGGACAAAAGAAATGGGTGGCCAGTGGAACAGAAGAAGGAGACCGAAGCTGGCTGAAGACCACCGTATGGACTGAGGGAGTTGACTGGTGAGTTAATGGAGGGAGAACGATCAGTGCTGGGGGAGAAAGTGAACGATGTTCTGAACTGCCTGACCATCGAGACTGATTGACTGGGGGTACTAGCCAGCATTAAAACATGCCTGTCGACTTCCGGGGTGGGGCCAGGCTGAAGCGATGTACAAGCTAGCAGCTCCTGGCTTGTACTCAAGATTTCTCATTTAAAAGACCACTTAGTGGTGTTAATTCTTCCCGGTGAGAGGAGTTATAGCAAGGGGAAGCACAACCCCTCCCCCCGCGGGTGAAAAATCCCCGTGTTTGAGCGGGGAAAAAAGCCGGGGTTTTGCCTCGGCCCGAAGGCCTGGTTCACTGAGCTGTCAGCAAGGAAGCCAAAGAAAGCGGCAGTGGCAACGGTTCGTATAACATCACTATTATTATTTACTTACCTGGAAAGAACTATAGGGTGGAAAACACTGTTTTGAGAGATCTATATAGCCTCCTGTGACAAATAAATGGCGATTGATGAGAGCGGAGCTTTTTGATTAAGAGGAGAAAGTAAGTTGCTGATGGTGGGCAGAAGTGGATGCAGCCGGATTGAAAATTAAGTAAGAAAGTCCCTGTGGGGAGAGAAACGACGAACAGACGGAAGGAAGGAATCAGAAGGAGACTGATTGGATGTGTGGTTTGGAAGTGCACGGAGATGCTTGGTCGGTCAGAGAAAACAGAGGTGAAAGGCGGGTACATCGGATATAATACAGGAACCATAGAGGAACGTTCAGGCCGGAGATTAAAGGCTGGGAGTGAGCGGAGCGCAGCAGAGTTGAGTGGAGTCGAGTGGAGGAAGAACAGCATTCAGCGTGCAGCCTGCAGCGGAGTGTCGACCCAAACGGAGATAAGGAGAGACCAGCCGGGGAAGACCAAAAAGTGGAAAATTTGAGACGACCACCGCTTCTTTGCTTTTTGTTTTTCCTCCCTTTCCCGCTGAAACCAATACCAATCGGGTGTGGTCATGGCGAAAGAGAGAGCCCGGTTGCGAGATGGTAGGAGAGGAAACGGAGGAGGTTTAAAGGTTTGATGGTTCTGGAATGGTCTGTGTGGGTTTGTAACTTATCGGGTTGGAAAGAAAGAAGAAACGTGACCGAAGGAGAGAAGACGCCATCTTTTTTGTCTGTAAGGAGAACCTAGAAGCTGGTACTGACAACCACGGTAAACCAGGATATTTCCAGTGTTGACTAAGAATATTGACTGAACTGCTGAACTTTACTTAAAACAACTTTACTTAAAACAACTGCCGAAGAATCTTGATCTGAGCAGACATGTGCTATAATAGTAAACACTTTACTTTCCTGGTTAATTTCTTACTTACTACTTTTGTGTGAGTTGAGATTTAAAATTTGTGTGAGTTCAGATTTAAAATTTGACTTTGCAATTCAAGTAATCTAAAATCTCTTAATATCTTTATTGTTATTGTTACCTTCCCTATTCTATCGAACTCCCCTCTCCTCCTTCCACGTTTCCCTTTTTCAATTAAGATTAAGAAACCCCTCTTAAGTACATTTTCCCTTTTTACTTATTCTTTCTTCTTCTTCTTTTATTTTTTTTCCTTTTCTTTTTAAGATTAAAAGTGATTAATTGATTAATACTTCTATTAATTGTTATATTAAATTTTTAAATTAATAAGGAGTCAATTGATAACTCACAACTGATACTAATTAAGACTAATTATTAACAATAGTGACTATAAAGTGCTTATACAGTGATTTTATGATTCTAGGATTATCACAGTAAGGAGTATAGACATTAAATTTTTTAGAAGAAATTTAAATTACTTTTACATTAATTAAGCTATTTATTATGGTTAATGACTCTTAAGGATTAATTATTTAACTATTTAACTATTTACTTACTTAATACTATTTAATACTATTTAACTATTATTACTATTACATTATTACTAATGATTAATTACTCATTCCAATTGCCTATTTAGATTCTATTTATACTCTATTTATATATTTATTGATACTTGCTGTTTGATATTTACTAATATTTACTAGTGATTAATTGATAGTAAGTGATTAGTTAGGAAATATATAGATAGATAGATAATTAGAAATCAGAAATTTTATATTTGACTTTTTCCTATCGGCTGATATCTGAGAACCCAGTCAAATTAGAACGATCTTAATTACCCTAATCTGACAAGTGGGATTAACTTTGAATTTTGACTTAAAAGATGACCTTTCCCCATTAATTAATTGAATACGTGGAACAGATCGTATTTCGGACAACTCTGTAGGAACTTCTAACTGGAAGGAGATTATGTCAACCAATGTTTCAAAATATCAAAAAAAAACTATACCAAGAACACCGACGTTTCAAAACATAAAACCAAACACAGAAATGGCAACAACTGACAAAACATCTCTGCAATCAATACAAGCCTCTCTAAACTTAATACAAGAGTTCATGGTTCGAAGTCAGGAGTCATCCACAACCACTCAAGAAACCATAAGACAAAATCAAGAAGAGACAAACAAAAATTTTGAAAAAATGTCTGAGAAAATCAAAGGTTTGGAAAATCAAATGGAGGGTATACAGGAGATTATAATTAACCATGAACAAAGGATCCAAAAAATAGAAATAGACACAAGAAGAGTAGAGGAGAGAAGAGTTGAAGCGGAAGGAAGGTTAATAGTGGCCAATAAGGATCTCGAGGCCTCGATCGCAACCTTGGAAATGGAGAAATCGGCTTACTTCCTCCACTTCCAAAACATCTCTGAAAATGCAGATAAAGATTAATTCAATAAATAAGCGCAACTAATCAGTGAGAACACACAAATTGATCTTGACGAGGTGAAAAACCACATCGATGAAATTTATAGAATTCAAACAAATTATGCTAAGAATCACAGACTACCCAGAGAAGTGCATGTAAGATTCACTAAAAAATCCATAAGAGACGAAATATACAAATCAACAAGAAACGAAAAAATTATTTACCAAGAAAAAGAAATAACAGTCCTTAAACAGATCCTGAAAAGAATAAGGGAGAAAAGGAGAGAATTCCACTACTTCACAGCTAAGCTAATGAGAAGGGGAATACCATTCTGATGGCTAATTCCATATGGTCTTCTGGTAACATGGAATGGAAGAAAAATTAAAGTTGACTCATTTGAAAAAGCAGATTACTTCATCCAAAAACATCTAGAAAAAGAAGAAGATGACCGCCAAGGTATAGAAGAACAACCACGAGAGGAGGGACTGGGGGAAGAGAGAAGAGGGAAGGAACAGGACAAAGGAGAACAACAAAAAGAACAAAGAGTCACAACAAGAGCGACGGCTAAATGTCAGTAGAGGGAAGGAAAGACACCGGAAAAAGGAAAGAACAAAATCATGCTAAAAACACTTGATCTAATTTTTATAAACATCAATGGATTGAATTCACTGATTAAAAGGAAACAGAGAATGATGAAACTATTAAAACAAAATTCAGATATATTATGCCTTCAAGAAGTACATATAAGAAACCAGGATCGCAAATTGTTAGAAAACAAAAAATTAGGCAAATTGTTTACAGCTTTAACAGATTCAAAAAAGAGAGGGATTGCTTTATATATTAGGGATACACTACCACCAGAAAAAATCTATTCGGATGAACAAGGAAGAATATTAATTGTAAGAATTAAAATAGGACATAAAGAATTATTGCAATTTACGCTACAAACTCAAAACAGAAACAATTCTACAAAAAATTAGCAGAACAGGTAGGACAGATAGAAAAGGGGGACATTTGTATTATTGGGGATTTTAATGCGGTGAGTGACATTAAAAAAGATTATAAAACTATGAGGAAAAAATCCAAAGATAGAAAAACATTACCATCAGAGTTTTATGAAATGGCGAGAGAGTTCAGATTAGTAGATATTTGGAGAGAGAGACACCCATGTAATCTGGAATACACCTTCTATTCACCACCCCAGAAATCCTGGTCCCGGATAGACATGATCTGGGCAGACAAAAAATTTGGAAAACTAATCCATGAGATTGAAATAGGCCTGAATCTGTGGGCAGACCACCACCCAATATTGATAAAAATCAAAATGCCGGCTCCAGGACAGCATCGTTGGTCCATAAACCAAATACTATTTCAAGATCAGAACTACATTAATCATATTAAACAAGAACTCAAACTATTTCTTAGGGATAATTGGAATACTGATACCACCATTCAGAATATTTGGGACACAATAAAAGCATTTATGAGGGGGCTAACAATAGCTTATTCAGCAAAAAAGAAAAAATCCAAAGATAAAAAACTTAATGAATACAAGAGTAAATTAAAACATTTAGAAACACAAATTCAAAAAGATCTTCAAAATGGAAAAAAAAATAAGGGAAGAGAGGGATAGAATAAAACATAAAATTAATTTAATAATACAAGATGAAATTGTTACAAAATTAAAGAAGACTAACCAATATCAATTTGAAAATGCGAACAAAATAGGTAGGTGGCTAGCTTACAAATTAAAAAAAGAGGAAGAAGAACGACACATACAAGTCTTAGAGGATAAAATGGAGAAATTCAACATATAATGGGGGGGAAAGAATATAGCAGTCAAATATTATGCTCATTTATATCAAAGGGAAGAAACAAATCAAGATCAATTAGATAAATACTTAGAAGAAGCAAAAGTACAAAAACTACTAGAATCAGATATAACTATACTAAATGAAGAAATAACTCTATCAGAAGTTGAAAACGCTATATCTAAACAAAAAAATAATAAAACCCCAGGACCAGATGGGATACTGGCCAAATTTTATAAAGAATTAAAAGAATTATTAGGAGAAATTTTAGTAATAATATTTAATGAAGTCTTAGAAAAAGGATTGCTACCTATATCCTGGACACAAGCCCTAATAAGTATAATTCCCAAAGACCCGGTTAATAAAAAAATATATACAAAACTACAGACCAATATCGCTTCTCAATGTTGACTACAAAATTTTTATGACAATAATGGCAGAGAGACTTAAACCAATTCTGAACAAAAGAATAAAAGATGACCAAAATGGATTCCTGCCAGGAAGATACATACGAAATAATACAAGAATGATATTGAATATTTTAGAGTATTATGAGGCACATTCGGAAAGACAATTAGCGTTAATATTTTTAGATGCCCAAAAAGCTTTTGATAACCTGAGATGGGAATTCATCCTGGAATTAATTTAAAAAATGCAATTTGGCCCCAAAATCATAAAAATGATTCAAACTATATATCATACTCAGTCAGCCCAAATTATACTCAACGGTGAACTAACAAACTCCTTTCAAATTTCAAAAGGAGTTCGTCAAGGATGTCCGCTATCCCCGCTTCTATATATTTTAGCAGTGGAAACACTGCTTAATCAAGTAAGAGCTAATGCAAGAATTACAGGCCTGAAGGTTAAAAAACAGGAATTTAAGGTACAGGCTTATGCGGACGATTTGGTATTTATTTTGGACGATCCGACAGAGGCTGGTGAATATTTATTGAAAGAACTACAACAATATGGAGAGGTAGCAGGCTTAAAAATCAACAAACAAAAACCTAAAATTATAACCAATAATATGGATATTAAACAAGAGCAGGAATTAGAAAGAATCTTAGGAATCCAAATTGTTAAAAAAGTAAAATATCTGGGTATAATACTAACTAAAAGATGCAGTACGATTCAAAAAGATAATTATGACTCACTTATTAAAAAAACAGAGCAACAATTAATTAGATGGAACAAAATTCATATTTTGTTATCAGGGAGGATCGCTACAATTAAAATGTCTATTTTACCCAAATTCTTATATCTATTTCAGACTATTCCAGTGAAACTGAACAATTTTTTTTTTACTAAAATAAATACAACTATTTCCAAATTTATCTGGGAGGGGAAAAAACCAAGGGTAAGATTCAAATTTCTACAAGACAAAGTTATACAAGTTGGTTTTGGCTTACCAAACTTTGAAAGCTATTACCAATCAGCAGTTCTGCTGTGGTTAAAAGATTGGATAAATCTTCAAAACCAAAGATTACTGGCATTAGAAGGGCATAATATTTTACAAGGATGGCACAGCTTTTTATGGAATGAAAAAGACAAGACCTCATTACACTTCAAAAATCATATGATTAGAGACTCCCTTATAAACACCTGGTTGAAAATCAAAAAAGAGCACTACTCTAAAATTCCAAGGTGGTACTCGAGCCTGGAAGCCCTTACTCACCCTAATTTATTTCAAATTCAAAAATTGCTGACCTATAACCACATATTGGATGAGAAGGGAAACATAAAAACTAGGCATCAATTAGAAAATCAAATTATTAATATTGATTGGTGGTCTTACTCTCAAATTTGGACAAAATGGAACAAAGATAAAAAGAAAGAGGGAATTCAGGAAAAAGACAGTTTAATTGATAAATTATTATTAGGACATGAAAAAAATTTATAACTAGAATGTATAATTACATAATGGGATATAAAATGGAAACCGAGATAGTAAAAGAAAATATGATTACTTGGGCCCAAAACATAGGGTACAATATTTACCTAGACCAATGGGAGCAAATGTGGAAAAATTTGAAATTAACAAAATCAGTATCATACAAAGAAAACTCACAAAAAATGTTTTATAGATGGCACCTAGCCCCAGCCAGATTGGCTAAAATTTATCCTAATTTGAAGCCTAACTGCTGGAGGTGCAACAACAAAACTGGATCCTTTTTCCACCTATGGTGGACATGCCCACGTATAAAAAAGATTTGGAAAAAAAATTCAAACATGGATTCAAGAGATCACGACAATTACACTAAAAATAAAACCAGAAATTTTTCTTTTGGGCATAATAGATCAAGAATGTAAAAAAGAGGACTTCTATTTGATCCAACACATAATTACAGCCACGAGAATCACAATTGCACAGAACTGAAAAAAAGAGGACACACCATATGAAAGAGAAATTATTAAGAAAATATACGATTGTGCAGAAATGGACAGACTCACCCAAAAACTTAAAAACAAGATACTATGAAACTTGGGAAAAATTTTATGATTGGGTAACAAAAAGAAAAAAGATAAAATGTAAACTAAATATAGGCTAATATATAGAAAAAAGACTGATAGTGACCAAATACAAAATTCTGAAAACCTTTAATGGACCTTTATCAACATCTTCTCCAATCCAAATGGACTTTAGTTCAAGTGCAGATCAGAAAAAATATTGAAAAACTGAGGCCACCATATACCGCACAACGTTTAATTAAAGAAAGTTAGAACTGTCAGAAACAGTTCATTGGGGGGGGGGGGTGAAGGAAGAGTCAGAAGGTAAAAATCATTCAGACAGAACGTCTAAAATTTATTTTTTTAGTATTGATATATTAAGTTTCCTTTACTGAAATGATACAGTTTACTTGGATAGAATATCTACATGAGATGAGTACAATAATTGTATAGTGAATACAATGTCGATATAATGATGCAAATTATGATGTACCTGCTCTTCCTTCTTTTTATATTTTTGTAATACAATAAAAACTATTTTTAAAACATGCCTGTCACCTTCCCCCTGCAAACCCCCCCAATCCCACATCCATCTTCTCACTCTTTTTGAAGAATATTATTGAGGACCTGTGCCTCTAGTGGATGATATGATATATAGCAGATTTAAAGATCTAAAGAAAAATTTATGGAAGACACTGTTTATCTACTGACTTAGAATGACTAATTGTTTCATTATATTTTATATATAACTGATTTTAGACAAATTGACTATTACTGATTAATAAATTTTTAAATTATTTTTAAAATTATTTTTAAAAATTTTAACTTTTTAATGCTAATGTTAATTTTTAGACTTTTTAATATTAATCTTTGTAGTAATATTTAGATTTCTAATTTTTAATTGATGGATAATTGGGGTGGGTTTAATAATATGTATGGAATAAGAGAGTGGCACAAATGGAATGGGTGGGGTGGGTGGGATTATGGTATGGATGGGGTAAATATGTATGATATGAATGATTTGCATGGCCCACCTGATGAGAGAGAGGCGGGAGGGGAGGAGGCACCGATCTCTGGAGTGGCAGAGGGTCGGAACATTCCAGTGTTGCTGGGGAGAGGCAGATATGGCGGGAGCCACACAACTAGCCGTTCCAGGGGAATGAGAGACCGCTGCTTAATAGCGATCCCTCGTTCCGGCTCTGTGAGCTCAACCCAGGGTACTGGTGATGAGTGTAACTCTGGCCCTGGGCTCAAGCTGCTGCTACTCAATGCCAGGTCAGTGGTAAATAAAGCTCTCCTCATCCGGGATTTGATCCTGGATGAGGAGGCCGACTTGGCATGTGTGACTGAAACCTGGCTGGGCCTGGAGGGAGGAGTTCCTCTCTCTGAAATTTGCCCAGCCGGGTTTCAGATATGGCATCAGCCTCGACCTCAGGGAAGGGGGGGAGGAGTGGCTATTATAGCCAGGGAGAGCCTTTGCCTGCATAGACTCATTGCTCCAGAGATTGCGGGTTGTGAGTCCCTCCTAGTGAAGTTGGACTTAGGGGTTCAGATGGGCTTGTTGCTCACATACCTGCCTCCCAGCTGCGTATCAACATCCCTGCCTGTGCTTCTCATCCAGCGGTTTCATGTAGATATTAAATAGCAGGGGGAGAGGACCGACCCCTGAGGCACCCCACAAGGGAGAAGCCTCGAGGTCGATCTCTGACCCCCCCACTAACACCGACTGCGACTGACCGGAGAGGTAGGAGGAGAACCACTAAAGAACAGTGCCTCCCACTCCCAATCTCTCCAGCCAGCTCAGAAGGATACCATGATCAATGGTATCGCACGCCGCTTAGAGGTCAAGAAGCACCAGAACAGAGGATAAACCTCTATCCCAGGCCTGCCAGAGATCATCCATCAGTGTGACCAAAGCAGTTTCCGTGCTGTAGCCGGGCCTGAATCCCGACTGTTGAGGGCCTAGATAATCAGCTTCTTCCAAGGACCACTGGAGCTGGAGCGACACCACCTTCTCGACAACCTTCCCCATAAAGGGAAGGTTGGACACTGGACAATAGTTATTAAGTACGGCTGGGTCTAGGGAAGGCCTCTTGAGGAGGGGGTGTACAAGTGCCTCATTATAAGGAGCTGGAAAGGACCCCCCTCAAGGAGGCATTGACAATCTCCTGGATCCAGCTTCGTGTCACATCTCTGCTGACTGAAACCAGCCAAGAGGGACACGGATCCAGCAAATAGGTGGCAGAACTCACAGTTCCAATGGCCTTGTCCACTTCATCAGGTGTCACCAGGTCAAACGCCACCCAGACAGATGGACAAGGATGGGCCCCAGTCACCTCAACTGACTCGTTGTCAGTCGACACTGCTATCCAATTGGAGTCGAGGTCTGTCCGGATCTGAGCGACTTTATCAGTGAAAAAAGAGTTAAAGTTCTTGGCATTTCTCTGTAAGGGTTCCCCAGCTCTCCCCCGGTTTAAGAAGGGAGCGGGTCACCCTAAACAGAGCGGCCGGGCAGGATTCTGCTGATGTGATCAAGGTGGCATAGTATGCACATCTTGCCGCCTTGAGCACCACTTTGTAAGTCTTAATATGAGCTTTTACAAGTGCTCGGTCAGATTTGGATTTACTCTTCCTCCACCGCTTCTCTAGTCATCTCTTCTGGTGTTTCAACACCCGGAGCTCCTTGGTAAACCATGGAGCTCTACGGGGTCTAGTGCCATAGAGTGGTCGCAAGGGTGCAATTCGATCAAGAGCCTCCGTTGCAGCCCTGTTCCAGCAAGAAACTCCACCGAGCTGTGTATGAGTGAATCCGGTAAAACCCCAAGCGCCTTCTGAAAGCCTTCTGGATCCATCAGGCATCTGGGGTGGAACCACCTAGTCCGTTCTACCTCCCTGAGGGGGAGGATTGGAGCCATAAAGTCAAGCTGCAGCAGTAAATGGTCTGACCATGACAAAGGCAACACTTCTAAGCCCCTTAGTCTCAGACCATTACTCAACTGCTCTGAGAGAAATATCATGTCAGATGTGAGACAAAGTTGAAGACGAGGGTGGGGGCAGCATTTGAAGCCATCCGCCATCTTCCGCCCAACAGCTGATCTCGTTAGCTTTCTCTTTCTCCGCTGTTGCCTCACGTCCCAGTTAAAAAGCCTCAGGCGGTAAAACTCGCCTCCAAACTTCCATGACTTTACATGGGACGCAGCATAGTGATATTGGTCTGTAGTTATCAACAAGAGAGGGGTCTCCTTTTTTGAAGATGGGGATGACCATAGCTTAGGAAGTGTGCTGGTTCTGTCTGAAGGATTTTTTGAAGATTATGCTCAGTGGTTCAGCTATAGCAGAAGAGAGTTTTTTTAGGAAGTATGCACATAGGCCATCTGGTCCAACTGATAGAGAGGGTTTAAGGTCACATAATGCTTTTTCAACTTGGTCTTCACTGAAGTCTATTTGGGTTAGGTCATTGAGAGAGTTTGTGGTACAAGAGATGAATTTGGGGGATGAACCATTGCTGTTGACAAATACAGAATCAAAGAATTAGTTCAGGAGGTTTGCTTTGGATGAATCATCATGGCATTTTTTGTTGTTGGCTCCTTTGAAAGGTGGGATAGGTCTAGAGTCCTTGAGTTTGTTGTTGACAAAGTTGTAGAAGGCTCGATTGGATTTGGAGCATAGGAGATTTTCCTCTTGTATGCTTTGGTAGTTGAGACATTCTGCTTTTATTTGGTTGCATATGCTTTTATAACGGTTTTTGAAGTTTGCTACTTGTCCTTTTTTGTTTTTATGCCAGAGAGATTTTTTTTTCATTAGTAATTTTCTTATTGAGATGGCTAGGTTATTTTTCTTGATTGAGCTTGGTGTTAATGGTATGTAAAGTCTGGTGATTATTTTCATCTCGAGCAAGAATGTGTTGTAGAGGTCATCCATAGAGTTGCAGTTTGCAAATAAAGTTTGCCAGTTTAATGTTGAGAGATGGGTATCAATGAGTTCATAGTTCGCTTTTTTGAAGTTAAATTTCTGTGTCGCATTATTTGGGTGGATCTCAGTGTGGCTTAGGTTGAGACTGAAGTTTATCATGCTGTGGTCAATGTTGGAGAAAGGTTCTATTATTAACTATTTAGCCATATATTGTACTTTTGCTATTGCAGAAGATGAGATCTAGACAGTTATCTACTCTAGTATTGTTAGTTACTAGTTGGTCAAGTCCCAAATTGGTGATGGTATTATATATAGTAGAGTGGATAGGTTCTGTGCTACATTCTCTGAGTCTTCGGAGAGGGGCTGCATACAAATCTAATAAATTATTATTATTATTATTATTATTATTATTATTATTATTATTATTTTTACATCCATTTAATGTCCAGTTGATATGTGTAGGTTGAGGTCTCAGAGGAAGATGATGGGGTGTGGGCACTGGGTAGCCCATGTTAGTAGTTCTGATAATTTGTTTGCATGTACAATGTCATAGTCCAGAGCTCTGTAGCATAGTAAGAAGCAAATTGTGGTATTCAGGAAAAGATCACAGACAATCGTTTCAGGGAATAATAGATCCTGTGCAACTTTGATGTTTTTTAGGTTTAGAGGTTTTTTGTAGAATATAGTACCCCGCCTCCTCTGTGGGATTCACGGTCATAACGAGAGACAAGATAGTTCCTTGTTGTAATAATGGAGTCTGAGTAGGATGCATTGAGCCATGTTTCACAAACAAAGATAATATTAAAGACTGAGGAGTCTTTTGTTCGAGGCTTTCCAGCAGTGGTATTTTCTGCCTGGGGAGGGAGGGGGAGCGGGGGGATGGCTGTTTTTGTAGAACTCAGAGAGTTCCTAGGAAGTGACAACAAGTAAACAGTGCAGCTCTCACACACCCCACTCCCCAGACAAGCAAGGCTCCAGGCGGCTCTTGGTGGGGTGTCGAGTCAGCCATGGGATTTTACAAGGGCAGAAGGATGTGAGTGATAAACCACTAGAAACCCCTGTTGATGCTCCTGTTCTTGGCAGGGGGGAAACCCATGCAGGGCAGGTGGAGAGAGATGCACGTGCAGACTCGGCAAGTGGGGGAAATGCAATAGCATGTGGGACTGCAGGGGAGGGAGGCTTCTCCTTGCAGAACACCCCCCTTTCTTTGGCCATTCTCCAGTCCACTTTTGCCAGCTCCGCCCCTCCCTTCCCCTCTCGCAGCCCTGCAGAAATGCCGACATTTCGGGCAACCTTGTTGCAGGGTGGCTGGTCACACGACGCACGTTGCTCCAAGGCAGCTACACCGGGATCCTCTCCTGGCACCTCCCCACCACAGACTGCAATACGGTGGGTAGGTGTTACAGCAGGGAAGCCACTTTTGGAAGGAGAGGATTGGGTAGGTAGAAACAGTGCCCGGCTCCCTTGCACAGCATTGGAAAATGCTACACAACATTTAATTGATGGGTGCGCGGCTTAGAGGGAACAGCGATCAAGACTGTCAGATACATTAAAGCTTTGTGATCAAATAATGTTTATAAATCTTGTACCAATAAAAATAACATTCTTACGATCTGAAGAAAAACCAGAGTATAGTAAAAATAACATTCTTATCATACCTTGTAGACTAATCCATTTGTTATACCAGTCTTTAGTCCATAAAATCTGATTGAATAAGATATAGATTCAGGTCAAAATTGTGTTTAATTTCCATTTTCTGACTGTCAAATGTCAGGCCTGCCTCCATTCAAAACCCAAGAAAGAACCCCCAACTCCATTGAGGTAGAGAAGAGGTAATTTTACTCAGTTTGAAATGACAGTGGCAAAAGCAAAGCAAGATCTGATTCAAAAGGCACAAAAGTGACAGGTTGCAAGTTTTCCCAAAGCCCTCCCTGCAAGGATCCAGGCTGCATGTCCAATCCACATCTCGCATAATGTCATGTGAAGTTTATCTTATTTTTGTCCATCTGGACTTTTAGGACAGTTGGCTTTGACTAGTTATAAACAACTCTACTCAGCAGCGCAGTAATTCTTGAGACCAAACCTCCTTTTTTGCTCACATGGGCCTTCATGACACCAACTCATTTACCAAACCTGAATGCCATGTCCCTCTCCCCATTACTATGGCAGCCAATAGCAAGCATGCATCAAAGGAAAAACCTACACTGAAGATCTAGCTGACAATGTCATAGAAAACAACAAAGCACTGTACATGGTCACATGTTATGCTTTAAGAAAGGTTTGCTTCTGCTAGGTGCCTAGCACTCAGTAAAAAATGTTCTAGTATCCTACAAGATAAGTTACATGCTTAGAGATGATTTATCATACTAGCAGGAAACTGAAAATGATTAATACCAGAATTTGGTGCACTCTTTTCTATCCATCATTGTTATTATCTAGGATGAAGATATTCTCTGATTATTGTTATGTATTATCTTTCTTTGTATATCTATATATCTTTCTGCCTGCCTATATCCATATATGATCTATCATCTAATTCTTATATACTACCTCATTCCGCAAAGACTGATGGCAAAATCGAATTAAAGCCTCAACAACAGAAAAATTAGTCAATAAATCATACTATGAAAAACAATATTAAGTGAATGATAGTTCCAACAGTACTGCTATAACTATTATAAACAGGCACCCCACAAACTATATTAATATGTACACTGCTCAAAAAAATAAAGGGAACATTAAAATAATACATCCTAGATATGAATGAATAAAATATTCTCATTGAATACTTTGTTTTGTACACAGTTGAATGTGCTGACAACAAAATGAAATTGATTGTCAATCAGTGTTGCATCCTAAGTGGATAGTTTGATTTCACAGAACTTTGATTTACTTGGAATTATATTCTGTTGTTTAAGTGTTCCCCCCCCCTTTTTTTTTGAGCAGTATATTTATTCTATAATGAACCACTAAAGAGGGGTGGTTTTTGTATGTTCAGATTTGCTACAAGCTGGAAAAAGAAATGTAAATATAAATTTCAATTGAAAGCACTCTAGGCAATAAAATATTCTGAAAAACCTGTTTTTCAATATATGGCATAAGAAAATTATACCACAAACAATATTTGATTTCACTTGAATTACTGTAAAGCCTAAAAAAATAAGATGTTATAATAAACATATTTGCCAGTAGAGGGCAGAACATACACATGTAACTTCTGCAAAGATCACATAAATGAATATTTTAGTGATTTTAAAAACCACCTTGGTTCTTCTGTTTAATCTCTCATGGCAAAAGAATGACAGCAAAACAACATTCTACCATCAAGGAAAACAATATGCTCTGAAAGTTGTTAAAAGCTCACATCTAGGCTCTGTTAGTTGATAATTTTTGCCAGACTCTCAGTCCAAATTACTGTGATCTTTTCAACTCTGTACAATACTGCAAAGAAAGCCAAAAAAAAAATAACATTAAAATGTAACAAAAAGTGTACACCACACTTGTTTCTAGGGGAAAAATTTACCTTGGCACAGTGATTTAAAATGAATGCAGAATAAAAATTCTCATAAGCAGGGCTCGTGTAAACTTTTGACATGGGGAATTGGAATTTCCCAGTGCTAGTAACACTTAGCAGTTGGAGCCCTGTACGAGCCAAGAACAAGTGATTAATGGGTATTTGTTTAAACTAATTTCGGTCTGTATACTGGATCTATGGAGACTGGGGTTACTCTGCTGGAATTGTGCAACACTACTAATTGGTTACAAATTTAACAGTGCTGAGTTCCCACAGGAGCATTACTATGTATTCATTAATTGTACTTTTTCCACAGATCTATTTGGGGATTAAGCCTTTGTGGCATGAGGTGCCCTGGGCTGTTTCTGAACAGTTGGTTAGCGATATGCCATTGTATTAGTCTTCTCCATCCCGCAATTTATTACCAATGCATAAATAATAACTGAATGGAATCCTATGAGATCATTTCAGAAACCAAATTATTATTGCATGCACTCATTGGGGTTGTTCATGTATATCAGCAAAACCACAATGAAAGAAAAAGGACACATAACTAATATTGCATGTTGGTCTTCAAATTATTGATTCCTAGACAATATTCCATTGTTCTACAAAAAATTAAAATGTGTCTATTTAGTTTTGTTTACTTATTTGGTTACTGAGATGAAAATAACAATAAGAATGTAGGGACCTATTAGCTGTGCCACATAAACGAACAAGACTAATGCATCCATTCCTGCAGACTGGGCATACTTCCCAGAGGATGACACCCATCCATCAATAACAACCTGCTTTCTTTCCCTCCTGAATGTCATTGCACATCATGGGGATTATGCATGTGTCGCCGTGGATTTTAGACACAACCATAGGAGGGCTCCCTGAAAAGGTTTTGAAAAGTTGATAGAAATTCCAAAAAACTCCCTTAAACTCCTCAAAAAAGTGGATAGAAAGAAAGAGAAATTAAAGAAGAACAAAGAGAGGTGAAGAATAAAATTTGGAAAAGTTGGATGCCACTGGATGCCATTGGATTCTGAAATTGAAAAACAGTGAGTAGAATACAAAGATTACAAAGAAAACATGGCGGAGGACAGAGCCAAGATGGACATGGAAGGAAAGATACATAAATTGCTACAGATGTTTGGCTCTATGGAGGAAAAATTTAAAGCAATGGAAAGTGTATTTGGGGGCTTCATTAATGATGTATAAGGGCTTAGAAAGGGCTCCCAAGAGCAAAAAGAGAAAATTGAAACAACTGAAAAGAAATGAAATCTCAAGCTAGAAAGGCAAATGATATCACAAAACAACAAAACTTCAGAATAGCAAATTTAGAAGATCGCCAGAGGAGAGGCAACTTACATTTCTGTGGCTTTAAGCAGGTATTTGGAGAAGGATTGAGATTATCTGAGGCCATTCAACACTGGTTCAAAGCAATAGATGTTGATATTGATGAACTGGACATTGAAAGAACCCACTGGAGTTTTGGCTGTAGAGATCCGCAGAGACATTGTTGTTGCATTTGCAAGTGAAAGGAAGGCTGAAAAGCTTTATAAACAATTGCGAAGCCTGGCAGATCTAAGTATGAAAGAAATGAGATAAGAGTTTTAAGAGTCCTCTCTAGGCAGACTCTATGCACCTTCTATGCACCAAATCCAATCGAGCCTTCTACAACTTTGTCAACAACAAACTCAAAGACTCTAGACCTATTCCATCTCTCAAAGGACCCAACAACAACAAAAAATACCAAAGATAAATATAAAAATATAAATATAAAAAAACCCAATTAAAAATCATTAAAATAAATAAATGAAGAGTATTGGGCCTAGGACTGAACCTTTTGGTATCTGTTCTGCCTGGCCGTGGGCCATCCAGGAACGAAGTAATTAATCAAACACACACATGCAAGCTTGTAAAAATAAAGCACAGGTTGTTCAATCAATCAACCTATACATTCATTGACCAGTCCGGTTCCGGTTCCGGTGAAGCAACAGGGAGGAGAGTTCCGTTGCTCCGCTGGACTACGGGGGGAACATCGAAATATGGAGGCTCTTTAACAAACACAGCAACTTATTTTTTATAACATCGGAGAGGGGAGAAGTGCCCGTGTTGGAGGATCCTGACTGGGAAAATGCTGGAGGCGCTGGAGAGGCGTTCGAGAGACAACTTGTTGATCCGCTGGGACCAGCTGTGACGCCGAAAATGGCGGCCGCCGTTACAACCTGAGCCGCCTGCCCCCCCCCCCCCCTTAGCCGCTTGCCGCTTGCCGTCTAAACCATCCTCCTCCATCCTCCTCTGCAACTGCTTGACATCTGCTTGCCACTTAGCTGCCTGTCGTCGGTAGGAGAATTGTGAGAAGAACCGACAGGAGAAAAAGCGGCAGAGGCATTGAGGACGCCGAGAGTCAGCTGGGAGCGGCTGGGACTCAGGAAATGACGGCTGCGAGGAGAGAATTCGAGCCGTTCATTGCCTCCTGCCTGCCGCGCCGATCTGCAGCTGACCAGGATCGGATTAGACAGCCCTGCTAGCCCTGGCTTACCGGACAAGGCAGATCTCAGATGCCAGGACGCCAAATGGTGGGGGCGCCTGGTGTCGAAGGGGATGCTGCCTGGCAGTGGAATCTGAACTGCCAACTAATTACCATCTCTGTCGGGGCCATGTGGAGGCTGCTCAGAAGAGGTTTGAGAGCCGTACGGAGCAACGGAAGCTGTGGGGATTCAGAGATGTCGCCCAAAAGAACTAAGAACTCTTGGGGGGAGACTGGGGTGACCAGCGATTATTGGGACTGCTACAGGGAGAGAACTTGGAACAATCCCAAACAAGATAAGAGTCAGACCCTGGGGTGCCGGTTAATGGCAGTTGCCAACACTGAGAAGTCCACTCTTTTATTGCACTTTAAGATTAAGACATTGGCTTTAAGACACTTTAAGACACTTTGAGACCAAGACATCAGTTAGCCTGGAGTTTGGTTCCCTCTTGCTGCTGTTCTTTGCCTTCATTTCTATTTAATAATTAATTTATAGTTCCTAATTGAGGTTTATATTAATGTTTTTATACTTACTGTTTTTAATCAATTGATTTTAAGGGTAGTGTTTTTTAATAATTTATTTTTTAAATTAAATTAATTATTAGGGTTTTAGAAATGGATTTTTATGGGAATGAATTTAATGGGGGTGGGTGGGAGGGGGATAGTAAATGGAATGGGTTTGGGGGGTGGGATTATAGTATGTATGAATTGAATGGTTATGTTTTAAATAATACCCTTGGCACACCTGACGCTGGAGAGGCAGGAGGGGAGGGGGCACCTATCTCTGGGGTGGCGGAGGGTCAAAATATCCCGGTCTTGCTGGGGAGAGGCAGATATGGTGGGAGCCTTGGAGCTAGCCGTTCCAGGGGAAGGAGAGATCGCTGCTTAGTAGCGATCCCTCCTTCCGGCTCCTTGAGCTCAACCCAAGATACTGGTGACGAGTGTAATCCTGGCCCTGGGCTCAAGCTGCTGCTGCTCAATGCCAGGTCGGTGGTAAATAAAGCTCTCCTCATCTGGGATTTGATCCTGGATGAGGAGGCCGACCTGGCTTGTGTGACCGAAACCTGGCTGGGCCCAGAGGGAGGAGTTCCTCTCTCGGAAATCTGTCCAGCTGGGTTTCGGGTGTGGCATCAACCTCGACCCCAGGGAAGGGGGGGAGGAGTGGCTATTATAGCCAGGGAGAGTCTTTGCCTGCGTAGGCTCATTGCTCCAGAGGTTGCGGGTTGCGAGTCCCTTCTGGTGAAGTTGGACTTAGGGGTTCAGGTGGGCTTGTTACTCACGTACCTGCCTCCCAGCTGCGTGTCAACAGCCCTGCCTGTGCTGCTCGAGGAGGTGGCCGGGTTGGCGGTGGAGTTCCCCGGACTTATTGTCCTGGGGGACTTCAATCTGCCGTCACTCGGCGGTTCCTCTGGACTGGCACAGGAGTTCATGGCCACCATGACAGCCATGGACCTGACTCAAGTAGTTCAGGGTCCAACCCACGAGGGTGGGCACGCACCCGATATGATATTCCTCTCTGAGCAATTGAGTAATGGTCTGAGACTAAGGGGCTTAGAAGTGTTGCCTTTGTCATGGTCAGACCATTTCCTACTGCGGCTTAACTTCCTGGCTCCAATCCTTCCCCGCAGGGAGGCGGAACCAATTAAGTTGTTCCGCCCCAGACGCCTGATGGATCCAGAAGGTTTTCAGAGGGCGCTTGGGGTCATTCCAGATACACTCGTTCACAGTTCGGCAGAGACCCTTGCTGAGGCCTGGAACAAGGCTGCAGTAGGGGCTCTTGACCGGATTGCGCCGTTGCGACCTCTCCGCGGCACTAGACCCCGTAGAGCCCCATGGTACAACGAGGAGCTCCGGGAGTTGAAGCGCCAGAAGAGACGTCTGGAGAAGCGATGGAGGAAGAGTAAGTCTGAATCCGATCGAACACTTGTAAGAGCTCATATTAAGACTTACAAAGTGGCGCTCAAGGCGGCAAGATGCGCGTACCATGCCGCCTTGATTGCATCAGCGGAATCCCGCCCAGCCGCTCTGTTCAGGGTGACCCGCTCCCTTCTTAATCAGGGGGGAGTTGGGGAGCCCTTGCAGAGCAGTGCTGAGGACTTTAACACGTTTTTCGCTGATAAAATCGCTCGGATCCGGGCGGACCTCGACTCCAATTGTAAAACAGAGTCGACTGACAACGAGTCAGTTGAGGCGACTGGGGCTAAACGTCTTTGTCCACCTGTCTGGGCGGAGTTTGACTTGGTGTCACCTGATGAAGTGGACAAGGCCATTGGAGCTGTGAGTTCCGCCACCTGTTTACTGGATCCGTGTCCCTCTTGGCTGGTTTCGGCCAGTCGGGAGGTGACACGGAGCTGGGTCCAGGAGATTGTCAACGCCTCCTTGGGGAGGGGGTCCTTCCCGGCCCTTTATAAGGAGGCACTTGTGCGCCCCCTCCTCAAGAAGCCTTCCCTGGACCCAGCCGTGCTTAATAACTACCGTCCAGTCTCCAACCTTCCCTTTATGGGGAAGGTTGTCGAGAAGGTGGTGGCACTTCAACTCCAGCGGTCCTTGGAAGAAGCCGATTATCTAGGTCCTCGGCAGTCTGGATTCAGGCCCGGCTACAGCACGGAAACTGCTTTGGTCGCGTTGATGGATGATCTCTGGCGGGCCCGGGACAGGGGCTTGTCCTCTGTCCTGGTGCTCCTTGACCTCTCAGCGGCTTTCGATACCATCGACCATGGTATCCTTCTGCGCCGGCTGGAGGGGTTGGGAGTGGGAGGCACTGTTCTCCAGTGGTTCTCCTCCTACCTCTCTGGTCGGTCGCAGTCGGTGTTAGTGGGGGGTCAGAGGTCGACCTCGAGGTCTCTCCCTTGTGGGGTGCCTCAGGGGTCGGTCCTCTCCCCCCTGCTATTTAATATCTACATGAAACCGCTGGGCGAGATCATCCAAGGACATGGGGTGAGGTATCATCAATATGCCGATGATACCCAGCTGTACATCTCCACCCCATGCCCAGTCAACGAAGCAGTGGAAGTGATGTGCCGGTGCCTGGAGGCTGTTGGGGCCTGGATGGGTGTCAACAAACTCAAACTCAATCCAGACAAGACGGAGTGGCTGTGGGTCTTGCCTCCCAAGGACAACTCGATCTGTCCATCCATTACCCTGGGGGGGGAATTATTGACCCCTTCAGAGAGGGTCCGCAACTTGGGCGTCCTCCTCGATCCACAGCTCACACTAGAGAAACATCTTTCAGCTGTGGCGAGGGGGGCGTTTGCCCAGGTTCGCCTGGTGCGCCAGTTGCGGCCCTACTTGGACCGGGAGTCATTGCTCACAGTCACTCATGCCCTAATCACCTCGAGGTTCGACTACTGTAACGCTCTCTACATGGGGCTACCTTTGAAAAGTGTTCGGAAACTTCAGATCGTGCAGAATGCAGCTGCGAGAGCAATTATGGGCTTCTCTAAGTATGCCCATATCACTCCAACACTCCGCAGCCTGCATTGGTTGCCGATCAGTTTCCGGTCACAATTCAAAGTGTTGGTTATGACCTATAAAGCCCTTCATGGCATCGGACCAGATTATCTTCGGGACCGCCTTCTGCCGCACGAATCCCAGCGACCGGTTCGGTCCCACAGAGTTGGCCTTCTCCGGGTCCCGTCGACTAAACAATGTCGTCTGGCGGGACCCAGGGGAAGAGCCTTCTCTGTGGTGGCTCCAACCCTCTGGAACCAACTCCCCCCTGAGATTAGGATTGCCCCCACCCTCCTTGCCTTTCGCAAACTTCTTAAAACCCACCTCTGCCGTCAGGCATGGGGGAACTGAAACATCTCCCCCTTGCCCATGTTGTTTTGGTATTAGATTGATTGTATGTGTGTTTTGTTTATTTGTTTTAATACTTGGGGTTGTTTTTGTGAATTTTTAGCTTAAAACTGAAATTGGATTGGTGGGTATTGGATTGTCATTATATATTGTTTTTTGTCTTGCTGTGAGCCGCCCCGAGTTTTCGGAGAGGGGCGGCATATAAATCCAATAAATCTAATCTAATCTAATCTAATCTTTATATTAAAAAAAACTGCAAACCACAGAGTTTCAAGCAATGTTTGTTTCAGAGTTCAATAGGTCAGAATTAATTACTCCAGTCAGCGCAGAAGCCTTTCAGGCTTACGTCAGCCAGAAATAATTCACAGCATAAATGTCAGAATGTCCAGAAATCCACAGCAAACACGAAACCATAATTCAACAAACTTTCTTCAAAACTGAGCAATAGACTCCCACACAGTCTTCTGAAACCCTCCCATTTGTCAAGGTTGCAGTAGCATCATTAATTCTTATCACCTGTGACCTATAATCCGTTTCTCCATTTGCGCAGCTGCTCTTGTCTTCCCAGCATTCTCCTGCCCCGAACATTAAGAATAGGATTGTTCATTAACTCTTCCCTTTTTGATTGAGATGAAATGGAGTCAGTCAGATCTCTGGCTGGAGATTTGACTGACTCCATTCCCTTCTCTGTCTCGCCAGCCCCTTCCTGCTCCATTTCCCCTCCCTGCCTCTCCTTCTGGTTCACTGCCTGATTCGTCCTCCAGCCAGACAGGTTTTCTGTGAACAGACAGCTCCCATTCCTCTGCATCAAAATCAGCAGCCAAAGGAGCTGTCCTGAAGCCAACCACAAGAGTACTCCTCTGCTTACTTCTTTCCATGTGGACTAGGACACATTGAGGACTACTCTTTGGGTACAGTTGGTTAATCCATCTGGTTGTGTTGCTGTCTAACCCATTTTTTAAAAAAATTACAGCATAGTAGGTTGTGGTCCACTTTGTCAAATGCTTTACTGAAGTCCGGATATACTAAGTCCACTGCATTTCGCTGGTCTATTGATTTGGTCACAGTGTTGAAGAATGAAATGAGATTGGTTTGGCATGATTTTTTCTAACAAACCCATGTTGGCTGTTGGTTATAACCTTCTTTGTTTCTAAGTGGTAGCAGATCTGTTTCTTGATTATTTTTTCTAGTATTTTCCGAGGTATTGATGTTAACGCGATTGGACTATAGTTATCTGGGTCTGATATACTTTAGCCAATTTGTTCAGGGCCAAATACCACCAATAAAATGTTTTTTGTAGATGTGGACCATGTCAGCTCATTTCCAATCTTCTGGTAGTTCTCCTGTAAACCAGGATTTTTGGAAGATGTGTGGTACAGTGGTTCTGCAATGACATCTGCTAGTTCTTTTAGGACCCTGGGGTGTAGTCTATCTGGTCCTGGTGATTTGTACTCATTACGTTCCGAGAGGTCTCTTACTCTATTTTTTTTATCTTGAGTTTTGTTTCAACTCTGTTTTTTGCAGTTGTGTTACAGGCTTGTTGATTTGCAGTTTCTTTTTCTTTTTTTTAATAAAACTTTATTAATTTTTCATAAAAATCACACACAAACATACAAACACTTAACATGTAGTTGGGGTTACAATTACCCCTCTCATCTTAGAAGTCAATTTTTAATAGAGAAAAGGAATGTGTTCTTAATTCACTAAATCAACATATTAATCTAGGTGAAAAGAAGAATATTGTTCAAACATTATAATAACAAAAAATTAATTTAATAAAATGAAAAAAAGAAGGAAATAAAAAATCCTTCTAATATTTCTCCATAACATTTAATTTTTATTTTTATTTATCCATGTATAAATTTTATTCCAAATAATATAAAATTCAGATTCTTCTTGATTATTCAACTGTCTTGTCATCATATCCATCTCTGCACAGTCTAGGATTTTCTTTATTACGTCTTCTTTCTTGGGAGTATTTTCTCCCTTCTAATTTTGTGCATAAACTATCCTGGCCGCTGTCAAAATATGAATAGCTAAATAAAAATTATCTTTTTTATATTTCTGCTTAGTTATACCTAAAAGACAAAATTCTGGGTTTTTTTCTATTTCTTGTGATACAATCTCTTTTAACATTTTTTCTATCGTTTTCCAATATATCTTAGCTTTATTACAAGTCCACCATTGATGTAAGAACCTATTTCCTTTTTACATTTCCAACATTTTGGGGACATATTAGGGAACATTTTGGCAATTCTATTTGGAGAGAGATGCCACCTATAAAACATCTTAATTTGATTTTCTTTTAATGAAACTGATTTCGTCCTTTTCCAATTTGTGATCCAAACTTTCTCCCAAGTTTCAACATCAATTTCTCTACCTATATTTTTGCACCAACTTATCATATTGTCTTTTAAAGTCAAATCTATATTTTTGTACTCAGTCATATATTTGTAAGCTTTCCCTATTAATTTCTTTTGATTTGTGGTTAATAAGTTACCTATTTTTTTTTTACTCTTCTTAAATATATATATTTTACTATCTCTTTGGAATCTAGACTGTATCTGAATATATTGCCACCAATCTATTTCGATCCCTTCTTCTTGTAGATTGTATCTTGATTTTAATTTCATTTGCTCATCTAATAATTATTTATATTTCTTTCCTGCATCAAATTGGGGTGGCAAATTGCCTCTAATGGAGAGATCCAGTCTGGAATAGTTAAAAAATGATCTTTCTTTATATCTTTCCAAACTTCTAGTAAATACTTTCTTATTGTGTGTTTTTAAAAATAAGAATGTGTTTTATCTTTATCATACCAAATAAAGGCATGGCATCTTAGCATCAAATCATGACCTTCCAAATTTAATATTCTCCTATTTTCTAATGTTATCCATTCTTTAATCCAAGTTAAGGCGGCTGCCTGATAATATAATTTCCAATTACGTAGTGCAAACCCTCTTCTTTCCTTTGAGTCTTTTAATATACTTAACATTATTCTTGCCTTTTTACCCTGCCATAGAAATTTTCTAACTATTGTTGTTAGATCCTTAAAAAATTTCCCCCTGGATTTATAGGTAAAACCTGAAATAGGAACAGCATCTTAGGTAAACCATTCATCTTGATGGTTGCTATTATAAAGATAATTTTAAAATTATAAAGATAATTTTAAATTATTCCAAATTTCTAAATCTTTTTTAATTTCTTCAATCACTTTTATATATTTGTCATTTTTAAAGGATATAGTTTTGGATGTAATCCAAATTCCCAGGTATTTTATTTTCTTCACTATCTTCATATCTGTGATACGTTCTAGTCTTCTTTCCTGCAATTCTGTCATGTTTTTAACTATAAGTTGCGTCTTACTTCTATTTATTTTTAGGCCTGCTACTTTACCGTATTCTCCTATCATTCCAATCAAAATTGGTAATGTTATCATAGGATTTTCTATTATAAATGTCAAATCGACTGCAAATGCTTGTATTTTGTATGTCTCTTTCCCAATAGTTAGTCCCTGTATTTTACTGTTTGCTCTTATCTTTATCAATAAAGCTTCCAGGGATAAAATAAACAGTAAAGGTGATATCGGACACCCCTGTCTCACTCCTTTAAAAATCTCAAATTTTTCCAATTGTTCATTATTTAATATAATTTTGTTGTTTGTTTTGAATATATAGCTCAATTAAATTCACAAATTTTGTGCCGAATCACATTTTATTCAATTGCATTTTAATAAATGTCCAGTCTACATTATCAAAACCTTTTTTTTGCATCCAGAAACATTAATGACATTTGTTTTCCTGGATTAGATTAGATTAGATTTATTGGATTTATATGCCGCCCCTCTCCGCAAACTCGGGGCGGATATTGTTCATAGTATTTTAGTGAATTAATAATCGTTCTAAGGTTGTTTTTTATTTGTCTGCCTGGTAAAAACCCATTTTGGTCTTGGTGTATTTTCTCTTCTAAAATCTTTTTGAGTCTTTCTGCATAAATAGAAGTAAATATTTTATAATCCATATTTTATAATTTAATAATGATATAGGTCTGTAGTTTTGTATCTTGTCTTTATCTGTTCCGGATGTATGAATTAATGTTATTAAAGACTCAGGCCAAGATTTTGGAATTTTACCGTCCATTAAACTTTCATTAAAAATTTCCAACATATTATTCATTATAACTTCACTTTCTATTTTGTACCATTCCGCCGGTATGGCATCAGGTCCAGTTGCTTTGTTATTTTTTTGCTTTTTAATAGTTATTTGCAATTCTGTTATTGTAATTGGGCTATCTAATCCTGCTTGTTGTTCTTCCGTTAATTGCGGTAAGTCTAAGGAGTCTAAATACTTAAAAATCTCATCTTCTTTTATTTCCTCTTTTTATATAGTTCTTTGTAGAAATCTTGTACTATTTTTGCTTTTTCATCAATTCTATATTTTTTCATACCTTTGTTATCTACTAATTCTTTAATTATTTTTGATTGCCTATACTTTCTTAGTTTATATGCAAGCCATCTTCCAGGTTTATTAGCATGTTTAAAGTATTGCTGTTTGGCTCTTTTGATTTTCTCTGCTATTTGGTTTTGCTCAATAAGCTTTATTTTATGCTTGGCTAATTCCATTTTTCTTTTAGTCTCACTATCTTTAGAATTATGTTGCAGTACTAACTCTAACTGTTTTAATTCTCCTACTAATTGTTTGTATTGTATCTTCTTTTCTTTGTTTTTCTTAGCTCTATAGGAAATTGTTAATCCTCTAATATATGCCTTGGTGGTGTCCCATAGATTTTGAAAAGAGGTTTCTGAGTTTTTATTAATTTTTTTAAAAAATTCTAGTTCTTTTTCTAGCCATTCTTTATATTGATTGTCTCTTATAATATTCCTATTCATCTGTCAATTCATATGTTTCTTATAATTTTTCCACTATATCACTATAGGGCTATGATCGGCCCATGTATTTGTGTCAATCTCAATTTCTCTAATTTGTTCTGAAGTTGTTTTCGAGGCCCAGGCCATATCTATTCTTGTCCAAATTTTATGGGGATTAGAATGAAACGTATATTGCCTAGTTAAAGGATGGTCTTTCCCTCCAAATGTCATTTAATAGTAGCTCAGATCTCATTTTCTGAAAGGTAGTTGGCAATATATTTTTCTTTTTCTTATCTTTTTCCCCCCTGGAATGATCTAATGATCTATTAGAAATTGCATTAAAATCACCAATTATAATCCTATTTTCAATATTTAACTCATTTATTTTTTGATGTAATTGTTTATAAAATATCATTTGGTTTTCATTTGGGGCATAGATAGAGACAATAACAAGAGGTTTTGTGTCTATATTTACCTGTACAATTAGTATTCAACACTCCTGGTCTGCATATAATTGTTTGGAGTTTATTGAATTTTCAATATAAATTGCTATGCCTCTTTTTCTTTGGTTAGCCAAACTAGCATACATGTTTCCAATTTTAGAATTCAATAATAATTTTCTATTAGTCTTTTTGATATGCACTTATTGTAGTATCACTATTTGTGCTTTTTGTTTTCCAAGTTTAGAAAATATTTGATTTCTTTTTCTCTGTTTGTTTAGTCCGTTTACATTTACTGAAAATATTTTCAAGTCTTCTGACATAGTTATTTATAGTGCTTCTTGGTGTCTTTAGATTGGTGCTGCGGTTGTTTTCTTCTTGCTCCTAGTTCTTCTTCCTTCCCCTGGGTGGTGCTACCTGTCTCTTCTTCTTTTCTTGCAGATATTTCCTTCATTGGTTGTTCAAATTTACATATTCCACTTGTTTCATAAAATTGTCTAGCATCTTCAAGGTTTTCTATTTTTACTCTTTGCCAGTAGAGGGAAAGTCCTTCTGGGATGAGCCAATGGAAGGTTATATTTTCTTTGATTAAAATCTTGGTTAAAAAGTAATAATCCCTCCTGCTTTCTCTTACTCTTCTTGGAACTTGCTTTAATACTGTAATTTCTTTTCCTTTGTCTTGTAATTTTTCATTTCTTGTCCACTTCAAAATATCATCTCTTGTAGTTTTCCTCACAAATTTAATGTGGACTTCTCTCAGTAGGTTGTGCCTTCATATATAGCTAGTTTGCACTCTGTAAACTTCAACAATTTCTTTTATTAGTTCCAAGGGATCCACCTGTAGGATTCCTCCAATTATTTCTGCCATTTTTGTTTGTAAATCTTCATCTTTTTCTTCTGTTATATTCTGGAATCTCAGGCCGTAAGAAGCACATTGAATTTCTAAGTGTGTGATTGATTCATCGTATCTTTTATTTGAGAAATCCGATCTATCTTTGAAGTCATCCATTCTTTGTTCTACTTTATCGATTTCCCCCTCTACCGTCTTAATTCTTCGTTCATTTTCTTTCAGTGTCTGTTGTATTTCAGCAACTTTCTCATCAACTTCTTTCATCTTCTCTTTCATCTCTCCAGTGTCTGCTTTCATCTCTTCAGTATCTGCTTTTAATTCCGCTATTTCTGCCTTTTATTCTTCATGTTGTTGATTCGCTTCCTTTTGAGATTTTAACATAAATTCTTTCATTGCATTCAATGTTTCCTGTATTGTCTGAAGCGTAGGTTATGTTTGCACTTTCTCTTTCTCTTTTTCCTTGGCTAACATATTGCAGCGGCACTTTGGTTTACTGGTGATGGCAGCGGTGAGACTTGTGGAGATGTTGAAGAAGTTAAAGTTTGTTTTTTAATAGTCTTTGTGTATGTGGATGTACTTGACATCCTATTTATATCACAAGGTAGTGTTTATTTGTAGTGGTTTTAATTATGTATGTAAAATTAAGTAGAAATCTTCTTTTTCTAAATTTCCCTGATCTTGTTTTATAAATTTAAAAAATCAAATAAACTCCAAACCAGTCAAAAATTTCCAACTTAATATCTGATTGTAAAAATGTTGTTTGTAATACCAAAAGGACTAATTATATAACAAAAATTTCCAACTTAATATCTGATTGTAAAAAATTTGTTTGTAATACCAAAAGGACTAATTATATAACAAAGTTAAAAAGTAAGAAACACTTTCTACTTAATTTTACATACATAATTAAAATCACTACAAATAAACACTACCTTGTGATATAAATAGGATGTCAAGTACATATTACCACTTAAAATAATGATTGTATCACTTTGACTTTTTAACACTTTAGCAAAGATGAAAGCTTAGTTCTAATTTTAAAATCTGTAAATATAAATTACCAAGTTAATCACCAGACCAGTTATAATCTTGACTAAAATAATGAAGAAAAACAAAACTTATTTGATAATTATCATTTAATATTCCCAAAAGAAAACTTATTTTTATATTCCACTCTTACAGAAAAGAAAAAAATTATATCATTTTAATAGAAATATAGACTTAATAGTTTATAACTTGTAATAATAAGTATATATAATTACTAGAGAAGATAAAACCAATGAAAAAACCAAAAACAAAAAAGAAATAACATAGAGTAAAAAATAAAGTAAAAGCAGAAAAACTTTTAATCAGTACTATTCAAACTAAAAATTTGATTCAGTTTATTTAAAATGTCTTATATAAATTTAAATATGTAAAAAAAAATACTGCAATTTAAAGGCTATAAAGCACCACACAGGGGGGAGGAATTTAAAATTAATAATTCATTGTTTCAATTGATTTTATACAATAATATCTCAAAAAGAAAAAAAAGTCAACCAGTGTATAAAGAGGAAAGAAAGCAAAGAAGGAAAATCAATATACCAAAATTATACTTATAATTTCCAAGTTGAATATGAAGATGTTTTGTTGATTGAAGATTTAAATTTAAAGTTCTCTTCCGAAATCCATTTAATCTCTAATCCAAAGTACAGCAATTTAATCCCAATAGTTTATTATTTATTTATTTATTTATTTATTTATTTATTATTTAGATTTGTATGCCGCCCCTCTCCGAAGACTTGGGGCGGCTCACAACAAGATATGACAAATCATAAATAATTCAGATAGCTTTAAAATATTTAAAGATTTAAAAGAACCCCATAACTAACAGACACACACATAAGCATACCATGCATAAAATTGAACACGCCCGGGGGAGGTGTTTCAATTCCCCCATGCCTGATGGCAAAGGTGGGTTTTAAGGAGTTTACGGAAGGCAGGAAGAATAGGGGCAGTTCTAATCTCTGGGGGGAGTTGGTTCCAGAAAGCCGGTGCTGCCACAGAGAAGGCTCTTCCCCTGGGGCCCGCCAACCGACATTCTTTAGTTGACGGGACCTGGAGAAGGCCCACTCTGTGGGACCTAATCGGTCGCTGGGATTCGTGCGGCAGGAGGCGGTCACGGAGATATTCTGGTCCAGTGCCATGAAGGGCTTTAAAGGTCATAACCAACACTTTGAATTGTGACCGGAAATTGATCGGCAGCCAATGCAGACTGCGGAGTGATGGTGAAACATGGGCATACCTAGGTAAGCCCATGACCGCTCTCGCAGCTGCATTCTGCACGATCTGGAGTTTCCGAACACTTTTTAAAGGTAGCCCCATGTAGAGAGCATTACAGTAGTTGAACCTCGAGGTGATGAGGGCATGAGTGACTGTGAGCAATGAGTCCCGGTCCAAATAGGGCCGCAACTGGTGCACCAGGCAAACCTGGGCAAACGCCCCCCTCGCCACAGCTGAAAGGTGGTTCTTTGTGAGCTGTGGATCGAGGAGGATGCCCAAGTTGCGGACCCTCTCTGAGGGGGTCAATATTTCCCCCCCCCAGGGTGATGGACGGACAGATGGGATTGTCCTTGGGAGGCAAAACCCACAGCCACTCCGTCTTATCCGGGTTGAGTTTGAGTCTGTTGGCACCCATCCAGGCCCCAACAGCCTCCAGGCACCGGCACATCACTTCCACCGCTTCGTTGACTGGACATGGGGTGGAGATGTAAAGCTGGGTATCATCAGCATACTGATGATACCTCACCCCATGTCCTTGGATGATCTCACCCAGCGGTTTCATGTAGATATTAAATAGCAGGGGGGAGATGACCGACCCCTGAGGCACCCCACAAGGGAGAGACCTCGGAGCCGACCTCTGACCCCCCACTAACACCGACTGCGATATTCCAGGAATAGCTCCAAAAGAAATCTCAAAGTCAAACTACAATTGCAAATATGATTATGTTCCAAAAGGGTTTCAAAACCAATAATACCAATCCAGAATTGTCTTCTATAGCTGATTCTTTATATACCAATTAATCCTTAATACCCAGGTGCAGTAGTTATAATCCAATAGTTAAATCTAATAATGTAAAAATTAATTATAATCCAATTTTGAATTTAAATGCTTAAAATGTATCCTTCCAAACAATGAGGGTATAAGAGAAAAAAGTTTTTCCTTTTGCAGATGGTATCATGAATAATCCAAAAGGTCCAGGAAATCCAGGACAACAGAAATAATCAGTCGGTACAATTTCTTCTTTATTTTCTTTATTCCTTTGTCAGTTACGATCACAGATTTTATTCCTTTATTTTATTTCTAAAGTAAAAAACTTAAGACGAAATCCTTCCGCTACAGATGTAAGAAAGAAGAGCCCAGGTTTCGTCATTGTTGTAAAATCCTCTTGCAACAAATTTTAAGATTTTGAAAATTTGAAATTTTAATTCTTCTGGCTCTCACCCCCTAGAAGCCTCTTCGGGGATGAGAGTTTTATGTCCAGTCACTGTTTTATTAAATCTTAAATTCAGCTTTAATTTTTAAGGGAACGAGAAAGAAAAGTAGTTCCGGTCTTACAAACTTTCCTTTTGCCTTTTATTTTAATAAGTTTATCTTTTCTTGTTCTTTCCAAAATTATCATATATGAAAATTATACCTTGGATTCTTCTTTCCAGTTTGTCTTCCTTTTCTGCTTTGCTGGGTTGTTTTCGGGATTTGATTCTTGTCTTCTTTTTGCTTCCCTCTGGTGAGGTCGGACTGCAATGGCCAATTCCTCTAGGAGACGAGGATCGGTTCTCCCTTCTCCAAAGCTGCGGGGTGGTCCCTTCCCTCTGGAGCTTCGGCGACAGCTCCTCAGGTTCAGGGAAACCCCCTGTTCTGGGATCGGTCCATCCGGGCCCGATCTGATCGCTGGGGGCAACCTTTGGAGGGGTAGAAGGAGCCTCGGGGACAGAGCCCTGCCCCAGAGCCTCCGCTGCAGCCCCGGTCCAAACCGGAAGTCCGATTTGCAGTTTCTTTTTGTGTGAAGACTGATGCAAAGAATGTGTTAAGTAGCTCTGCTTTGTTTCTGTTGTCTGTTACTTCTTTGCCGTCTTCTCTTTTTAATGGACTAACTGTTTCCTTGATTTTTTTTCTTGTTGTTTATGTGTTGGAAGAAACTTTTTTATTGTCTTTGACTTTTGTTGCAAGACTGTTCATATTGGCCCTTTGCTGTCCTGATTCTTTTCTTTGCAGATTCTGGCTGTCTATTGGTACTCTGCTTTAATTCTGTGTCCCTCTTTCCATTTTTTTTGTATTTGTCTTTTTTTTTTTCATTCAGTTTGTCTATGGGGTCTCTGTGTAGCCATGCTGGTTTCTTTTTGAATTTCATTGCAGAACTGTAATTTTCTTGACAAGATTTTTCAGAAATGATTTGCCATTGCCTCCTTCTTAGGACTGAGAAAAAGTGATTAGTCCAAGATGACCCAGCTAAGACCAAATTATGACAAGTACTGTAGCCTTAGAATTTGTAATGAAGATACTGAATTGGTGGACTTGTGAGTGTCTACCCTTTAGGATCAATCATCAATAGTTTATTTATTTATTTATTTTATTTATTCATTTGTCCAATACACAAATACATAGGAAGAAAAATAGACATGTGGTAATATATATGAGGGTAAAAGTGAACTTAGAGGAGAGGATATATGAAAGGAAGAGAATATATATGATAGGTGAAAGAAAGGAAAGACAATTGGACAGGGGACGAAAGGCACACCAGTGCACTTATGTACGCCCCTTACTGGCCTCTTAGGAACCTGGAGAGGTCAATCGTGGAGAGTCTAAGGGAGAAATGTTGGGGGTTAGGGGTTGACACAATTGAGTCCGATAATGAGTTCCATGCTTCGATAACTCAATTGTTGAAATCATATTTTTTACAGTCAAGTTTGGAGTGGTTTGTATTAAGTTTGAATCTGTTGCGTGCTCTTGTGTTATTGCGGTTGAAGCTGAAATAGTCATTGACCGGTAGGACGTTGCAGCATATGATCTTGTGGGCAATTCTCAAATCGTGTTTTAGGCGCTGTAGTTCTAGGCTTTCTAGGCCCAGGATTGTTAGTCTATTTTCGTAGGATATTCTGTTTCGAGTGGAAGAGTGAAGGGCTCTTCTGGTGAACTATCTTTGGACATTTTCAAGGGTGTTGATGTCTGAGATGTGGTATGGGTTCCAGACAGATGAGCAGTAGTCTAGGATGGGTCTGGCAAAAGTTTTGTAGGCTCTTGTGAGTAGTGTGAGATTGCCTGAGCAGAAGCTGCGTAGGATCAGGTTAACAACTCTAGAAGCTTTTTTGGTGATATTGTTGCAGAGGGCTTTAGCACTTAGATCATTCAATATTAGTATTCCAAGGTCTTTTACTGAGTGTGGGTTAGCAATGAGAGATTGTTTATTCAGTTCATATGTGCGGTTTGGATTCTTTTTGCCGATGTGGAGGGTAGAGCATTTGTTGGTTGATATTTGAAGTTGCCAGGTGTTAGACCAGTCTGAGACAAAGTCCAGGTCTTTTTGGAGAGTGAGTGTGTTATCAGTGGTGTTGAAAAGTTTCATATCGTTGGCAAAAAGAACACAGTTGCTTTCGATATGGTCACAGAGGTCATTGATGTAGAGAATGAAGAGAGTAGGATCTAGTACGCTTCCCTGGGGAATGCCGCTTATGACAGGGGTGGGGGTGGAGATGGCGCTACCAATTTTGACAATTTGTTGCCTGTTTGACAGGAATGCAGTAATCCAGTTGTGGAGGAGTCCTGAGATGCCATAGGATTTGAGTTTTAGGAGTAGTTTGTCGTGGACCACTGAGTCGAAGGCTTTGCATCAATGGGTTTTCCTTGGTCGAGGTGGGTAGTCCAAATGTTTTTGCAGTGAAGTAGTTGTAGGTTGCAGGATAATTTCTTTCTGAATCCAAATTGTTTGTTTGAGAGTAGGTTATTAGATTCTAAGTAGAGGGTGATTGATCAATTTATAATTGATTCCATGATTTTACAAGGGATGCAACAGAGAGATATTGGTCTGTAGTTGTCCACTAGTGAAGGGTCTCCTTTTTTGAAAATGGGGATGACTACTGCTTTTGACCACAGCTTGGGGAGCGTGCTGGTCCTGAAGGATTTTTGGAAGATAATGCTTAGGGGTTCAGCAAGAGCAGAAGAAAGTTTCCTTAGGAAGTATGCACAGAGACCGTCTGGTCTGGCAGATAGGGAAGGTTTAGTTGCATGGGTAATGTCGTAGTTTGGAGCTCTGTAGCACAGTAGGAAATGGAGTGTAGTGTTGAGGGAAATGTCACAAACTAGGCTTTCAGGGAGGATAAGATCATGTGCAACTTGAATGTTTTTTAGATTGAGTGAGCTTTTGTAGAATATGGCTACACCACCCCCTCTGCAGGATTCGTGGTCAGACCGGAAGACCAGGTAGTTACTTTGTGTGATGATGGAGTCAGGATAGGAAGAATTCAGCCATGTTTCACAAACAAAGATTAAGTCAAATAAGTTTGTGTCAAGTAGGATGAGGAATTCAGACAACTTGTTGATTATACTTCTTGCATTGATTAGTTTACATTTGAGATTGAGTTTGTGATCAGGGGTGAGATTGGATTGAGTTGAGTTGAAATTGGATTGAAATGAGGTAGTAAGAGGCGCGCTATCCTATTCGTTGCTTGAAGTGCTGGGGGGTCTGTTTGTAGATGAGGGATGGTGGGTGGAGAAGTGTGGGATGGTTGAGGAGGGACAGTGGGTTTGGAGATGAAGGGAGGGTTATGAGCTTTGGTCCTGAGGCAATCAGAGCGGTAGTCAATGTAGAGGTTAGTTTCACCTTGGTCACAAGGTCTCTGCAGTTCGGCCCGTAGTTCCCAAGAGCGGATGCGTTGGAGTAGTGTTAGGTCTGGTCTGGATCTGAGTTTGTTGTATTTTGCGTTATTTCTGGCGATGGAGTTCATGGTCTTAATGAACTGTTGTTTGGTAGTTTCATTTTTGCAGACTATTCTGCACAACCGGGGAGCCATTGATCCATCACTGTACTTTAGTACAGGGCCACTTCTAGAAATCTCTAAGATATCGTCAGGGGCGATTGATTGATGGTTGTGGACGATTGATGGTTGTGGGCGATTGATGGTTGTGGATGATACACTAGTGGCACACTAGTTTGATTGAACCCATTGTTAATTCTGTATGCAGTTCAGCGAACCAATTGAATCCCCATGCAGTTCCCCTCTATCTTCCCGGGCACTCATCTCTTGCCCGGTCTCTCCTGAGGCCATTTTGGCATCTTGGCTACCACCACCATCATTCCTCTATAAATAAGCAACATAAGTGCAGGCAAAGCCCCAAGGCAGCTCTGAAAATGGTCCTAGAGGGAGGGGCTGGAGCTTCTAAATAGGTGGCTAAGCTAGGTACCCAAAGGACCTCATCCTTCACTGGGAGTCCAGGTGCCACATCAGGCAGTGACCACAACAGGTTTGCCAAGGGGCTGATCTAGCATCTGGAACTGCCTGTGCCCTAAGAAGATTGGAAGCATCATTGCGGCTCCTGTGAAGTCCCAGTTCCTGCATGGCACCATGATCCATGAGCTGCTGCTGGCACTGGGTGGCTACCCAGACAGCCTTTTCATGGGTGGTGGCCTGTACTTGTATGGGGCAAGGGTGAGACCCTCCCTCCCTCCACAGGCCAGCCCCGCACTCTTCCTCCTCCCCCTCCTCCCCTTCCTCCCCCTCTTCCCCCTCCTCCCCTTCCTCCCCCTCTTCCCCTTCCTCCCCTTCCTCCCCCTCCTCCCCTGCAGATGTCCCCAGAGCTGCCACCATTCCTGCACCTTTCCTACTGGCGTGCATCTGCTGGGAAACAAAAGTTGTGGGACTAAAAAGCAAGTTCAATCAATCAATTCTAACTTCTCAACAAAGAAAAAGATCTTGCAAAGTTGTAATCAATTGAGTGAACTTTTGTTTCCCTGCACACAATGGCGAAAAACATGACAGAGGAACACGACAAAGCTGGAAATAAGTAGGCAAAGAAACGCTTGGGGGAAGCGAGAGTATCTGAGCAGTGGTGGGTGGGAAAAGCTCCATGATGCAGTGCTGCAATGGCAAAATGGGCAATGGAGCAGGCCTCTCTTCTATCTGCTCCACCTCCTTCCCTTTGCTGGCCACTCTATTTCCCATTTCTACATTGCAGTGCAGCACCAAGAACAGTAATGGGCTTCACTTACCTTTACTACCAGTTTTGAGATGTGCACATGAGTCTTCAAGCAAGGTCATTGGCTGCTGGCTGAATTCACTGAGGAGCTCCATGATCTAGCTTGTTGAGAGGACTGGCCAGAAGACATTCATGAGCTGGGTCAATGAGGGACTGAATGATGACTATGCATTGCCTGTCTGGCCCATGGGGGCCTTAAATATATGCATAAAATAGGTCACGGATTGGCTAGTGCATCACCAGCAAATTCAAAGGGCTGTCAGAGCCGCACCTCCAAGGGAAAACCTTTAAAAGTGGCTTCCCTTTGGAGCACAGCCCTTGTGATTACCGCTACAGGTTGCTCTTGTATAATAAAGTAATAGAAGCTACAGCGTTTCATGTCCTTCCTAGCTTGATCTAACATTTTCCATCACCAAAATCATAAACCCTGTTACAGTAGAATTGCTCCACCCCAAAATACTCAGACAGATGCACCCAGTTGCAACTTACGTAAGCCAGAAATTACATCCAACATCAGAAGCCAGAAATTACCCAAACATCCAGTCCCCCTTATGGTGGAAGGAGGGCAGCATTGGAAATCCTTGACTCATGCACTCACCATACTTAGTAGCCTGGAAACACGTGCCGCCTTCTCAGAATGAGTGGGTAGCCCAGAAACACATTAAAGGAAATTCCATTTGCAGTTCATTTGCAATACCCTAACAAACCATCCTAATTCCTGATGTATTATATGTTTTGTGTCTTTCCAGGTGGATTATCCATTTTTCTAAGGGGGGCAGTAAGTCAGATCCATTTATCTGCCATTCTTCAAGGGAAGGGGACATTGGTTCCTGGTACCTTTTACTTCTTATTATCCTTTCTATGTATCCCATAACCTGCATTGCATTATTGTATAACCTTTAACCTGATTTATAACCATTGCCTAGCACCTTAGTCACCTGATAATTTCTCAGCTCTTGGGGAATGGAAGGAGTGGGGGGCCATCTGGACTGCATCACTGGAAAATGGCCCTGAGAAGGTCCTCTTATCTGTTTCTCAGACTGGCAGATACAATAACATCTTCACATCTCTGGATTGGCTGAATACACATTGTACTTTTGTCCTGCTATCAACCCTTTTCAATAAAAGGTTCCTTGGCATTTCAACCAAGTTTCAAGAGTCTTTCTTGAATAAGGGGAGAGGCTGGGTCTTACAGGTATTGTGGGTGGAATAAGTATATTTCTTTATTGGAACCACTTATCAGGAAAAAAAAGTAGAACAAAAAAGGTATCTGGTCTTCATACAGTGGATTCAAAGCATCCCTAACCTTGTCTTTAACTGCAAGACACAGGCCACAGAAAAAAAGTAAATATATAGAGAATATTGGGATAAGAAAATAAAGAGAAAAATTAAGAAATAATATTACAAAAGTTTTTCTTTTTTTATTGTTATTAAAAATAATATTTCAAAAGCAGGAAAAAATGATGCATAAAATGCATTTATCACATTTTTCTTAGTACAATTAGCTGAACTCTGCCTTTTTAAGCATTACTTTGGGTAGTAATTGATTAAATCAAAAACACAACATGCCACTCAGCAAAACAGAATCTTTATAATTGGCATTATAACTTTGGAAAATACATCCGATATGAAAATACTAAATTTATATAATGTACTCTGTATGTATGGTGTTCACAATTCATAACACTTCTTTCTTAATCAAACTAATGATTAATATTTCATTAATTATACCCTTATTAATTTTAGATTCAGTGGTGCAGTGGTTAGACTGCCGTACTGCAAGCTACTTCTGCTGATCACCGTCTGCCAGCAGTTTGGCACATCTAATCTCGGTAGGCTCAAGATTAACTCAGCCTTCTGTCCTTTCAAGGTCGGTAAAATGTGAACCCAGATTGTTGGGAGGCAATATACTTACTCTCTGTAAACTGCTTAGAGAGGGTTATAAAGCACTGTGAAGTGGTATATAAGTCTAAATGCTAATGCTATAATTAGAAATCGTTTTTGAAATCCACTGTATTTATTAATAAACCCTTATTAAATTTGTTAGTCAGTGTGCTCATTGGACAATAGGGGGTTATAAAAATTGACTTTGTCTCCAAGATGCCCCCATATCTACAAAATGTATGAAATGAAAAATCTACTTTTGTTAAGTAACTATAAACAGGCAGGTAAAAACGTTATCCTCAGGGGAAGACAAAGAATATTTCACAGGTTTTAGATCTATGATGTAAAAAATATATGAGTCTGAAAAAAGTTTGAGGAATAGCTAGGAATGGGGTTGCTCAAGCACTTTATATAGCATATTTTTCAGAGTATAAGACACACCTTTTTACCCCTCAAAAGAGGATGCAAACTCTGGTGCATCTTATCCACTGAATGTAGCTCCACCTAGCCACCTCCACCCTTTGGCCTCTGCCTCCCAGCAATTTACCTCCGTGCAGAGCCTGATTAGCATAAGCAACTGATTATTGACCTCCCAAACTGAGGCTGATTGAGGCTGCAGCAGATCCATGTGCTAAAATGAAAGTAAAACTAAAAC
This sequence comes from Erythrolamprus reginae, assembly GCF_031021105.1. NCBI lineage: Eukaryota > Metazoa > Chordata > Lepidosauria > Squamata > Dipsadidae > Erythrolamprus > Erythrolamprus reginae. The sequence continues at coordinate 76,350,966 of NC_091953.1, forward strand.
TGCAAGGAGGCAAATTGCTGAGAGGGAGAGGCAGAGGCAGAATTTTATTTTCTTGTGCTAGTCAATTGCTGAAACTGGATGCAAGGAGGTAAGTCAATAACTATAAATGTCTATAGAACGTTCAAATTATTTGACTTATTTCTTAAAAAAAATTTTATTGTTGTTCTAGACAACTTAACAAAATGAAGAAGGTTTTTAAAATAAATGTTTGATCTGAAGAGGCCCAGTGCTATTTTATCTTCTTTTAAACCTCTGCAGCTGGAAGCTCACAGCCTTGCATTTATCATAACAAGCTGATTAGCAGTATTGTTTCAGTTAACTTCTTGCAGGACTCTTGCCTGGACATTCTGAATGTAGTTAGTTTCCAATGTGTAAATAAACAGAGCTTTTTCTTTACGGGGAGTTTATTTCTTGTTTCTGCAAAGGCCAGGTCAGAACATTGGGTATTGGAGAAGACTCCTGAGAATATCGTGGGCAGTCAGGAAAAAATACCAATGGATCATTGAAGAAACCAACCCCCAGTTCTTACTGGGGGCATAAATGACCAGGCTCAATTTATCCTATTCACATTGCAAAGACCCTGCTCTCTGAAATAGGCTTTAATGCTAGAAAGGTGCAAAAGGGGGTGGGGGAGAAGAAAATGATCAACAATGAGTTGGATGAATTCAGTTACAGATGTGATGAAAACAGCATTGGGAGACATCAAAAACAGATTATGTATAGATTGTCTGGGAGAAAATCTATTTATATGGTCACTAGGAGTCAAAACTGACCTGATAGTAAAAGCAATAGCACTTAGACTTATAGTGCTTTACAGCCCTCTCTAAAGCAGTTTACTTGTCTCTCTCAGATCTCCTTACTGTTTATTCATTTTCTTTTCAAAATATCAAAAAGTTTAAACCCAATCAAAAGGGTGGGAACAAAAAAGTTATTTTTCTTCTTCAAGTCTTTTCTCTTTTGTTCTTTTTAGAGCTTCTCCAATTTCTTTTCTAATTGACAAAAAAGGGCTTTCACTATGTAACTTCCACTTTTCTTTCCTATGTTCCAAATCCCCAGCACCCATTGATTTAATATTTATTCATTTATTTATTCATTCATTCATTCATTCATTCATTCATTCATTCATTCATTCATTTATTTATTTATTTATTTATTTATTTATTTATTTATTTATTTATTTATTTATTTATTTATTTACTTACTTACTTACTTACTTACTTACTTACTTATTTATTCATTTATTTATTTGATTTGTATGCCGCCCCTCTCCAGAGACTCAGGGCAGTTCATAACAATAATAAAACAATATACAAATCTAATATTTAAAATCTAAAAACCCATTATTTAAAAGAACATACAACACAAGCATACCATACATAAAACTATATAGGCCTAGGGGGAAATGTCTCAATTCCCCCATGTCTGATGGCAGAGGTGGGTTTTAAAGAGTTTGCAAAAGGCAAGGAGGGTGGGGGCAATCCTAATCTCCGGGGGAGCTGGTTCCAGAGGGTCGGGGCCACCACATAGAAGGCTCTTCCCCTGGGTCCCGCCAGACGACATTGTTTAGTCGACGGGAGCCGGAGAATGCCAACTCTGTGGGACATGACCGGTTGCTGGGATTCATGCGGCAGAAGGCAGTCTCACAGGTATTCTGGTCCGGTCCCATGAAGGACTTTATAGGTAATAACCAACACTTTGAATTGTGACCGGAAACTGATCGGCAACCAGTGCAGACTGCGGAGTGTTGGAGTAACATGGGCATATTTGGAAAAGCCCATGATTGCTCTCACAGCTGCATTCTGCACGATCTGAAGTTTCCAAACATTCTTCAAAGGTAGCCCCATGTAGAGAGCATTACAGTAGTTGAGCCTCGAGGTGATGAGGGCATGAGTGACTGTGAGCAATGACTCCCGGTCCAAATAGGGCCGCAACTGGTGCACCAGGCAAACCTGGGCAAACGCCCCCCTTGCCACAGCTGAAAGATATTTCTCTTATGTGAGCTTTGGATCGAGGAGGACGCCCAAGTTGCAGAACCTCTCTGAGGAGGTCAATAATTCCTCCCCCCCCCAGGGTGATGGACGGACAGATGGAATTGTCCTTGGGAGGCAAAACCCACAGCCACTCCGTCTTATCAGGGTTGAGTTTGAGTCTGTTGACACCCATCCAGGCCCCAACAGCCTCCAGACACCAGCACATCACTTCCACTGCTTCGTTGACTGGACATGGGGTGGAGATGTAAAGCTGGGTATCATCAGCGTACTGATGATACCTCACCCCATGCCCTTATGTGATATGATATGTGATAAAAAGCATGTATAAAAAAATTAATAAGAAGGAGGACTTGGGCTATCTGACCCAAAAGTTTACCATAAGGCAGCATCATTGGTTTGGATAAAAGAATGGATAGACTTAAAAAATGAAAGAATGTTGACTTTACAAGGCCACGATCTTCAGAAAGGATGACATGTCTACATTTGGAAAGATGGAACTAAATGATACCAAAGCTTTAACCAGCACTTAATTTGGAACTATTTATTAAAGATTTGGGAGGAAATTAGGGGGGGGTATATAAAAATCCCTAAGTGGCTATCAACAATGGAAGCCATGATTTACCCCAACCTAATAGAGATAACTAAAACATACAAATACAACAATATATTAGATTTGACCGGAAAATTGAAAAATAGAGATAAATTGGCAGAACAAAACATAATGCTCGATTGGTGGCCTTATTTATAAATTAAATTGAGATACAAAAAGATCTGGAGGAGATAGGTATAGAATTGGAAACACAGCAATTAGATAAAATCTTGACGGGCCTGGAACAAAAAATGATATCTAAATTATATGGTTACTTGCTGGAATTCGAAAGAACAGAGAACATAGTTAGCTTGAGCAAAGAACCTAGGCCATAATATACACCTGGATGATTGGGAGCAAACATGGATCATATATAGTGAAATAACAAAATTGGTAGCATATAAAGCGAATTATTACAAAATGTTTTATAGATGGCATTTAGCACCATCAAGATTGGGAAAGATATATCCAAACTAAAATTCAACCTGTTGGAAATGCAAATGTCTTTGACATGTAGTGGTTATGCCCAAAGCCAAAAGCTACTGGAAAAAAATCCACGACTGGCTCCAACAGATTACAGAAAAGAAAATAGAATATATTCCTGAATTCTTTTTATTGGGTATAACAAGAAAATAACAACTGAGGGACATACAATATTTATCACTATACATCATTACAGCAGCAAGAATAATTTATGCCCAATACTGGAAAGAGGATAATGTTCCATTGGAAAACGTATTGGTTGATAAAATATACAGATGTGCAGAAATGGACAAATTGACAATAGAACTAAAAGGACAAAAGGCTCTAAAAGAAATGGACAAAATGTTCAGAGTCTATACTAGCTACGCCAGACGGAACAAACTGCCAAAAGAAATTCATGTGCGATTCGCCAAGAAGGCAGCCAGGGATGAGGTCTATAACGCAGTTAGAGGTAATACGCTTACATATAAGGGGAAAGAAGTGATTGTTTTAAAACAATCCCGAAATGTGCCTGAGAAAAAAGAAGATCTTACCAATTCCTCTCCTCTAAACTAAACCGCCATAGAGTTTTCTTTAGATGGCTAATACCAGAGGGAATGTTAATTACATTGCTCGATAAGAAATATAGAATAAATTCCACAGAAGAAGCAAGGGAGTTTTATGAACAACATATTAAAGAAATAGAGAAACACGAGGTCAGAGAAGAAAGAAGAAGAGAGGGGGAGACAAAGGATGAGGTAAGCTCACAAGAAAGTCTGTTGGACACAGAAAAAAAGGGAGTGCAGGATAATAACGACAGAGAGGGAGCCATCACCAGATCAAAAACAGTTGGAAAGGAACAAAAGTAAAGGGGAAGGGAAGAAGTAAATAACTAATGGACAAAATAAGAATGCTTTCAATAAACATAAATGGCTTAAATGTTGTAAGAAAAAGGAATAACGTGTATCATAAATTAATAAAACAAAATAGTGACATAATTTATATTCAAGAAACTCATATTAAAAAAGGGCAACTATTACTAGAGAATCCAAAATTGGGCAACCTATACGTAACAACAGCACCAATCAAAAAAAGGGGGGTTGCTGTTTATATAAAGCCCTGGCTAAATTCAAAATTAATATATTAATTAATTAATATATTGGTGATTTTAATGCAATAGTAGACAGGAAAAGAGATTATAAAACAAAAATAAAAGAATAAAGAAAATGAGGAAAACAGTACCTGATACCTTCCTACAGATGTCAGAGGAGTATCAATTAAAAGATTTATGGAGATATTTCTTTCCAAACACCTCTAACTACACTTTTTTTCAAACCCACATCAATCCTGGTCCAGGATAGACATGGCTTCGGCAAATCAGGATTTAATAAATCAAACATTAGAATGTGAAATATTTCCCAATACATGGGAAGATCAGAACTCTCTGAGGATAAAATGGAAAGATTCTGAAAAAAGTCACCAAAAGGTGGATACTAAATCAAACAATAATCAAAGAGAAAGCATACATTAATATGCTGGAAAAAGAATTAAAATTTTCCCCACCAATAAATAAAAATGATGACATTACAATATTCAATTTATGGGACACTACAAAAGCTTATATCAGAGGGTTATCAATAGCATTTCAGGCATCATATAATGAAAATAAATAAATAAAGCAAATGAACTGACCACAAGTCTAAGAACCTTGGAATGAGATCTGCAAAGAGATCCCTCAGATATAAAAATTTTAGAAGAGCTAAATACAACAAAACACAAAATTAATATAATAATGCAAGAGGAATTGGCAAAGAAACTGAAAAGAACAAAACATTTTTTTTTGAAAATGCAAATAAGTCAGGCAGGTGGTTGGCATATAAAATAGCTAAAGAAAGAGCGGATAGGAGTATAGATGCACTAACTGACCTAGAAGGAAATTTGCAAAGTGATAATAAAAACAAAAAAGAAATAATAACAAAATTTTATACAGATCTATACAAACAAGAGGAAGTAAATGAAAAACAAATTGTGAATTACATAGAACAAACCGATTTACCAATAATCTCAGAGGACGACAAGGAAATGTTAAATAAAAAGATCACCCTAGTAGAATTAAGGAAAGCTATAAAGAACTTGAAGAATAACAAATCACCTGGCCCGGATAATATCCCCTCGGAATTATATAAAATAATCCAAAACCCATTGGAACCAATAATGTTAGAACTTTTTAATGAAATATTAGATAAAGGCAAAGTTCCAGAATCATGGAAGGAGGCATATATCAGCTTAATACCAAAGGATGAAGCAGACAAACAGAAAATACAAAATTATAGAGCTATATCATTATTAAACACAGATTATAAGATTATGGCTGCAACAATGACAAATAGACTTTAAAAAAATTAAATAAATACATCCATTCTGATCAAAATGGTTTTCTCCCACATAGACAAATAAAAAAGAATACAAGGATTATCTTGAACGCACTAGAATATTATGATCTTCATATCGACAAACAAGTTGCATTCATTTTTATCGATGCAGAAAAAGCCTTCGATAAAATAAATTGGTCCTACTTTATCAAATTAATAAATAAAATGGAATTTGGCAATAAATTTAGTAGAATGGTAAAAGCAATTTACGATCAACAAATTGCCCGAGTCTTGATAAATGGAGATATGATCAACAAAATAGAAATAAAAAAAGGTATCAGACAAGGGTGCCCACTTGCTCCATTAATTTTCATATTAGCACTAGAAAGTTTATTAAGAAACATAAGAAATAAAAAAGAAATAAAAGGCCTGAAAATAAAAAAAGAGGAATACAAATTAAAAGCTTATGCTGACAATATGGCCTTCATTCTTGAAGAGCCGCTAGAAAATGCTATTATCCTCTGAGGAGATTGAAAGGTTCGGAAAAGTTACAGGACTTAAAATTAATAAAACCAAAACCAAAATAATAACTAAAAATATGACAGCCAAGCAAAATGAAAAATTAGAGAATTCCCTAGTTGTAAATATAGTTTAAAAGGTTAGGTACTTAGGATTAACACTTTCATTGAAATGTTCAACAATAAAAAGAGACAACTACGATATAGTAATTCAAAGAGTAAAAACGGATCTAGAAAAATAGACAAAACTTCAAATATCACTTCTCGGCAAAATCGCTTTAATAAAGATGAATGTACTCCTGAAATTATTATATTTGTTTCAAACAGCCCCTATTAAATTAAACAAAAACTTTTTTGACGCTCTAGACAAAATAATTCACAAATTCATTTGGGCCAAAAAGAAAGCTAGAATCAAATTAAGATACCTACAGGATCATAAGACAAGAGGAGGGATGGGGTTACCAAACTGGAGATTATATCAAAAGGCTGCAGCCATAACTTGGATTAAGGACTGGATAACTGTAAGAGACAGAAGATTATTGCTAATAGAGGGCTTCAATCTGGAATTTGGATGGCACTCCTACTTGTTTGGTGCAAAAAATAAATCATATAGCTTTTTCAAACAACACTACATAAAGAAAAATTTAATAGAAATCTGGTTAAAAATTAAAGGGCAACACTATACACAATTACCAAATTGGATATCTTCAACAGAAGCAATAATTTACCCAAACACATTAGATACAAATAAAATTCTAACATACGAGCAATTATTAAATGATGATACTCAATTACATACAATCCAAGGATTACGAGATAAAGGGATTATTATTGACTGGATCCATTACCTACAAATAAAGTCAAAATACAATGAAGATAAGAAAATAGGATTCCAATGGAAAAATCAATTAGACGAAATATTATTTGGCCCAGAAGAAAAATTGGTCTCAAAATTTTATAAACAACTCCTTAATGTCGAAATGATGAAAGATCAGGTCAAAGGGCCCATGATAGCATGGGCACAAAATTTTGGGTACACTATTAATATTGATGAGTGGGAAAAAATATGGACTATTAATTATAAATTGACAACATCTTCTACCTATAAAGAGATTATCTATAAAATGTTCTACAGGTGGCATTTGCCACCTGCCAGACTTTCTAAAATGTTTCCGAATAGACCACCAACATACTGGAAGTGCCAAAAGAAAATTGGAACTTTCTACCATGCATGGTGGACTTGCTCCAATGCTAAAAAATATTGGTCTAAAATCAAGTCTTTTAGAGCAAATAACAAATTTACAAATTCCACTAAATCCAGAGTTATATCTGCTCGGAATTATCAGGCAAAAAATAGCAAAAGGACAGATATCTAATAATACACATAACTACTGCGGCCAGAATCACATTTGCGCAAAATTGGAAACTAAATGATATTCCATCAACCTTAAATATAATAAATAAAATATATGAAATTGCTGAAATGGATAAATTGACAATGGAAATTAGAGAGATAATACAGAATTCTACCAGACATGGAAAAGATGGTATAACTGGGCTGACCAAAAAAAATATTTAAAACTTTAAACAATTACAATGCAGTCAAATATGTTGTTTCCTAGCAATCTTGTTACCCTTCATTATTCCTTTATCATAAAATATTGGATACAAGAGTGAAATATACATAACCAAGATTCTTGTAAATATATGAACAATAGTGAAAGCTGTAGTAACAGTGCCAACCTGCAGGCTGGCAAAAACATGTTTTGTTTTATTCATTTATTCATTCATTCATTCATTCATTCATTCATTCATTTACTATTTATTTATTGTGGTTTTTTAAAATTCTTTCATTTTTGTGTGTTGTGTGTATTGTTGTATTGTTTTCTTTTCTCTGCATTGTATTTGTCCTGTTTGTGTTTCAGTGTAAATAATTAATAACAACTATTTTTAAAAAAAATAAAAGAACAAAAGGATTCAGATTACTACATAATTTACATTTGGACTAAAAGGTACATTTGAATTTTAAAAGAGAGAGAAAAATGTGAGGCAATATGAAAAAAAAAGACCAGGAAATGGGATAGTGAAAATCTATGTATTGTATTATAATTAAATATGTAAATAACAATGTATGAGATTTGGGTGTAGATTGGTGTAAAAATGATATAATGTTTAAAGGTAAAAAACAATTAAAAATTAAAAAAATTATAAGGATAAAGAATTGTGGAAAAAGAATAATATGGCTGAAATTGGAAATGAGATGTATTATTGACTATGTATAAGAAATGATGTAAGATAAAGGATTTGGACAACACTTTCTCCATAAAAGATGTATATGTTTTGCTTTAAAAAAACATTTTAAAAAAGAATCAGCATATTACCCACCTCAATCTGGGTCCTCATTTTAGTGACCTTGGAAAGATGGAAGGCTGAGTCAACCTTGAGCCAGTGAGGATCAAACTGGCAAACTGCAGGCAGCCAGCAGTCAACAGAAGTAGCCTGCAGTATGTATTCTAAACACTGCACTGCTGCAACAATACATGATCATCCAAATCAAATAATATGTCCATGCTAGTGGACGGGTTTTTATACCTTCTTTGGGCTTTGTATTTGAGTTTGCTGTTCTTGTGCAAGAACATATTCTTTAATATTCTAATGGTTGTTGAGAGACCAATTGGTGTAGCAGCGGGGCAAATAGGGGTGGGCTGCTGCCCAGATGGGAGGGGGGACCCAGTGGGGTAGTGAAAATGGAGCTCCACCCCAGAGCACCCAATTTGCACTGTTGATAGAAAGTGCAGGCCATCCTGCATAAGCCATGCCCACAGTGTGGTAGTAAAAAAATTGGTAGCCCTTCACTGGGGACAGATATGGGATAACAGAGTTTTGTGGGGGCTTTGTGAAACCCAGTTGATAACTGCTTGCCAGGAGACCCTATGGGATGAAAGCCACCCTGGAGGGATGGTAAAGAAAGGAGGGATACTTGCAGATCACAAGAAAACAGAAATTTCCTCATTTGATCCTGATCAGCAGCAGAGACAATGGCCATTTTTGGCAAGACCAAAGCTATGACAATGGATAAGAAGAATGTGTGCTGGAATGAGTTGTAGGCAGGGGATTGAAACTAGGTGAGATAACTTTCAACTTCTATATTAGAAACTTAAACCTTAATGTAAGCACTCTAAAAAAGATTCTCCAAAGCTTTAAGAAAGCAGCAATTTATTACATGGAGAAAGATCACAGACCTAAAAGTGAAACAAACTATTAAGGGAAGATTGTGAAATTTTAAAATAAAGAAAGACTGGACTGAGACTGTTAGCAGTGGAAAAGGCATTTAATTTGTAGATAATATCAATTGATTATTGGAAGAATTCATCCAAAGAAAGAGAAATTTTTTCTTTTCATTTTTTCTATTTTTCCCTTAGTTACAGTGTTTAAAACTAGAGTTTAGAGTGGGGGTGCCATCTACTGGCCAAAGAAGATATGATATTAGTGTTTTATGGGAATACCCTTGGATTAAGAAGTACTATAGTGAAAGTCAAACAACACCTGGAAGGCTTTTTTTCACATCAAGTGGAGTTTTGGCTGCCTGGAAATATTAGGTAGCTGTCTGAAGATTTTTAAAGCAAGGTTGATTACAATTAACCGGAAACATCTTTGAAATTGCATGTCTTTGTGAATTAAAGGCACTTGGGAAATTTGGAATACTAGGAAGAAAGAAGAAAAATTGAATAAGACTTAAAATTTGGAAAAATCAGAGGGTAGAAATTTTCTTTATTATCTGCTCATCTCCAGGAATGATATCTGCTTTCCAATTTTGTGCAAATACAATTGTCAGCACCCCGAATAGCATCTGAGAAATAAATCAGATTTGTTTATTTATTTATTTATTTATTGGATTTGTATGCTGCCCCTCTCCGTAAACTCGGGGCGGCTAACAACAACAATAAAAAACAGCATGTAAATCCAATACTAAAACAACTAAAAAACCCTTATTGTAAAACTAATCATACATACAAGGAAACATACCATGCATAAATTGTAAAGGCCTAAGGGGAAAGAGTATCTCAGTTCCCCCATGCCTGATGGCAGAGGTGGGTTTTAAGGAGCTTACGAAAGGCGAGGAGGGTGGGGGCAATTCTAATCTCCAGGGGGGAGTTGGTTCCAGAGGACCAGGGCCGCCACAGAGAAGGCTCTTCCCCTGGGCCCCGCCAAACAACATTGTTTAGTTGACGGGACCCGGAGAAGGAAAAACCTAACTGGTCACTGAGATTCGTACAGCAGAAGGCGGTCCCTGAGATTGCAGTCCAAATCTCTCATCCAAGGTTCGATTTATTAACAGAGCCATGTTGGTCCCAATACTAACTTCCTTCCAATACCCCACCCAGGTTAAGGTTCATCCCTCATCCCCATACCCCAAGTTCATAATGAGGACCAGTTGAGTTGCATGGATTCCATCGACCTCCTCCTTACATCTGCTGGTGCAGAACAAAGGATGACATTGGTCTCCAAGAAAGGAATTTGTTGTGGCTAGTAACTTTCCCTCTCATGCAACAACCCCTCCCAGTGACCATTATACTATTTCACTGTGGCAGGCCAAAGTCTATAACTCCAAATGATAGCTTCGGCCTGACAGGTAGCCCCCCACCCTTTCCAAAGATGAATTGACTCCTGAAACAACAGAATAAAACACACAGGGGTTGATATCGCTTTTAACCTCTTCCTGAGAGACCGAGTATTAGCTGTTGCAGGAAGATGTGATTTTGGCTGACATCACTATTAAGACAGTTTCGTGAAAAAGCAAGCAAGACCACAAGCCACGATTTTGTCTTTTTCTTCTGCTTTCAGGTTTAGGATACAAGTAACTTTTATTTTTTCTTCATCTATTTTTACCACCTTCTTTTTTTTCTATTTTATCTTCTTCCGTGGAATCAGCTATTGGCTGTCAATGACTAGATTTTGTGTGTAATTTATTCCGGGAGTACCCCCGCAAAATTCGGATTAATCATTTTGGACTAAAGACTAAACCTAAACTTTCTCCTTTGACTGCCTGATTGTTCCCCCCACGGATTAATTGTGCTTTTTTTCTCGGGGTGAGGATCTTTTTAAAGGTGTGAATGATAGTCTGACAGGGAAGGAGAAATCACAAGATGCCAGACAGGGGCAAAGGAACGAAGTTAAAAAATAACTCAAAAGGTTGAGATAAGATTTCTCACCCAGTAACTGGGAAATTGAGTCCAAATTCCAAAGTCCAGAAAGTCCACACCCAGTGTTGAACAAGGAAACAGCAAAACCACGATCTTGACAAACTATGAATCAGATAAACTTCCACTAGGCTAACTCAGCACGCTGTTCTTTGTGGATGCTGCTGAGTAAGAGCAACCCAGTGGGGTCACTCACGAACGCGAATCCTAGAAAGTAGAAACTGGACACATTCTCTCTCTGGGTGAAGTGACATGGTGTAAGGCCATGCGCTCCTTTTTATTTGGGAACATAAGGAAATGGGGTATAATTACATATACATGTCAAAATGATACATCAACCATACAGCTTCAAACGTATCTTTGAGTTTCTTCTTTTCCCACACATATCAAGGAACGATCTTTTAGGAACTTCCTAAAAAGCAGATGTTAATTCGCACCTAGTTTCTTTGAAGGTTTCTTCTGGCTAATCCCTCTTAATTGCCCTGCAATAGTTTGTGTGCTCCAGGCAATGAAACTTCCCCCTTTGGTCCTATAATGTCCTGTCCGGAGTTGTAAAAGCTTTGAGATGTATATTCTGAGCCCCGTTCCCAGGGATGCAGATTAGGCGAGTTTACGGCCTTTCCTTGTCCTGGGTTTTTGAATCAGGGTCACACAGTATATATATTTTTATGCTAGAAATCCAGATTAATAAAAATCCTATCCTAACATAACTTGCTATACTGCAACAGTTCTTTTTATCTGTAGCACTAATTACAGCAGCCCCACCCATCCACAGGTGTCCTCACTTATCTCCTGTAATAATCCTTCAGTTGTTCTCTCCTATGCATCACTTTATGCATGCGTGGATCTGTCATAAGTTCTTGTTCAGAATCCAGCTTGATCTCCTCCTGGGCTGTCTGCCAAACTTCCCCCTTCCCTGCTACTCACGCTTCCTTTGACAGAGGAGCCTTCGTCGGGAGATTCTATTGGGAGCAAAACAGGCCTGTGGCATGTGGATGTTTCCCCCACATCCACCTCCACATTCCTTGGGGCAGGAGCTGGGCCAGAGCCAACTACAACACACACACCCAGAAGGCCCCTCCCCTGGCTCCAGTGCAAGAGATGAGGCTTCGGTGGAAATTGTTCATGAAATGTCCAGCAAGGACAGGAGCATCAACCAGGGCAGCTTCCACCCACGAACAATCGTCAGGCTCACCCTTCACCCATTGCACAAGATATTGAAAACAATCGTCCACCCAACAGGAGTCTTGGATGGCATGGATCATGACCTCGGGCAGATGATCTTGAACACAGGGGGCACAGAACAAAGGGACACTGGATTGAAGTGGGCACTCGGGAGAAACAGGTACCAAAAGGGAACGGTGGAAAACGGGGTGAACACGCAGGTTGGCAGGCAATGTAAGCCGATAGGCCACCGGATTGATGACATTCTCAATCGGGAAAGGGCCCATGAAGCGTGGATCCAGTTTACGTCAAGGTAATTCTGAAGCAATGTGTTTTGTGAATAACCACACCTGGTCACCAACAGCCAACAGGGGGATGTCTCGCCGGGACCGGTCCGCCACCCGTTTGGAGTCCTCTTTGGCCTTAATCAAATACTGCTTCAGCATCTCATGAACTGCTTGCAGTTCCAATAAGAAGTCCTCTGCTGCGGGGACCGGGGAATCTAACAGGGTTAATGGGAAAAACCGGGGATGGAAGCCATAGTTTGCATAAAATGGCGTGAGTCTTATGGAGATATGCCAGGAGTTACTAAACGCAAACTCCGCTACCAGGAGGAAACGTGACCAATCAGCCTGCCGGTCTGACACAAGGCACCGCAGGTATTGTTCCAAAATTCCAAAGGTTTTTTCTGTCCCCCATCAGTCTGAGGGTGCTGGGTCAAAGCAAGACACACTTGGACCTGTAAAGCAGACATAAGCTCTTTCCAGAACTGTGCTGTGAACTGAGTTCCTTGGTCCGACACAACTCGATCTGGAATTCCATGGATCTGGAAGACATGTTGCAAAAACAATTTAGCGGTGTCATGGGATGCGGGTACCCAGTGACAGGGGATGAAATGGACCATTTTTGTCAATATGTCCATCACCACCATGACTGTTGTGAACTGCGACGAAGGGGGCAAATGTGTGACAAAGTCCATGGACACAGCTCCCCACGGCCTTGTGGGCATTGGCAATGGCTGTAATAATCCTGGCGGGGCGCCTGTGGCTGACTTGACCACACGACACTGTTCACATGTGGCAACATACAAGTGAACGTCATCTTGGATTCGTGGCCACCAAAATGTTTGAGTCACTAAGTCCAAGGTTTTAAACAAGCCAAAATGACGCTCCACAGGATTGTCATGGCATTGGGACAGAATCAATCCACGAAGCGGCCCTGCTGGGACATACAACTGCCCCAATACCAGTGCTATCCCTCAGCAAATGTCCAGGAAGAATTGGGCACCATCTCCCTCACCCTCTGTGCCACAAACCCATCCCCCTGCTGCACCTCACAGATACGCCTCCACAAGTCGATGGGGTTCTGGGTAGCAGCCAGCGCTTCCACTGGCAAGATTGTCTGTAACAGGGCCGGCTGTTTCAGATGCAGAAACTCTGGTTTCCTAGACAAAAAATCCGCTCTGGGATTCTGGAAGCTGGGTGTATACCAGATCCGAAAGTTGAACCTTGCGAAAAAGAACGACCAATGTATCTGTTGTTGGTTCAACTTTCGGGGCATTTACAGATACTCCAAATTTTTATGGTCGGTCCTGACCTCTAACTGATACCGGGCACCCTCGAGATGATGTCTCCACATCTCGAATGCCGACTTGACTGCCAAAAGTTCCTTTTTCCAGGTCGTGTAGTTTCTTTCCAAGGGCGTGAGTTTTCTGGAGTGGTAGGCACATGGAAACAAGGTGCCACCTTCCAGACGGGCCTGTAGAAGGACAGCGCCGACAGCAACATCAGAGGCATCCTTAAGAGCTACAAAAGCCCGCTGCTTCTCCTCACCCCAATGAAACAAGACCTGTTTTGAAACAACCAGTTGAGAGGCACAGTCAAGTAGGCAAACCCTGGTATAAATGTGTGATAGTAGTTTGCAAACCCCAACAACCTCTGCACATCGTTGACTCTCCTTGGGGGTTGCCAGGTTTTTAGTGCTGACACCTTGCCTGGGTCCATGGCTATGCCCCCTGGAGAAATGACATGACCTAAAAATTCTATGGTGGCCTGCAGGAACTGACACTTCTCCAGCTTAGTATATAAACAATGCTCTCTCAACCGGAGCAGAACCCACATGACTAATGTCCCACATGACTAGACTTGGAGGGGGAGTACACTAAAATGTCATCCAGATATATGATCACAAAATGCTCTAACATGTCCCTGGATACATCGTTCATCAAATGCTGGAAAACAGCCAGGGATTTGTGAGGCTGAAAGGCATCACCGTATACTCAAAATGCCCATATCGGGTGCCAGACACTGTTTTCCACTCATCCCCTGGCCTTATATGAACCAAATTATAAGTGCTGTGTAGGTCTATCTTGGAAAAAACAGTGGCAGCTTGTAAACGTTCAATTAATTCCAGAATCAGTGGCAAGGGATAACGATTGCGCACCGTAATGGCGTTCAGGCGCTGGTAGTCACAACACAGACGTAAGTCCCGAGTCTTTTTCTTTAACAAACAAGACGGGCACTGATAACGGGGAGGTCAATGGCCTGATGAACCCTTTGGCCAGATTTTTATCTATGAACTCCTTGAGGGCCACTAATTCAGGTTCCGACATGGAGTACAAGTGACCAGCCGGCCCCTTGGCATCGGGTAACAGTTCAATGGCACAATCATAAGGGTGATGCGGTGGCATGCGGTCCGCCACTTTTTCATTAAAGACATCCGCAAACTCAGCGAGGCCCTCTGGTAACACCGCTGTGGGTATAACGGGCCCTTGCAAGGCACAAACATGACGATAGTGGTCTACACATTGTAAAGTGGGAAACGTGATGATATTCTGCGACCACACCACCTGAGGATCATGCGCCCTTAACGTTGACAACCCCAAGACAAGAGGGAAATGGAGGCCCCGCGTGACATAAAATTGTAAAGCCTCCTCATGAGTCCTGATGCTGATCTGCACCGGCAAGGTCTGAAAACAAGTGGGCCCAGACAACAACACCCGCCCATTAATGGTTTCTACAGTCAACGGAGGGTTCACAGGACACAAGGGCAACAAATGTCTCTGTGAAAACTCCTCATCCAGCGAATTCGTGGTGCCCCCGAATCCACAAGGGCAAGAGCAGAAATCGATTGAGTACGCCGATACACCAGGAGCTTGACGTTAATCGTGAGGTGACGGTACATTCCAGGGTTGTTATCCAATGAATCCTTAACCAATGAAATGCCAGCCTGACCTAGCATTGCCACCAATCCAGGCTGCATTTGTTTCCCGACTGCACATCCAGCGGGGAAACCAGGGGCATGGAGACAGCCATCGAGGAATCCAGACCTATGGTCGGAACAGGAGTTGACGACTCTGGGAGCTGTCCTGCAAGAGTCAGTGTGGCAACAGAAGGACTGGGAGGATTCAAAACCACCGCAGCAACTGTGCTCCTTTGTTTGCAGGGACAGGCATTCGCAAAATGACCTGCCCCCCTATGATAGAAGCACCGGCCTGTTGCACGTCGCTGCACTCTCTCTTCTGGGGACAAATGGGGTAGCACGAAGTTCACCTCCATGGGCTCCCCGGCAGGGGCACGATCCACTAGATGAGGAGGCAGGGCAAGCAGGAAGCGACGAGGTACAGGAACTGGGGTCGGCACGGGCATAGTGGACACCCCCCGCTGTGGAGCAGGCATTGGTGTGATGCCTGCAACGCAGGAGGAAGACCGCCCAGCCCGGCGCACCTCTCAAGCCAGCAGCTGAGCCTCAATGGTCAAACAATGCTGCTCCAGCTCATCCTGGGTGCCTGGCAGGGCCTCATGCACCAGTTCATCAATCATAGTCTCTGACAAGCCATCCTGAAATGCTTCATTCCACTGCACCTGTCCACTGAGGCTACGAAAGTCACTTAAATATTCCACCAATGGGTATGAACCTTGTTTCAGCTGTTTCAATGCCCTCGTGGCCGTCTGCTTCCCCACCAGATCTGAAAACTGCCGCCGCAACTGGGCGCAAAAGGTGTCATGCTGAGTATTGACAGCCCCAGAGACATTCAGAGACTTTCAGAGTTATTCAGTAATTAAATAGTTAACAGTGTGTGTGTTTTATTAGCTCCTCCTATTATGATGTAAAATCCTGCCACATCATTCATGCATCACTTCCGTCCCCTCCAGATCATCCATATTTGTATTGTTCTATTCTCTGTTAGCTGCCATGATGTAAGACACATCTTATATGCCTCCTAAGGCATTCCTTAGATATTTTTTTTTCTTTTGTAATAAAAGAAACCTTATTTGAAAGCAGATTCTTTCTTTTAAATCCATCGACTCTCAGAAATTATTTATTATGGTCCACGCGGGCTGTAATTTATCTCTCTTTCTGTCATGGTAGCAGAGTTCAGTTTGATTTTATTTAAAAGCTACTACACTCTGTAATGCCGGCAAAACATAAGAACAAGAAGTTATTCTCTCAGTCCTTCATTGATCAGATGTCTAGTGATCAAATTGATGACCTGATGGTCCTTATCAATAATTCTAAAGAGAAGAGAAATACTACCATGCAAAAGCAAAGCTCTCATGAGACAAAGAGCCAAGCCGAAGAGATGTTTTTCTTTCCAAGAGAAGAGACGGGCAATGAACAAAAAGTAAGTGCTGATTCTTTTTTACAACTTGAGAGCGAGCAAGTGATTTATGATGCACAAGTGATAAAACCTTTAGAAGCTCCATCCCACATGATTTATGACCAAAGTAATTTAGAAGAAGCTACAATAATTCCCTCTGAATCAGCCAGTCAGGGAATCTCCGAAAGCAGTGGGCTTACTCGCCCCTCCTTAAAAGCTAAACAGAAAGTAAAGCATTGCAATGAGAAACAGTCTCTTAGAAGTTCAGCCGGGAGTCTGGATTCAATTAATGATCTAGATAGAATAAATGGAATGATATCCCACCTCGAACAATCGATCCAAGACACCCAAGCATATTGTGCTCATTATGATGATCTGGGGGCTTCCTTAACACAAAAACAGAAAATGTTAAATGATGCTTGCTTAGATGATGTTCTTAAATCCAGGAAGCACTTAAGTAGACTGAGAGAAATTCAAATGAATCTTTTAAGAAAAAAGTTTGGAGATTTTTCTATTCAGCAAAAAGAGCAGAAAAGAGAAACTGAAAATGCCACATCTGCAAGGCAGGGAGTGGAAATTTACCATGTGTCTGAGAACAAAGACATTCCACAAGAAACTCTCAAAAGTTATCCTGCAGCAACATCTAGTCGAGTACATGATTTTAAATTTAAGTCAAGAGCTATCTTAACAGAAATCCCACAGGCTTTTGCAGATGAATGGAGACGTAAAGAGGCATTGTTTATGATCAACCTTCAATTAAACCACAAGCACCACAAGCAAGCCAAGGTGCACAGATGCAACAGGACCAACGACCACAAGATCCAATTCTCCAAGCACAGCCACAGGTCCAAGCACTGCTACCAGTCCAGGCACCACCACCAGTCCAAGCACCCCAGGTACCGCAACAAGCAGCCATGCCAGCTGCAATTCCAAGGCAACCTGTCACTTTAGCAACATTGAAAGGTGAGTCAAGATTAAAGAATAATGGACAAAATTATAAAATCTAATTGCATGAAATCAGACTGATTTTAATTGCTGAGAAAGTGGATCAAATGGTTTTTGATCCACCAAATAGGCAGTGGACTGAGGAAGAAAGGGAGTCTAATACGCGTGCGACACTGTTGATTCTTATGTCTTTGGATACTGATTTATCAGTTAGATTCCCACATGATATTTCTGCAAATGAGTTAATCACATCTTTAGATGAACTTTATAGAAGAAGCAACATGCTTGTTATTCTCTGATCTTTTTACTACAAAATTAAAACCTGGAGAGAAAATTGCTCCACATTTATCTAAGATGCTAGCAATGCAAAAGGATCTAATAGAGCAAGGCTATCAAATACATCAAATGCAAATAAGTAAAGCCATCGTCAATTCCCTCAATCATAAATGGAAAGATGATATTATGAAATATAATAACATACCGTTAGCCCAACGTACGACTCCTAGAGTATGCAAACTGTTAACAGAAGAAGGAGGGCTTATGCAAAGCAGACTCAAAGCTACATCATCCGGATACAAACCTACAATGAGTAGAGGCTATCAACAAAGGGGCTACACTTCAAGATATTCATGGCACAATCAGCCTAAAAGAGATGATTTTCAACGCTCTCAATCCAATGATCCTCAACGCTCTCAATCTGGTGATTCTCAACTTTCTCAATATCCTACTCCACCCAGAGGAACAAATTCAAGGGGTTCCAGAAACAGAGGCTCCAGCAACTACAGAACATCTCAACAAGGTTCGAAAGGTGAGCCACATCCTTATGTCAATTCTTTCATCCTGAACAATGATCCACAAAAAAGTCCACAGTATGACATTCGACATTTATGGACATTAAACAGCAGAGCAGCTTTTCACATCACCTACCAGAAAGAACTTTTCACAGAATTTCATCAAAGAATTGAATGCTGTATCAGATCACTTATGCAAAGTCGAAGGAGAAGGAACAGTCTACATAAAAGAATTGGAACAATTCATCCCACATGTTTTATATGTTCCAAGCGCTACAAGCAACTTACTCAGCACATATCACCTGAATGAAGACTTAGGTTCTGAAGGGACTCATAAACTAACAGAAGCTTACATCATTAAGAATGATAAAGTAGGACTTCTGGTTGTGACGTTGCCCTGGTGCCCTGCTCTTCTCGACTGCTCCGAGATAGCTGGGCTTTTGAAGGATGTTTTTGGCTGCCAAACAAGCGATCGCAGACCCGAGGACCTGCGATCAAATAGGGGAAACTCCAGGGCAGCTGAGGGTGTGATCGACACCTCCTAGACATTGGGGAACCCCCTTTGCCAACCTTTGACTCATTAGCGGAAGCCATGAAGACGAGATCGAGTGACAGAAAGAAACAAAGAAGAGGGAATCATGAGTGATTAAATAGTGGATGGTTAAGAAAGCACCTCTTTCAGAACTTTGATTGCTGGGGGTTTCCAAAAGAAATAAAAAACATCGTTGGAATTGCATTGTTTTTGCTCTCTGTAGCTTTAAGGCTGAAACCTCTTACAGAGGAGACGACATGACACAGCAGGAATACATAATAATTGCATCAAAAAAGCACTGCAGAGCCCGAACTAAAAAGATTGAAACCGAGCCAGGGAGAGCTAAAAAGTGTTAAGATCTAGCTGAAAAAGTGGAAGGTCTTTTGAAAGTGAAGAAGGTTTGTGAAAGTGTTGGATTAAATCTGCTAAGCTGATACGGAAGAAAAGGAACTGAAAGAGACCTGAGTCAGAGATACTGAAGACTAACAGCCGGAATATACTTTATTAAAATCCTCTCCCTTTATGTCTCCATGTTCTTTTGACTTGCCCTTTATCTGATTGCCACACTGACTTTTTTATTTTTTTATTTTCTTCTCTACCTCCACATTTCAACCCAGACTTTGCTCTAACTATTTTGTTTTCAAAGAGACAACTACTAAAATATTTGGATTCCTAACCACAATTGGATCTTTACCTTTTCCCCTCTTCGAGCCTATTTGGATTATATTAACTCTGTGCCTATTTGAACTGTACCAGCTATAACTATTACTCATAACAACTATAGACTATAGACTATTTGATTATTAGATGGACTGATAGACTGATAGATTAATTAATTGATGGACTAATTGACTGATTGACAGAGGATACCAGACAGATTGATAAACTGAAATAAACTGATTTAATAAACTCTCTCATTTTCTACATTCCGACTAAAAAAGCTACTTGAATACCTGTTCTGTCTGGGTCACTCCGGAAGCCAAGACCAACCCAAAAAGAGAAGCCAAACACACCGGTAAAAGGCAAAGGCAGTTTATAAAATTCAAGAAAAACACAGGTAACAGAAAATGTCCTTACAAACAGGGAAACGCTGTATCTTCAAATATATCCACGAAGGCAAAAGTCCATGCAGCAATACAGGATTCTTGCTGCCAAGATGAGGCTGTAGATAGCAGACCTACACCTCCCATGGGTCTTCCAAATTTCTGGGCCACAAGCCAGGAATAGAGACGTCGAGAACAAAGCAGATCACCCTAACTCCAACTGATAACACTCCACATAGCTTCAAGGGCTTGCCTGCCTTTTAAACCCTACTAAGGAGGACCACACCCAAGCCCAGCTGTTCCTAATTCAGTGCTGATAATACTTCTTTAATTGCTCCTTTCTTTGATCTGAATGTCTCTGTCGCATGTCAATGACGGCTTGTGCTTCATCACCTAATGACTCCAAGCTACTGGCTGGGGAGAGCCCCCCCCCCCCCCGTGGCTCTCCTGCTGTTCTCCTTTGTCCCATTCCTAACTTTCCTCTCCCATGTCCGACTGCTCATTCCCCTTCCTCTTCGCTGTCATCCTCCTCCGTGCATGGAGCCAGCAGAGACACAGCCAGTCCCTGAGCAGCCTCAGGCTGAACCACAACAATACCGGTGGAACATTTTTGTGAAATATCTTTGAAACATTTTAAACTTCATATCCAAACATGCTGAAGATACTTCGTTGAAAAAAGATAAGAAAACGACCTCATTAACTGTTTATTAAATTAATTAATTGTTTATTAAATTAATTTTATAAGCAATTATAATAATAGCTTACTCTTACTTAAAGTAATAATTATATTTACTTAACATCTCTTCTCTCTTTTCTTTCTTTTTTTCCTGTACCTAAATAATTTAGATTAATATTTAGATTAATATAGTAAAAGATTTAGAAATGTAGTAGTAATATATATATATTTCCTCTTTGCATACTTTATATATTTAATTAACTGAAAAAAACCTTATTACACATAATATTTCTGATATAATTAATTGTCAATTAGATTGTTATTTTCTTTTTATATAAAATATATATACTCTCCCCACTTTCTTTTCCCTTTCTAAATCTACTCCTTTTCTAAACCTACTACTTTATACTTACTCTCCTTTCTACCCTTTATATACAACATTAACTAATGAATTGTTTGAATCTCTATTAGATAAAGTTATTTTGTAAATATTAACATTAATTGGAAATCAAAATAATTGTATTGAAACATTTATAATTGATTTTATATAGATATTTATAGTAGATCTTCCATAGATTAAAACCAATTAACAAAATATAAAAATCTCTCCTAATTGATTGTATAACATAACCTATATACATTATAGACAAAATTGTACTGAAATTATAATATAGAATACTGTGTTTCCTTTTTATATTTATTATAGATAAAACTCTACCTACTTAATAACATAATTTACTGTGTTTTCTTATATATGTTATAGACAAAATTGATTGACAAAACTGAATGCCTTATTCTCCTATTCTACATATACCTTACTTCTATCCTATACATTAAAATCTTATGTTTCTTACTAACTTATTAACAATCTTTAACTTTCAAATAAAACTAAATAAAATTAATCAATTAACATACTAATATACGTTTAAAGATACTAATACTATTCTATCCGCTATACCTACTTAAATAACTCTACTAACCCAAGAATTGAATTGAATACCACCCCACAAATCTAACGCGAAATATCGAACAATAAATCTGAAGATGTCTATAACAAACCAAACAACAATAACGAAAGCATGGAAAAAGAATACCACACAATCGGCCACATCATCTGCTCAACGTCCACCATAGGCAACTCCTATAGACAAAGCAACACCACCTCAAGCCTCACAACCACCCCAGAATATTACAATGGCCTCACTCTACGAAATGATGACAAAGATGCAAGAATCCATCGATCACAACCACGAATCAATGTATGGAAGCATGGGAATAATGCGAGAAGATATTTAAAAAATGCAAGACAACATTGGCAGCCTAGACGAACGCGTCGGAAAACTAGACAACAAAATGGAAACGGTACAAGAAATAGTAACCACTAACGGTCAAAAAATTCAAACAATAGAAGAAAAAAATGAACGAACAGAAACGCGTCTGCAATTTACAGAGGCCAGAGTAGAATACATAAACAAGAATTTAGAAGAGGCGGTGATGAACTTAGAAATGGAAAGATCTGCCTTCTTCCTGCGATTTCAAAACGTGAAGGAAACAGATGACCAAGATCTTCCACAAACCATATCCAAAATCCTTTCAAAAATTACCGGAAAACAAAACAGGAAATGTTAGGACAAATTGACATATTGAGTCTCTACCTCATTTGCACGCAGACACAGATTACCTCGTGAAATACATATAAGATTCACAAAGAGAAATATACGAGATGAAATATATAGAACATCAAAAGAAAATGTAATCTCACATGGAGGAAAAGAAATAACAGTACTAAGGCAGATTCCCAAATGACTACAAGATAAACGCAAACCCTACCAATTCCTAACATCCAAACTAAACAAAAATAAAATTATGTTTAAATGGGTGATACCAGAAGGGATACTCATAACTCTACTGGACAAAAAATATAAAATAACGACACCGGAAAATGCAAAGGAATTTTATGAAGAATTATTAAAACCCCTCGAAGAAAGATTTTCAAAAGAAATAGAAGATAAAGATACAACAAACACCGAAGAATCAAGTTTAGAAGACATCATCCAAGAAAAAGAGCCAGAAACAATACAGACTGAGGAAAATGACCCACAGAAACTACAAAACAAACATGACAGACAAGGACCGATCACAAGGGCAAAAGCTGAAGCCAAAAAATAAAAATGGCAGAAAATTAGATACTACAACACAAAAAGATGACATTACCATATTCTCAATGAATATTAATGGATTGAGAAAGAGAAAAAAATTTCCACAAACTCCTAAGCCATAATTTCCACATTACATGTCTACAAGAAACACATATCGTAAAAAAAGACATCACGACCTTATTACTCCCAGCTCTTGGTGAACTTTTCACCTCATCAGCATTAGTTAAAAGGAGAGGAATAGCAATATACGTCAAAAGTCAATATAAACCAAACCTTATATATGAAGAACCTGATGGCCAAATTTTAATGGTACAAATAACGATAAAAAACGAACAATTAACAATAAAAGGAAGATATGCACCCACTATTAATCAACTAGCATTTTACACCCAACTACATTAAAAAATTCTAGAATTAAATTTAACAAATTTTATTATAATAGGTGATTTCAACGCGATACACAACAAAAGCAAAGACCATAAGAGTAGCAAACACCACTGTTCTCAAAAAATCCTCCCATCTACATTTGATCACCTAACATACGAATTTGCCCTTAAAGATATATGGAGAACACACCGCCCGGAAAATACACAATACACTTTTTTCGCATACCCACACAAATCCTGGGCGTGCATAGATATGGCTTGGTCCAATTCTTATATTATAAATCAAACAAGAGAAATAAAAATCTTACCTGCCACATGGGCCGATCATAATCCCATACTCTTAACTCTCAATAACCAAGACTCTATAACATACAAAAGATGGACTATGAACTATTCCACCATAAATGAAGAGCATTTTAAAACCAAAATAGAAAACGAATTACCACCTTTTATAACGACCAACTGCGAAGGAGATACAACTTTACAGGTAGTTTGGGATGCAATGAAAGCCTATAAACGTGGAAAATATATATCCTACTCAGCCTACACTAACAAACAAAAAAAAGAGAAACTTAACAGCCTTAACATAAAACTACAGGAAGCAGAAACAACATTACAGCAATACAGCTTGTGTGTGTGTCTGTTAGTATATGGGTTTTTTAAAAATCTTTCAATATTTTAATTAATTGGATTATTTATGATTTGTTTTCACTTGTTGTGAGCCGCCCCGAGTCTTCGGAGAGGGGCGGCATACAAATCCAAATAATAAATAAATAAATAAATAAAATATTCGGATGACCCAGCAACACTAATAAAAATCAAAACCATAAAACATGAAATAAACCTAGAAACTCAACAACAACTCACTGCCAAATATAAAACCCTAAAGCAACTAAATTTCGAATCCACTAATAAACCTGGTCGATGGTTGGCCTTTAAACTGGCGCAACAAAAAGCTGACAAAACTATAGAATCTCTTTATGATAATTCGGGCTTACTGAAAACAAACACAGAGGAAAAGAAAAACATAATACAACAATATTATCAGGACTTATACAATTCAGACAAACCAGATAATTCTGCAATTAAAAAATACTTAGCTCTAAACGACACATTTCAGATAACAGAGGAACAAAGAAAAAAGCTAATTAGAAATATCACTTTTACAGAAATTAAATTGGCTATTGCAAAACAACACAATAACAAAACACCAGGACCTGACGGTATTCCTTCAGAATTCTATAAGCATCACCAGGACATACTAGAACCAATAATGCTAAATTTATATAATCAGGCACTACAACAAGGCAAACTTCCGAAAACATGGTCCGAAGTTTACATTACCATCATACCAAAGGAAAACAAAGACAAAAAACACGTAGAAAACTACCAGCCAATTTCATTACTAAACACAGACTACAAAATCTTTTCATCTATAATTGCAGAACACTTCAAAAATATATTAAATAATATCATACATCCGGACCAAAAAGGATTTTTACCAAAAAGAAATATAAGCAATAATACCCGAACTATACTTAACACCATAGAATACTATAACGAAAATTGTGATAAACCAGTGGCACTCATGTTTATTGACTTGAAAAAAGCCTTTGATTCCCTTTATTGGGAATATTTTATAATACAAATCGAACACATGAAATTTGGAGATAACTTTACTAACTTAATAAAATCTATTTACTCCCAACAAACAGCAAAAATACTTTTCAACAAAGCCATCACAGAAGAAATAACAATAACGAGAGGAGTACGCCAGGGATGCCCTTTAGCACCTTTAATTTTTATATTAGCTATTGAAACATTTTTTAAAAATATAAGAAACAATGAAAAAATAAATGGACTTAAAATAAAAAAAGGAACACTTCAAAATTCAAGTGTTCGCAGACGATATAGTACTTACAATTCAAGACCCCCTTAAATCAGCCCACATTCTAATGAGTGAAATCCATAGATTTGGGGAAATAACCGGTCTTAAAATTAACCTTGATAAAACTCAAATTATAACCAAAAACATGACAGTAGAACAAAACTCTATACTGGAACAAACCCTTAATATAAAAATAGTGAAAAAAACAGAAGGGGAGAAAAGGGAGAGGGAAAAAAAGAGAGAAAAGAGAAAGAAGATAGCAAGATGAGTATTGACAGCCCCAGAGACATTCAGAGACTTTCAGAGTTATTCAGTAATTAAATAGTTAAGAGTGTGTGTGTTTTATTAGCTCCTCCTATTATGATCTAAAATCCTGCAGCAGGATTCTTTCTTTTAAATCCATTGACTCTCAGAAATGATTTATTATGGTCCACGTGGGCTGTAATTTATCTCTATTTCTGTCAAAAGGCAGTATAATCCTGCAGTGTCGGATCATCTCTGTCCAGAAATGGAGACACCCAGGAAGCAGCGGGGCCAGCCAACAAACTGCAGAGGAACGCCACCTTCTCTGCATCTCTTGGGAAATGGGGCAGTTGTGCATTAATAAACAACTGCACTTGACTGAGGAAAGCTGCAAACAGGCATCTGTCACCCCAGAATTTTTCTGGCAGCAAAGCATTTCCTCTTTGGAAGGGGCTATGGGGCAGGAGCTGGTGGCTGTACCGGTGGAATGACAGACTGCTGAGATAATTACAGGTTCTGTAATTGCAGCACTATCTGCGTTAACCCTTTGATTTCCAACCTCTGATTTCTTCCATACCAGCAGCCATGAGCAGATAAATGCCAGAAAGAAGAGAAGCAAACAATCCAAAACACTTCACTCTGGAACGGTGTGTGTCTGGGGGGTGGAAGATTATACTGTTCTGCTGGGCTCTCTGATAGAAGCCTCCCGAAAATTCAAGGGTACAAATTTCAGACACACACACGTTCAAAAGAAACAAAGCACCCTTTTTGTATTGCAAAGAGCACTCTTCTCCAAAACAACCTTGTAGGCTGTGCAAGTCCCTTAATCAGTCCTTAAGTACTTAGCTAGTAGCTGTGAAGAAACATCACAGCCCTCCTTCTTCCAACAAAGTGAAACATACACACACTTTACTCTGCTTTGTTGTCAAAAGCATGAAAAATCCACAAACAAAGTTCAGAAACAGCAAGGCACGATCCTGAAGAACTGTGATCAGATAATCTTCCACAACGGCCAAACTAGCATGCTGCTATTTATAGCAGCAGCTCTAATTACTTGAGCCCCACCCAAACACAGGTGGCCTCTCTTATCTCCTGTAATATTTTCTCAATTGGTCTTTTCTACGCATAACTCTGCGCCTGCGTGTGTCTAACACTTCATCATCCGAAGCGACTGAAGATAAGGAAGATTGGCTTCCTAGGCTGTGTGCCAAGCCCCCCTCTTCCAGGTCACTCACATTCCCTGGGGCAGGAGCTGGGCCAGAGCCAACCACAACAGTGCCTGGAGGCTGTTTGGGTCTGGATGGGTGTCAACAGGCTCAGACTCAACCCTGACAAGATGAAGTGACTGTACTTTTTGCCTCCCAAGGACAATCCCATCTGTCCATCCATCACCCTGGGGAGGGATTATTGACCCTCTCAGAGAGGGTTCGCACCTTGGGTGTCCTCCTTGATCCACATCTCACGTTAGAGAAAAATCTTTGAGCTGTGGCGAGGGGGGCATTTGCCCAGGTTCGCCTGGTGCACCAGTTGTGGCCCTATTTGGACCGGGGAGTCACTGCTCAGTCACTCATGCCCTCATCACCTCGAGGCTTGACTACTGTAACGCTCTCTACATGGGGCTACCTTTGAAAAGTGTTCGGAAACAAATCCCAGCGACCAGTTATGTCCCACAGAGTTGGCCTTCTCTGGGTCCTGTCGACTAAACAATGTGGTGGGACCCTAGGGAAGAGCCTTCTCTGTGACGGTCCCGACCCTCTGGAACCAGCTCCCCCCCAGAGATCAAAATTGACTCCTCGCCTTCCGTAAGCTCCTTAAAACCCACCTCTGTCATCAGGCATGGGGGAATTGCGTTACTCCTTTCCACCTAGGCCTATACAATTTATGCAATTTATGCAATTTATGCAATTTATGTTTGTGTGTATGTTTGGTTTTAATAAGGGTTTTTAGTTATTTTAATATTAGATTTTCCATACGCTGTTTTATTATTGTTGTTAGCCGCCCCGAGTCTATGGTGAGAGGCGGCATACAAATCTAATA
Source organism: Erythrolamprus reginae (assembly GCF_031021105.1). Classification (NCBI taxonomy): domain Eukaryota; kingdom Metazoa; phylum Chordata; class Lepidosauria; order Squamata; family Dipsadidae; genus Erythrolamprus; species Erythrolamprus reginae. The sequence goes on from NC_091953.1 coordinate 76,378,563, forward strand.
AATAAATAAAATAAATAAATAAATAAATAAAACCATATTTTGGCTGTAGCGAAGGGGGCGTTTGCCCAGGTTCGCCTGGGCCCTACCTGGACTGGGAGTCACTGCTCACAGTCACTCACGCCCTCATCAACTCGAGGTTCGACTACTGTAATGCTCTCTACATGGGGCTACCTTTGAAGAGTGTTTGGAAACTTCAGATCGTGCGGAATGCAGCTGCGAGAGCAATCATGGGCTTTCCCAGATATGCCCATGTCACATCAATACTCCGCAGTCTGCATTGGTTGCTGATCAGTTTCCAGTCACAATTCAAAGTGTATAAAGCCCTTCATTGCATCGGACCCGAATACCTTAGTGACCGCCTTCTGCCGCATGAATCCCAGCGACCAATTAGGTCCCACAGAGTTGGCCTTCTTCGGGTCCCAACGACAAAATAATGCCGTCAGATGGGACCCAGGTGAAGAGCATTCTCTGTGGCTGCCCCGGCCCTCTGGAATCAACTCGCCCTAGAGATCAGGACTGCTCCCACTCTCCTTGCCTTTCACAAACTCCTAAAAACCCACCTCTGCCACCAGGCATGGGGAAATTGATTCTCTTCGGCCGTCCCGTTTTATGTATGGTTTGTTTGGGATTTATTTATTTATGTATTTATTTATTCATTCATTCATTCATTCATTTATTTATTTATTGTTAGAGTTGAAAGGGACCATGTAGGTCATCAAGTCCAACCCCCTGCCTGAGCAGGAATCCTAAAGCACCCCAGCCAAAGGGCAGTCCAATCTCCTCTTGAAAGTGTCCAGAGTTGGGGAGTTCACAACCTCCACAGGCAGGTTGTTCCACTGGTTGATCGCTCTGACCATCAGGAAGTTCTTCCTTACTTCTAGGTTCAATCTCTCCTTGGTCAGGTTTCAGCCATTGTTCCTCGTCCGGCCCTCTGGTGCTCTGGAGAATAGAGTGCCCCCCTGCTCTCTGTGGCAACCCCTCATATACCTGTATACAACTATCATGTCCCCTCTGCCCCTCCTTTTCTCTAGGCTATCCATGCCCAGTTCCTGCAATCTCTCTTTGTAAGTCTTGGTTTCAAGTCTCCTAATCATTTTGGTTGCTCTTTTCTGCACCTTCTCCAGAGTTTCAATGTCTCTTTTGAAGTGTGGTGACCACAACTGGATGCAGTACTCCCGATGTGGTCTGACCAGGGCATAGTAGAGTGGTATTAATACTTCCCTGGTCTTGGAGTGTATCCCCCTGTTGATGCAGCTTAGGATAGTGTTGGCTTTTTTGGTTGCTGCTGCACATTGCTGGCTCATGTTTAGTTGATTATCCATCAAGACTCCAAGATCTCTTTCACAGTCACTACTGCTAAGTGGGGTTTCTCCCAGGCTGTATGTGTGTCTAGGGTTGTTTTTTTTTTACCAAGGTGAAGGACTTTGCTCTTGTCAATGTTGAACATCATGTTGTTAGTCTGGGCCCATAGTGTTAATCTGTCTAGATCTTTCTGTATTTTGAGCCTGTCCTCTAGGGTGTTGGCTACCCCTGCCAGTTTGGTGTCGGGGCAGCCAACACCCTAGGGGAAAGGCTCAAAATACAGAAAGATCTAGACAGATTAACAGTATGGGCCCACACTAACAACATGTATGATTGTTTTTAAATCAAGGGCTTTATCTGTTCTCTTTTTAATCATTGGATTTGTATTGTATATTGTTGTTGTGAGCCACTCCAAGTCTTCAGAGAGGGGCAGCATACAAATATAATAAATAAAATAAAAAAACAAATAAACAAATAATAGTCCTGCTCCAGTTAACAGTGGCATTCCCCAAGGCAGTGTACTAGGACTACTCTCTTTATAGTCTACGTAAACGATCTCTGTGACAATATTACAAGCAATTGTGTTCTCTTTGCTGATGATGTTAAGCTATTTAATACCTCTGATAATACTTCTACCCTTCAAAAGGACCTTGACCATGCAGCTGAATGGTCTAACAACTTGCAAATCCAAATCTCATCCAACAAATGCTCTGTCCTACACATTGTTAAAAAGAATCTGAATGCTAAATACACATTTGGACAAACTGAACTCGCAGAAGACCCTCACTCAGTCAAAGACCTGGGAGTACTCATTTCCAATGACCTAAGTACCAGAGCCCACTGCAACAGCATTGCCAAAAAAGCACTAAGAGTCACAAACTTAATTCTACGCAGCTTCTTCTCTAGAAACAATGATCTACTAACCAGAGTATACAAAACATTTGTCAGACCAACTCTTGAATACAGCTCACCTGTATGGAATCCACACTGCACAACAGACCTTAATACAATTGAAGGAGTCCAGAAATATTTCACAAGAAGAGTCCTCAACTCCTCCTCATGCAACAAATTACTTTACTTCTCCAGACTTCAATTACTATATTTAAAAAATTTACAGCTATGCTGCCTCCGAACTGATTTAACTGTGATTCATAAAATCATACATCACAATGTACTCCCTGTTAGTGACTATTTCACCTTTAACAACAGCAACACAACAGCACGCAAACTAAATGTAAATCGCTCCAAACTAGGCTGCAGAAAATACGATTTCAGCAATAGAGTGGTCAACGCCTGGAATTCACTACCAGACTCTGTTGTTTTTTCCACCAATCCCAAAATCTTTAACCTTACATTATCTACAATAGACCTCTCCCCTTTTCTAAGAGGTCTGTACGGGGCATGTATAAGTGCACCTTTGTGCCTACTGTTCCTGTCCTAATTATTTTTATCTTTTCTATCTCTATACTTATATTATATTAAACATACCACAATACAATACTATATTTGTATGAGAAATAAATAAATAAATAAATGTTGTTTTTTGAAATAATTTGGAAAATTTTTTTCTTCACTCCAAAGGTATTTATGCCAACTCAATATTGATATTTATTCGATATTTAATGTTCTTTATTTGTTAAAATTACCCATTCTTTTAACCATGTTACTGTTGCTGTCTGGTGGTATATCCTCCAGTTAGATAAACCCAATCCTCCCTGTCTCCTTTTATCTTGAAGTAATTTGTATTTAATTATGGGCTTTTTTCCTTTACATACAAAATTTTGGACTAATTTATCTAATTCCTTGTAGAATCCCCCCCCCCAAGTTTTATTGGTGCCTTTTGAAAGAGATAAAGCAATTTAGGTAAGATATTTATTTTAATAGCCAAAATTCTCAGCAGGTAGTCATTTTGATCAGTATGTATAAATTCTACCAAGAATCTTTTGAATCTCTATGCTCATAAAAATTTTATAATCTGAATTTAGTAATTAAATAGGTCTATAATTTTTATGAAATGCCAAATCTGAGTTTTCCTTGAGGACCAATATGATAATTGCTTCTTCCCACAAGACTGGAATTTTCACATTTTTAAAGAACTTTATTGAAGGGGAGGAGAGGGGCGGCATATAAATCCAATTAATTAATAAATAAATATTAATATTGAACCTAAAGATTTTTGTACAATTTTATCTATTTCTGCTAATAAACCATCAGGACCTGAGCTGTGTTTTGTTGTTGTTGTTTTTTCTTGATTGCATCGGATAGTTCTAAGGGTGTTATCTATTTATTTAACATGTTTTTGATCTCTTCTGGAACTTTTGGTACTTCGGCTATCTACCAATGCTGTAAAATGTCTTTGTATTTACATTCCTCGTCATCATATAATTTCTTATAAAATTCATTGGCCATGCTTTTCTTCCCTTCATTTTGGTACATAATCTCTAACTCTTTGTTATATAGTTTACTAATCCTTCATCTATTACTTATGTTTCTTTAGTCTGTAGGCCAACCATCTCCCCAGTTTATTCGCATTTTCAAAGAAATTTTGTTTGGTGCATTTTATTTGCTGTGCCATACATTTTATATTTAATTAGGTCTATTTATTGTTTCAATTCACATCTTTGTGGTTCATTTTGTAATTTTATAACCGCTCTCCTAATGTCTTCTTCTAATTTTTTTTGCTGCTGCTTTTTAATTTTATTTTCCCTGGCCATATAAGTGATTGCAACTCCTCTCATGTAAGCTTTGGCTGTATCCCATAAATTTTGGCAGCTTGTATCTTCTTTCTTATTTGTCTGGAAAAAATGGTCTTCCATTTTCAATTTGAATACTTCATGTTTTAAAATGCTCTTTTAAAAGTCCACTTCTTTATTTTCTTTTGTCCTCTCCATCTAATTCTAACTAGGTTGTGGTCTGCCCAGGAGTTTGTATCAATTATAACTTTTTTCACGTCAGAGTTTAAGATCAACTGACAGCCACACCATGTAGATTCTGGACTATGATGAATGTCTACTTAAATAGTAAGGGTTTTTTTCATATTTGTCTCCCTCCAGCTATCCTGAATGTTCAACTCTGCCATCATTTTAAGGAAAATCCTAGGTAGTGTTCTTCTAATTCCTTTTCAAATCTTGCCAGTTCTTTTATATATATGCTGTGGTTGGCTCTGGGCTAGCTCCTGCTCCAAGGACTGTGGGGATTGATGTGGGAGAATCCTCCCATTGTCAGAGGCCAGTTTTACTGCCAACTGCTTCCGACAGCGAAGTGTCTGTAGCAGATAGTGAAAGTGTAGGATCCCCATAGCAGGTAATTACAGGCAGCCCATTAGATAGTTGCCCCATGAGTGATTCATCATCATTATCATCATTGGATTCAGAAGGGGAGACATTCATAGATGTGCGCAGATGCAGGGCAATGTCAAGAAAAGAGAAACTGTGGAAATACTATAGGAAATAAGGGAGATCACCTGTGGCTGGGAGTAATTAGGCTAATGGGGCTGCTGTTAAATTGCCAGCATTCTTGCATCTGGGTGTGGAAGTTTATCCATTCGGTGAAGGAGAGAAGTGTGCTTTGCATCAGGATTCTACAAGGACTCTTTGAACTGTTTCCAGGATTTTTAAACTAAATCATAGTTAAGTTTGTGACTTGAGAACTCTTGAAGGGGGCTGGCTGTGACGTCTTTACAGCTGCCTTTTATCTGCTTTGTGTTTGTTTATTGTTCTTCAAAGCATTCAAGGCTGTTGCTTTGAAGGAGAGCACTTTGACTGACTTAAAGTGTGTTTGGCTCATATTTTCCTTTTGATAAAACAGTGTTATTGACTTTACAACTGTGTGTGCCTGAATTTCTACTTTTGAACTTAATCGTGTGGAGAAGCCTGGCAGAGCATATATGCCAGCCCTCAAACGTATCCCAGCCATAGAAACCAGACTCAGAACACACATTGCAAAACAATCAAGTAGCCTGCAAGTTCCAACTACTCAGGATATCACGCCTAATCTACAACCATTAACTAATCAGCATACCTCAGCTACATCAACGACCCCAGATGTTACCCCACCGACTCACCAGGAAGTTTCTACACAGCAGGCAATTGCTGAGCCATCAAACCACACCCAGCCCCCAGTATTTATAGAAGGAAGGCAGCTCAGGTGTCGCAGTGTTCGCCTTAGAACAAGGATAGAAACACCAGCCTGAAGATGACGAGTGGGACCTCGTCGAAACGTCGCCAGAAATTTCCAAATCCTACATGGGATATACCAAGACCGTCATACCTGTACCCGTGAAAATCTACGAAAACAAATATATATGTGTGTGTGTGTGTGTATGTGTGTATGTGTGTGTGTCACTTTTTTTTGCTGAATTTGAAAATTAAGGGAAACTAGGATAGATCTATTTTGGCCTTATTTTGGACTCATCAGCCAGCCATACCCACTGGGACTTGAACCTGCAACCTTTGCCTTGTAAGGCAGACACACACACACACACACACACACACACACACACATATATATATATGTTCTTTCTGTTGGATCACCCTGGTATATTGAAGGAACGTCACAGCTCCTTTTTTGCCTCTAGGCCCAACCCAGGGCCATTTCAAGGCAGTTAATTTATTCATAGCCAACAAACTATGTTCTGTATGTATCACATGTTTTTGCTGAATTTTTAAAATTAAGGGAGACTAGGATAGCACTATTTTGGCCTTGTTCTGGCCTCATCAGCTAGCCATATCCTTAATGGGATTTGATCCGGCAGCTTCTGCCTTGTAAGGCAGAGAATTAACGTCTAGGCCACCAGATCTGATACCTTCAGCTTTGTACCAGGGAGGGGATCCAACAGAAAGAACATATAGCCCCTCCCTGGTACAAAGCTGAAGGGATCAGAGCTGGTGGCCTAGAGGGTAATTTTCTGCCTTACAAGGTAGAAGCTGCCGGATCAAATCCCAGTAAGGATATGGCTAGCTGATGAGGCCAGAACAAGGCCAAAATAGTGCTATCCTAGTCTCCCTTAATTTTAAAAATTCAGCAAAAACATGTGATACATATATATGTGTGTGTATACACACAAAGACATTGCAAACAAAATAAGTATAAGTAAATAAAAACAAACAAACAGACAGACAAATAAACATAACAGAAAACAAAACAAAACATATAAACAAAACATTTGGGAAAAGTAATTTCCCCACTCTTTTAGAATGTTCAATTGGAGATTTTTTCCTCATAACTTGTTATTATTTTGTTAACGTATTGCTTTGCATTGCTTTTACCTTTTTTTAAAAAAAATCTGTCTTTTGAAAATTTTTAATTTATTTATTTTATTCTTGTCCTTTTCTCTATTCAGTCATAAAAATTTCCCCATATCTTATAATATTCTGAATCTTCTTTCCCTTCTAATTTTCTTGACATCCTGTCCATCTCTGCACAATCTAACACCTTTTTAATTATCATACCATCTTCCGGTATTTTATCAGATTTCCATTGTTGAGCGTAAACTATCCTTGCAGCTGCCAAAATATGAATGACCAAGTATCTTATTTCTTTTTTTAAAAAATTTGTTAAAAATACCCAATAAATATAATTCTGGGTTTTTTTTTCCAGTTCTTCCTTTGTTATTTCTTTCAACCAGTCAACCACCTTGTTCCAGTAATTTTTTGCCTCTGGACAGGTCCACCATTGGTGGTAGAATGTACCTTTTTCTTTTTTGCATTTCTAGCATATTGGAGAGACTGGCGGGAACATTTGGGATAGTCTTTCCTGCGACAGTTGCCACCTATAAAACATCTTATACTGGTTTTCCTTGAATTTAATTGATTTTGTCATCTGCCAATTGTAAATCCAAAGCTTTTCCCACTTTTCAAGTTTGATTGTATATCCAAAATTTCTTCCCCAATTTATCATATTTTCCTTTACAATTTCCACCTCTGTTTCATATCGAATTAGGTATTTGAATATTTTTACCAATTAATTTTTCATTGTTCCCTAAGAGTGTCTTATCTAGATCCCCCCTTACTACTTGAAAGCCATGTTCCCTTTTATCTTTTTGATAGGCATCTTTTATTTGTAGATATGTCCACCAATTTAATGGTTTACCACTTTGTTCCAATTCTTTCTTTGATTTTAGATTTGTTTGTTTATCTGATGATTCTTTATATCTGATTGTATTTTCAGATCTAATTAAACTTGGATGGTATTTAATTTAATTGGTGAGACCCATTCTAGTATCTTTATATAATGTTTTTTTATTTCTTTCCAGGTTTGTATAAGATAATTTCTTTATATATGTTTTTTAAAATACTTAAGTATCTTATTCCTTCCATACCAGAGGTAGGCATGCCAACCTAGTAATAAATCGTGACCTTCTATAGTTAATATTCACTTATTTTCTAACATAATCCACCCTCTAATCCAAGTTAATGATGATGCATAATGGTATAATTTAAAAGAGGAGGTCCCTCCTCATGTCTTATAATGCCTTTAGTTTGATTCTCGGTTTTTTGCCTAACCAAATATAATTTAATACTATTTTAGTGAGTTCTTTGAAAAAAGTTTTACCTGGATTTATTGGAATTATTTGGAACAGGAACAGAAGCTTAGGCAAGACACTTGTTTTAATTGAATTGATTCTTCCTAATAGTGAAAGTTGTAAATTTTCCCAATTTTTAAAATCAGTTTTAATTTGGCCCATTAAAATCGTATAAATATCCTCTTTTAATGTTGCCATTTTGGCTGTAATCCAAATTCCCAAATATTTTACTTGTTTGGCTATTTTCATATCAGTAATTTGTTCTAATTGTTTTATCTGGTTTTTGATATGATTTTTAGTTATGATTTTTGTTTTATGTTTGTTAATTTTTAGTCCCGCCACTTTTCCAAATTCTTCAATTTGTTTAATCGATTTTGGGGCAGTTATCAAAGGTTCCTCAATTATGAATACCACTTGCCGCTTCTATAGACTATATGCCTATCTGCTATTGCATTGAAATCTCTCATTATGCAGATATTATCATATTCAATCTCACCAATAACACCACATATTTTTTAATAAAATTGTTTATGCCCATCATTCAGGGCATAGATTCCCACAAGGGCTATTTTTATCTTTTAAATATTACTTCTACTAATATTCTACTAATTTCATAAATTTATTAATATTCTACTAACTTCATAAATTTGTTTTGCTGAAATGTTCTTTTTAATATCACAACTCCTCCTTTCTTCTGTTATGATACTGATGCTAATATCTTATTTACTTATTTACTTACTTACTCACTCACTCACTCACTCACTCACTCACTTACTTACTTATATGCCACCTTATAAGGGACTCAAGGTGGCTTACAACATATAAAAAACAATATAAAATATCCCTTCTGCCACATAAGCCCCATCCCTCATGGGTGGAAAAGTAAATGCCAAGTAGCAAGAATAATACAGTTTATCTTGGCTTGAAACTCAAACTCCCTGGGAAGCATGTCAACATTCCATTCCTTGGCCAATTCTTAGATTACAAGGCTGTAAATCAAGGCTTAAAGTCAATTACCTCACCGCACTTCATTATAAAGACACGAATGCAGTTTTCAATTCATTTTGGAAAGGCAAATCTAAGGATTTTTACACCTTTGTTCAGGAATACCACAAAATCTCAGCCATTCTTTGTCACCAACATTGTCAGACCATGCCTCCCCTTTCTATTGTATCCTGGAAGTGACATCACACAACCCACAGAGCTACTACTACCTTTTACCTTGGATTTCTTCTCATCTTCTGTCCATCTTTCTATAGCCTGGATCAATCCATTCATCTACTGATAAGTCTCCCTCACTATCTGACAGAGACCAACTTCCCAATGTAACATCAGCCCCCTCTGGCACTCCCAAATCACTGTCTGCCTCACTCTCAGCTTCCATTTCCTCTGACACCCTCCCTAACCCAGGATATCCTGAGGGACCTGGCTCATCATCCTCAGAATCAGGCATGGCCTGAGGAGTATAAGGATCATTCACAACACCATCCCTCCCCCCAGGGCCCCTGAATGATTTTATCTCTGAAAAACGTATTGAAATCTTCAACACTACCCTGCAAGAGTTCATCAATCTCCCACCCTGATTAAGGATGGAGGGAGTCACCCTAAAAAGGGTACCTGGGTGGGATTCTGCAGATGCAAACAAGGCAACATGTGCATCTTGTCGCCTTGTGCGCCACTTTATAAGTCTCAATGTGAGCTCTTACAAGTGTTTGATCAGATTCAGATTTATTTTTCCTCCAAACATGGTTCCTAATTTAGGGCAATTTAGTAATTATTGGTGTCTTTTTATGTGGGCTTCTTATATGATTATTATACCCAAAAAAATCTTGCTAAGTTTTTTTTAAAATCCTTTTTAATGGGGAGTTTAACCTGTTAACATTCAAGGATAGAATCTCTACTTTCTCTTTCCTTTCTCTATATATTTGGATGTTGTTGTTCTTGTTGGTCTAGCCTCTTTGAATTCCTTGAGTCTATCCTCAACATATTTTCTATTATCTATATCCTCTTCTTTCCCAGCTTCCTAGTTTTTAATTTGTGGTTCCTTTTCTTCTATGGCTTGTGCTATTATCTCACCTTCTTCTCTTGTCTCTCTTTCTACTAAGTCTTCTTCACTGCCTAAGTTTTGTCTGTAGAATTCTTCTGCTTCTGTGAAGCCTCTTATCCTTTCATACCACCATGATCCCTTTCGGCATCAGCCACCAAAAATTAATATTTTTCCTTGTCAATTTAGAGACTATTTGTTGATAAAGTCTTAGATCCCTCACTCTTCTAGGTACTTATTTAGGTACAATTAGTTGTCTGCCACAATATTCCAGTGGATCATCTCTAGTTCTATGTAATATCTCAACTCGAATAGATTTCTTGATAAATCTTCTGTTAACTTCTTTAGGAAGATTATATTTTCTCACATAATTAGTATGTATTCTATAGATTTCATCAATCTCATTCGCCATCTCATCTTTACCAGTTCCTAAAGATCCCACCAGTAAGTCTGCCATCATCTCTGGTAGGTCTTCATTTTTCTCTTCTCTAACCTTTTGAAACTATAGGAAATGGACTGCCTTTTTTAATTCCAGGGAAATAACTGTTTATTCCAATTCCCTGTTAGCATGAATTAATCTCTCATTCATTTAGTCTACTCTCTTTTCTTATTTTTCCATTCTTTCTTCCATTTCCTCTAGCTTTTGTTCATTCTTCATAATCTGGTGTTAGAAATTTTCAAATTTCCCATCCATTGACTTCATCTTTTCCATAAGCTCTCCAGTGTCATTTTTCAATTCCCCTATTTCTTTTTTTAGATCTTCATGGTTTTTACACATCACCTCTTGCATTGATTGCAACATTAACTGCGGGTTTTTAAATGAGTTCACTCTCTCACTTTGAGTCACCTCTTCCAAAGATCTTTGCCTAGCTGAGCTTGGCTCCATTGTTATAGTTTGTGTTGTCTCTTTTCTTCCTGTTCCAATTCTCATCAGGTTGGGAATACTTGTGATCTTTTTGAATTCTTCAAACCAGCCTCCCCATTTATTTAGTTTATATATTTCTCTCCAGTATAATCAAAGTTATTGCTATTAGGTCTATATAGGTTACATTTTACATATAATAATAAATTATCAATTAAATATATTGAATACAAATAGCAAACACTATAATATGATATATATAACAATAGATATTAAAAATAGGTAGATAATTAACTAACTAATTCTAAATACATATTGTTAAATTATAAATCTAAATCACCAGTATTATATAGCAATCAATATTCAGAATAAATGTATCAATAAGTGTATTATAAATTCAGTCCAAGCAAATACCTCCTTCCTAATATAACATCCATTATATAATTGACAATCAATCTTTTTGTTAGTATAAGTGTCAATAATTTCAATAAATTCAACAGGTATATATAGTTTTTCATCTTTACTGTACTCACAATTTCTTCTTATAAATTTTTCATATAATTTCTTTTAGAACTTAAAATCAGAGAGTATTTGCTTATATGTCAATTTGCTCTTAAAGCCAAAATTAAATGAACTTTAAAATCATGGGCTTATTATCCCCACCCCCCGAATTGTTCTCTTTTTAGCCCATAAATATCCCTCTTGCTTTTTTCTCTGGCATTCAGCATACAGTCTTAATTCAAAATATCAACTTCCTCAGTTTTGTCAGCACTTTTCCTTTGTAACTTTTAAATGATCTGATTTCTTGTGTTTAAGCTTTTTTAGAAGCTTTGAGCAGCTCCTCAAGGTCTTTTTACTTTTAATTTCTTCAGCCAATATAATTTCCACAAAGGACCCTTCAGAGTCCTTCAGTCTTAGGACTCTGCATACGGTCTTAATTCAAAATGTCAACTTCCTTAGCTTCTTCAGCACTTTTCCTTTCTAAATTTTAAATGATCTGATTTCTTGTATTTAAGCTTTTTTAGAAAAAAGAAGCTCCTCCAATGTCTTTTGACTTTTAATTTCTTCAGCCAATATAATTTACATAGTGCAGGGATGCTTGAGTCCTTCAGGAGTTGGGCAGCATAGAAATACAATAAATTAAATTAATTCTTTGCCCAAACTTTCCTTTTACCGCTACTTCAAGTGAGAAGGAGGACTTTCTCTCCTCTCTCTATTTTGGGCCCCATTCTTCTTATCTCCTTTCTGGAAATCCTCCAGCTAGTTCTCTCACCCCGGATCACTCCCACTGAATCTCCAGGATTAATTTTTACTGGATCTGTTATGTCTCCATCCCACTATCTTCAGCCAGCTGTCAGTTGTCATTCTTTTGCGGCCACCATTGCAGGCTGTCTCCTTCCCCCACTTGACTTCTCCAAGGCTTCTCCTGTTTTTGCTGATCCTAACCACTGCCGAAAATCACTCCTCAGGACACTTCTTTCTTCCTGTCCTCCTCTGAGGGACTGGGGACCCTAAAAGGTCCGTCAAATGATCAGAAGCAGGAGAAAAATGATACTCCAATCCAGAGAACCATTCACCACACCCATTCCTTTTGACAGATGGCCCTACCCTCAAGTCTTATCAAAGAAAAGAGTCTTTTCTTTCCTTTTATGGGACATTGGGCCTCTGTACATTAGATACTGTGTCTTCTTGAGAACTATTCAACTCTGTTCTGACCTGGGGGCTTTTCCTCCTGATGACTTCTACCCTGCTTTCCATGGGCATGGCAAATTGCTGTGTGGAATCTGCATTCAGCTCTTTCATGCAGTCCACCACAGTTTGTGCAGCTCTGTTGGGGAGTTGCTTTCTCTTTGGAGCATGTGTCAAACCGGTGCAGAGGTTGGTGATAAATTAATGGCTTGCCAAACTATCTATAAAAGTCCTGATGTTTATGGCTTTTGATACCATTGATCATGGTATCCTTCTGCACCGACTGGAGGGGTTGGGAGCATAGTTCCCTCTAAGCTGAGCAGTGAGCAATCGCTCACTTAAAAATCATCATCAACTCAGAGTTTTCCAAACCTGCCCAGAAGCCGAGAGGGAAAGAGTGAGAGGGAAGGAGAGAGAGAGGAAGAGAGGAAGAGAGAGAAACAGATAGAAAAAAGAGAGGAAGGAAAAGAGAAAGAAAAAGAATGGGAGTAAGGAAGAGAGAAAGAAAATCAAAATCTAGTTTGAAACTAGCTCAACTATTTAAGTGGCATTTTGATATTGATAGAGTTGCCCTATTATGAGCTCACTGTTATAGACACACAGTACAGTATTTTATTTTGAAATTCTCCGAGGCAAAACAGGGTGGGTTTTTTATTTGTTTATTTGTTTATTTGTTTATTTGTTTGTTTGTTTAGTTATTTAGTTATTTATTTAGTTATTTAGTTATTTAGTTATTTAGTTATTTAGTTATTTAGTTATTTAGTTATTTAGTTATTTAGTTATTTAGTTATTTAGTTATTTAGTTATTTAGTTATTTAGTTATTTAGTTATTTAGTTATTTAGTTATTTAGTTATTTAGTTATTTAGTTATTTAGTTATTTAGTTATTTAGTTATTTAGTTATTTAGTTATTTAGTTATTTAGTTATTTAGTTATTTAGTTATTTAGTTATTTAGTTATTTAGTTATTTAGTTATTTAGTTATTTAGTTATTTAGTTATTTAGTTATTTAGTTATTTAGTTATTTAGTTATTTAGTTATTTAGTTATTTAGTTATTTAGTTATTTAGTTATTTAGTTATTTAGTTATTTAGTTATTTAGTTATTTAGTTATTTAGTTATTTAGTTATTTAGTTATTTAGTTATTTAGTTATTTAGTTATTTAGTTATTTAGTTATTTAGTTATTTAGTTATTTAGTTATTTAGTTATTTAGTTATTTCTGTGCCGCCCAGTCCTGAAGGGACTGCCGCTCAGACACTATACTTTTCCGTCCACCCCCCAAAAAAATTAGAGGGAACACTGGTTGGGAGTGGGAGGCACCGTTTTACGTTGGTTCTCCTCCTACCGGAGGTCAGTCACAGTCAGTGTTAGCGGGGGGTCAGAGGCTGACTCCTAGGTCCCTACCTTATGGGGTCTCTCAGGGGTTGATCCTCCCTCCCTCCTGCTGTTTAATATCTACATGAAACCATTGGGTGAGAACATCCAGGGGCACGGGTTGAATTACTACCAGTATGCTGATGATACTCAGCTGTACATTTACACTCCATGTCCACTCAGTGAAGCAATGGAAATAATGTGCCACTGTCTGGCGGCTGTCAGGGACTGGATGGGTGTCAACAGGCTCAAGCTCAAGCCAGACAAGACGGAGTGGCTGTGGGTACTGCCGCCCAAGGACACATCCATCTGTCCAACCATTACCCTGGGGGGAATTATTGACCCCCTCAGAGAGGGTCTGCAACTTGGGCATTCTCCTTGATCCACAGCTGACTTTAGAACACCATCTTTCAGCTGTGGCGAGGGGGGTGTTTGCCCAGGTCTGCCTGGTGCACCAGTTGAGGCCCTATTTGGACAGGGAGTCTTTGCTCACAGTCACTCATGCCCTTATTACCTCAAGTTTTGACTACTGCAATGTTGTCTACATGGAGCTACCTTTGAAAAGTGTTCAGAAATTTCAAATCATCCAAAATGCAGCTGCGCGAGCAGCTTTGGGCTTTCCAAAATATGCCCACATCTCTCCATCACTCTGCTGACTGCATTGGCTGGAATTCCGGACACAATTAAAGCTCTACATGGCATAGGACCAGATTATCTGCGAGACCGCCTTCTGCTGCATGAATGCCAGCATCCGGTTAGGTCCCACAGGATCTCCTCAGGGTCCCATCAGCAGACAATGTCAGCTAGCGGGGCCTAGGGAAAGAGCTTTCTCTGTGGGAGCCCCAGTACTATGGAATCAACTCTCCCCAGAGATTTGAATTGCCCCCACCCTCCTTGCCTTCCATAAGAATTTGAAAACATATTTATGTCCCCAGGCTTGGGGTCATTAGAACCCAGCCTCTGTCCAATGAATGTATTCGGTGTGATAGTATGTGTGTGATTCTTTGATTTTAAATGTTTAGTTTTTTAAAGATTATTTTTAAATTGGCCTAGAAATGTTTTATTTATTGTACCTTTTTACCAAAATGTTGTAAGTTGCCTCGAGTCCACGGAGCGGGGTGGCACATAAGTCCAATTAATAAATAATAAATAAAATAAATATTACTGATGATACGGTCAGAACTGGAATTAAATAAATAAAAAGTGTCAATAAAATTTGTTACATATTATAGAAAACATACAATATGCACTATAGGACCACAAGCACAAAATTTACAGACTAATGAGGAACAGTAGGTTTTTTTATTTCCTTGTTATAGTTAGGGTTCCAAAATGAAATCTTGTCAAAAGAAAAGAAAGCATTTTCAGCGAGACGCTCCTGCTTTGCGTCCCCAAATATCTCAATTGTCATTCAAAATACTAAAAGACAATACACCTACTTATCTCTTGGTTGTTCTTCAATTATTTACATCTTTTTAAACTTTTAAACAGCTGGGTTTACCCATCCTCCTGATTTTGCTTATTGAAATCTACAAAGAAAAACAATATATAAAAGTTTATATTTCTTCTAAAACACCCACTTTTAATTCCACAGCTGTCTAAATTCATTTGAATGCATTAGCAGTAGTACCATAACTTCAATAAACAAGGTCACAAGAAGCAAGGCAGGAGTTAAGAGGCTAAAATCATCAAACCTTCTACCTCTTTGGCAAAACCAATGTAGGAAAGCCCAGATTAAAGCATTCTTTATTGTTAATATTAAAAAGAGGCAGAATAGAATATTTCTCCTAAAGGAGAAGAGGAGAAACATGTTATTAAAAAACAGAAAGCAGTCCCAGTCTTCCTGCCATAGGAAAACAGCCTCAAGAAGAAGCTTGAAGAGGTTGGTCCTCATGAATTCAGATTTTATATCTATTCAGAAAGAATGGGCCAATCTATTCATAAGCAAAACACCTTCAGTCACAAGCTCCCACAGAAGGCTGGAGCTGATGGGATTAAAAAGTAGAAAAACAAATATACATTCTCTCACCCAAATTCTAAGGACAGGACAGGCTCTTGGGAAGAATAGCATTTATCCACCACCATTAGAATAGCAAAAGATCCAAGGCTCACTACATTTCACAACTCCCTGGAGCATCTCAATCACAAAACCCCAGAACTCTATAAAAATCCATCCACTCACCCAGACAATTGATTGGTCAGCCACCCCAGAAACATGCTACTATAACTGAAGTTTCTGGCATCCAAATAAACAGAGACCTTCTTTCCTTGTAGCTAGTCTTCACTTTATTTCTGGAGTCTTTCTCTCAGTTTGGAACTAGACTGGATTTTTCGTGCAACACCAAAAATTATAGAAATTAATATGTGAGTCTTCTATAGAAAGGATACCATAATCATGTATCTTTACTTTCTTTATGATATAATTAGTTTTAATTGCACATTAAATTCTTATTCAATTAGAAGGAGCTGAGGAGCTTGGGTTAGTAAGTTTGTTTTTAATTTGTTTGATAGGTTTCAAAATTGAAACCTATCAAACAATTTTGAAACTTATCAAGCAATTTACACAAATTTTGAACCAGCAAACTGTTCTGGAAGTGTAATGGTGAACCTATGGCACACATACCAGAAGTGGCATGCAGAGCCCTCTCTGTGGGCATGTGCACCATCGCCAGCTGCTCTTCTGGTTTCCAGCATGCATGTGTGCACCAGCCAGTTGGTCTTCCTGGGTGCTGGAGAACCAGAAAATGGCCAGAAAATGGTCCCCAAAATTGCCAAAACCAGCTGGAAAACAGTCTGGAAAATGGCTTCAAAATGGTCCCAAAAATGGCCTCAAAACCAGCCAAAAAACAGGCATGCACACACTGGCCAGCTTGTCTTTGGGTTTGAAAAAACTGCCTGTGTGCTATGTTTTCTCTGGTCTGTAGCTGAGGCAGAGTAGGAACATTGCTATAATGTCTCCCCTAGTCCTTCTTTTCAATAAACTAGATATACCTAGTTCCTGCAACCATTCTTCATATGTTTAACCTCCAGTCCACTAATCATCTTTGTTGCTCTTCTCTGTACTTTTTGTAGAGTCTCAATATCCATTTTGCATAGTAGCAATCAAAACTGAATGCAATGTACTCTGTAGAATAATTACCGTATTTTTAAAGAGTATACAGGGTGCGTTCCAAAAGTAATGCAATTTTTTTTAAAGTAATTTACTGAATAGATTTGCACAAACATTTAAAATTCTTGGGTCTCTACAAATTTTTTCTAGCGACTCTGCCATGACCGGTATGCACCCTTGAAGGCGTCTTCAGGGACCTCTCGCAAGGTCTTCGTCACAGCTGATTGGATCTCTGCTATGGACAAAAAACGGGTTCCTTTCAGGGCTGCCTTAATCCGAGGGAATGAAAAGAAGTCTGCTGGGGCGACATCAGGACTATAGGGGGATGGGTCACCTGGTGTTTGGCCAGGAACTTGCAGATTCATAGCGCATTATGGCTGTCGTGATGGAGTTGCCAGGGAGTGCAAGGTGTGCTGTCGTGATGGAGTTGCCAGGGAGCGGAGATGTCTCTTCTCATCCTGATGACCCTTTTTCAGAGTCTTTCCAGCACGTCCATGTAGTAGGCAGCATTAACTGTCTGCCCTTGAGGAACAAACTCCTTATGGACCACTCCTTTACTGTCGAAGAAGACAATGAGCATTGTTTTCACTTTTGATTTGCTCATTTTTGCCTTTTTGGACTTGGGGTACTGGTCGGTGTGCCACTCAGAGCTTTGGCGTTTTATTTCTGGGTCATATTCAAAAACCCAAGTTTCATCACCAGTGATGATGTTGTCCAAGTAATCAGGTTCAATTTTTATACGTTGCAAAAGTTCACTTGAAATTTCTGATTCCATTTTTTGTAACACGGTCCGCGCAGAGGTTTACAATAACTAATGTCCTGCCACTTCCATAGCTTGGAGAGCACTGAGATCGATTTCACGGCAAAGCTTAGCGTCCCCCCGTACCTACTTCAAGTGCTTTGATCCCACTCCGACCAACTGGAGTGGCACGGGAAATTCAATTGCATTACTTTTGGAACATACCCTGTAAGATGCACCTTTTTCCTTCCTAAAAGAGGCTGAAAATTTGGGTGTGTCTTATACTCTAAGTATAGCTTTTTTAAAGCCTTTTTCAGCCCTAACTAGGTGCTAACAATCTTCCCAGCTCTTACTTTTCAAAGTTACTCTCATTGTAACAATGTCTTTTATTGTTACTCTCTCCAAAGAATGTTTTTTCAGCCCTAAGTCTTTGCAGGCTTTTTTTCATTGCTCTATTTACTCCAAATATGTTTCTTTCTAAGCCTAACCAAGTTAAAATGAAGTTTCCAGCTTTCACTAGCTTGCAAGATCTTTCATTGTCACTCTCTCTGAATAAGGTTTTTTTTAAAGCCCTAACTAGGGGATAAAATAATGTGCTGAAGTTGACCAGACTAAGGATGCTAGCCAGTGTTCTGGTCCCATGATGAGCCCTTCAAGAAATAATTCTACACACCCAAAGTTTGCAAGTTTTAAAACATATAAATCTAATATTTGATAAAGTAGAAAGGTTTGAAAAATGCAGCGACAAGCAAGGAATGTTTTTTCTGCGTTAGCTAATTATTGTCCAAGAACAGATATATAGTTAATTCTTCTTTGATATCACAGCTAGCATTTTGGCACTGACTCACTTGAATTGGCAGGCAGCCTGGAGATAATAAGTTTCTTCTAACAAATTGATTAGTTCCACATCAAACATTGATCATCCATCACTCAGATTATACAGTTGACTTCCGCACTCACTCAACCCAAGCCTAAACCTTATATAGCCAGAAGGCATGACTAATTGTTCTAGAGAGCTATTCATGCACAAATCTTTTCATGATCAGCCATTCATGGCTGCTAATACTTCTGTGCACTATTGCATCGAGAAGAGGCTCTTCCTCTTCTAAATCACTCATGGGCACTTCTGGAGGTGCAACAGACCCTGGATGGCTTTCAGCCTCTGACTCCACATCCTCTCTAACCTCCTCGCTATCAGACTCAGGCACCAAGTACACTGGCCTAGGTTACCAAACCACACCCATCTCTCGATCCTCAGAATCTGTGATCAGCTAAGTGGGATGCAGGCAGGCTACAACAGCCAGATGAATATCTGGTAGGCAGATTGTTAGGACTCTGTCCAATCAGTTGAGTTGGCAATATATAAACCAACAAAGTATGTCTGTAGGTTTAACTGTATTAATGTATGGAGCTTTAACTGTATGCTATTTCTGATTGGTTGATTGTGTTGCAGGTTGCCATAAGAGGGAGCTAGAGATCATAACTCTCTCTCTCTCTGATATGCTTTCTTTGATATTCTGTTCTCTGTTGTATCGAACTGTGCTTATACCTTGGTATCTTTGTTTTCTGTGCATGACACAGACAACTAGTACATATACTTTATAATTGGATATTCTTTGGGCTGCTATTCTGACTATTATGTATATGACCTGGACTTTTTTGACTATATTTTTTAAAACAATTTAAACTTTTTTTAAAAAAATTATTAAATTGTTTTAAAAAATATAGTCAAAAAAGTATATACAAAAATATATTTATTTATTTATTTATTTATTATTTAGATTTGTATGCCGCCCCTCTCCGCAGACTCTCCGCATACATATATGCATACCCCGAGACAAACAAAACAAAACAAAACAAAAAACACCATGAACAGTTACAAAATTACAAATAACATAAAAAGAAAATCTCATCGATATCCTTTTGGGGGGAGCAAACTTTCAATCTTAACAAATATCAAGTTATTTTCTGGTGAATAGAAATCATCAGCATTCACTATTGTTCTTTTTGGTTATCAATATCTTTTCTATTATCGTTGTTGTTTTTAAACCGCTTTCAGTACACTCTTTGTTAATTAATTTAATTACATACAAATTTTGTCTTCACAAAAACAGTTGTATTTGCATCATGTCTCATCTTTTCATCAATAAATACATGTCTTAACACATTGTTATTGTCGTAATTCAATTTAAACTTCTATTTCTCCTCTTAAACCAATCGTAAAATGTATTCCATGTTTTATAATAATCGGAGTCTTCTTTGTTTTTTAATTTTAAAGTTAAAGCATCAAGCATCCAACATTTTTTTATGTATTAAAGAATCTTCCGGAGGGCTAGGCTGTTTCCAGCATTGGGCTATTGCCATTCTAGTTGCAGTCAGTATATGTATTAGTAGATAATATTTATTTTTATCCAATTTTTGATTTATTATTCCTAATAGGAACGCTTCAGGTCTTCTGTTTATTTTAATTTGCAATATATCTGTTAGCCAATCTTGTATTTTGATCCAAAATTTCTTTATTTTTGGGCAGGTCCACCAAATATGGTAATAGGTCCCCATGTGTTCCTTGCATCTCCAACAATTTGGTTTTATCCCTTTGTACATTTGTGCAAGTCTTGTTGGAGGGAGGTGCCATCTATAGTACATTTTGTACATATTTTCCCGGAATGCTATTGACTTTGTTATTTTGTAATTTCTGGACCATATTGTATCCCATTTGTCTAGGCTTACACTGTAACCAAAAGTCCTACCCCAACTGTGGATATTATTTTTGAATATATAGTCTTCCATTTTATAGTTTAATAGATACTTATAGAGTTTCGAAATCATTTTCTTATCTGGTCCTAATATTATTTTGTCTAGTTCTATTTCTCCTTTTTGTATACCATTTGTTCTTTTATCTTCTTGATACCTTGATTTTATTTGATTGTACGGCCACCAATCTATTCTTATTCCATTTTTTTCTAGTTGTTCCCTTGTCCTCAATTCACCTCTTCCATCCAATACTTGATGATAATTAACCATTTTATTTAAATATTTTGTGTTGGGATGCATTATAGCCTCCATACTGGAAAACCACTGTGGGGTTTGTGGTAATGTATTCTTTTAATCTTGGTCCATACCTCGAATATTGAATTTCTGATAATATGCTGTCTAAAGTATTTATGGGTTCTATCTTTCCTGCCCCATGGAAAGGTGTGTCACCCTACCATCAAATCATGGCCTTCTAATGCTAATAATCGTTTATTCCCTAATTGAATCCAGTCTTTTAGCCAGTCCATAATTAATGCGCTATAATATAGCTCAAAATCAGGTAACCCGAAACCTCCTTGCTTTTTATTGTCCTGTAAATACTGTATTTTAATCCTCGTTTTTTTCCCTGCCCAGATAAATTTTGTCATAATTTTGTTAAGATTCTGAAAGAAGGGTTTTTTTTAACATAACCAGAATTGTTCTAAATAAATATAGTATTTTAGGCAGAATAGACATTTTAATTACAGAAATTCTTCCCATAAGAGAGATCTGTAATTTGCTCCATTTTTCCAATTTTGTACAAATTTTTTAATCAGTACTGTATAGTTTTCTTCTTTGATTGTTATTGCCTTTGAGGAGAGATTTATGCCCAGGTATTTAACTCTTTTTACAATTTGTAATTCTAATTTATTTTCTAATATTTCCTTTTCTTTATTTGTCAATTTTTTGGTCAATATTTTAGTCTTTTGTTTGTTAATTTTTAACCCCGCTACTTTCCCAAATTTGATAATTTCATCCAGTAATTTCCCGCCACATTCAATGGGGTCTTCTATATTAAATACTAGATCTTCGGCGAATGCCTGGATCTTGAATTCTTGTCCTTTTATTTTCAATCCTTTAATGTCCTTGTTAGCTCGAATCTGTATTAATAAGATCTCTACTGCCAATATAAATATCAATGGTGAGAGAGGACATCCTTGTTGTACACCTTTTTCTATGTTTATATTATCTGTTAGTTCGCCGTTAATAATCACTTTAGCTGTTTGTTGAGTATATATTGTCTGGATAGCCCTAATAAATTTTTCTTTAAATTTCATCTTTCTTAGTTGGTTTATAAAAAAAATTCCAATTTAAATTGTCGAATGCTTTTTCTGCATCCAAAAATATCAAAGCCATGTTTTCCCCGGGTTTTATCTCATAGTACTCTAGTATGTTTATTATATTTCTTAAGTTATATTTAATTTTGATCTCGGTGTATAATTATAAAGTATTATAATAATTTATAATTATTAAGATCGTTGCGAAAATTTTATAGTTGGAATTCAGTAGTGCTATTGGCCTATATTGTTTTATCAGATGTCTTTGATTTATATCTTTGGGTATTAAAGTAATTAGACTATCCTTCCATGATTGGGGAATTTCCCCCTTATTTAACACTTCATTTAACATTACTAACGTCCATTTTTTAATAGGTTCTTGCATTTGTTTATATAGTTCCGCTGGAATTCCATCTGTTCCAGGTGTTTTGTTATTATTTTGTTTTTTAATTGCTCTCTCAAGCTCTATCATTGTTATATCTTTCTCCATTCTATCTACATTGGCCTCAGACATCTGCGGCAATTCAGATTCATTTAAATATAGTTCTATGTCTTCTTCTCCTATCTCGTCTTTTTTATATAGTCCTTGGAAATAATTTTTAATTATCTTTTTTTCCCCTCTATTTCAAATTGTTTCTCTCCCATTTCATCCTCTAATTGCTGGCCATCTTCCTGGCTTATTTGCATGTTCAATTTGATTTTGTCTCACAGATTTAATCTTTTGAGCGATCTCCTCCTGTACTGAGAGATTAATTTTGTGTTTAATTAATTCCCTTTCTTCCTTTATTTCCATATTTTCTGGGTCTTTTATCAATTTAATTTCCAATTTTTCTAATTCCTTTTGGTTTTCTCTCAATTGGTTATTCTTATTTTTTTTTAACTTGTATACACTATTGTTAGATCTCTTATGAACGCCTTTGTTGTGTCCCAAATGTATCATTATTCCAATTTTTTTCTAGGAAAAAGTTTAATTCTTTGTCTATATATTGTTTATATTGATTTTCTTCTATTATTTTTGTATCCATAGTCCATCTATATCTCCTGATGTAATCTCCTTTGATTGTAATGCTTATTGGATTGTGATCCGCCCAAAAATTTGGCTCAATTTTGGCTGCTATTATCTCTTTTTGGAGTTCTATATCCATCCATACCATGTCTATTCTGGACCATGATTTATGTGGGTTCAAATAGTAGGTATATTTATATTCATCTTTGTGGAGTTCTCTCCATATATATTTCAATTTAAATTCCTCTATTATATCTTTAAATTCATCTGGTAATTCTTTTTTCTTTTTATTTCTCTCCATTCCCTTACAGTCTTCCTCAAAGTTTGCTATTGCATTAAAATCTCCAACCACACAAATGTTTTCTTTCTCCAATTTTATTATTTTTTTGACATAGTTTTTTATAAAAGGCATTCTGTTCATTATTAGGTGCATATATCACAATTAATGTTATTTTTTTTCATTTAATTTCAATTTCTATAATAAGTATCCTCCCTTCTTCATGTCTTTCTATTATTGTAGGATTTAACCAATTTTTAATATAGACTGCGATCCCTCTTTTCCTCTCTTCTGATAAAGATGTAAATAACTTCCCCAATTTAGGTTTTTCCAGTATTTTCCTATCTTTTTTTTATGTGTACTTCTTGGAGGCATATAATGTCCGCATTTTGCTTTTTTAATTTACTAAATACTTGTCCTCTTTTTTTTGTTGAGTTCAGTCCGTTAATATTCACAGAAAATAGCTTAATCTACTTATCTATTCTGTTCTTATCTATTCTGTTCTTTGCTGCTTCTTAGTTCTCGGTAAGTTTTGATTTTCCCCTCTCTTCCCTTTTTAGAAT
The DNA here is from genome assembly GCF_031021105.1 of Erythrolamprus reginae. Taxonomy (NCBI): domain Eukaryota; kingdom Metazoa; phylum Chordata; class Lepidosauria; order Squamata; family Dipsadidae; genus Erythrolamprus; species Erythrolamprus reginae. Next base: position 76,402,119 of record NC_091953.1, read on the forward strand.
TAGTTGCTCTTTCTTCTTCAATCTCTCTCTCCTCCCGACTTGTTGTCTCTATTTCAATATTTCTTTCCCTCTCTGTTTTTAGATGTTCTGTGATAAATTGGTCCTCCTGATCTACTGTCTCTATAGAATTTTTTTTCCCTTTCCAAGTGACCATCATCCCTTTGGGTATCAGCCACCTGAACTGTATTTCATCTCTTATTAGTTTAGTAGTAAAATAATGAAAGTCCCTTCTTTTCTCCCTAATTCTTCTTGGGATCTGCTTTAATACTTTGATATCTTTTCCTTTATATGCTACTATACCTCTGGTATTTTTATAGATTTCGTCTCTTAAGGTTTTCTTCGTAAACCTAACATGGATTCCCCTGGGGAGTTGATGTCGCCGGGCATAGTTGGTTTGCACCCGATAAATCTCATCAATATGTCTACCTAATTCTTCTTCATCTATTTTCAACTCCTCCATAAATATTTTGGCAACTGTCTCAAATAGATTTCCCCCCCTTTCTTCCAGGACGTTTTGCAACCTTAAATAAAAGAAAGCTTTTTCAAATTTGAGCTGGGCAACTGCTGTTTCTAAGTCCTTGTTTACTCTTTTAAGCTCTTCCTCATTTTCATTTAGTCTCAACTTATTAGCTTCCACTGTCTCTTCAACTTTTTGGATCTTAATCTCATAGTTATCCATTTTTTTTGGACACCCTCAATTATAGTGTTTATTTTGACAAAATTCTCACATACTTCCTCAAATTTTTTTGGTGTTTCTAAATGGTTTTGTAAAATTGTTTCTTGTGTTTTATTTGTAGCTTCTTGTTGTTTAATCATGAACTCCTGTATTTTATCCAGAGAGCTCTGTAATGTTTGTAGTGTAGGAGTTTGTTCATTACCTTCTGTAGTGTTAATATCAGAAGCTGAGGAAGATTTTTGTACTGTTGGAGATGCAATGGTTAAGTTACCCCTCCTCATTGATTTAGTTATAGTTTGTTGGGTTGCCATTGGGGTTTTTTTTTAGCTATAGCAAATAAAATAAATAAAATATATTCAAATACCACTCAATCTATAAATATCTCCTGGGTTTTATATTAACTATTTTTCACAATATCCCAACAGTAAAAAGTTATCAATATTTTGTCCATTATTCTAATATCAACTTATATAGTTATAGAGAAAAACACAATATATAAATCTATATAAATCTTAAACAATTAATTAATAAGAGTTCCTCTACACAATCAATGATGAATCTATTTACCTTCGGGTAGAAGTAAAAGCAAAAAGAGGGTGGGAAGGAAAAAAGAATAAAGTAAAGAATATTTGAACTTATACTTAATATCTATATAATATATTGTATATGTACTTGTTATTATTATTTTATAATCTTAACTTATAATCAGGGTTTATATTGCATATATATAATGAACTTTTTTTTAAAAAAATAGATAATTAATAATAATACTTAATAATTCTCATATCTTGTTCATATCTTGACATAATAATATTCAGAATTAATATTTCATAGAGAGAATAAATAATGCTACTAATATTATATATGAAAAAGATATTGTATGGGAAGAGAGTATTTGATTTTTTTTCAATTCATTAAATATTCAATATTGAGTCCAAATCTTCAATAAAAAAGAAAAAAGATAATAGACAAGAAAGAGAAAAAAATAGTCTATTAAGTTTCAGTTCATCTAGTGATAATATTCAGGTCCAAATCTTTATAATTCATTCCATTCTTCTTTCTTTATGTCCACCTAATAACCAGATATTATTTACTTTGTGTTCTTGATTCTTGATTGTATAATTATATAATAGATAAAGTTCTTAATTCTTAATTCCCAAAGTTGTTCTCTATCTCAGTTTATTTCGGTGTGTTACAATAGATCCAAGCGATTCAAAATATTCAACAATGTTTAACTGAGTTTAATAGATTAATACTGAAACAGCAAATAAATGACTAATATAATATAATACAGTATTCCCTGTGTCTTCCAATTGGGGTTCAATCAGGTTCAATCAAATAGCAAATTAAGCGGCAGTAGCTGTGTGACGCAGTTACAATGAAGGCAATTCTCTTCTTCTATGATAGCCGAATATTCCCCTATTGCGTTTTTTATCCACACTAATTACTTTATTCTTCAGGCTTTGGATCTTATAATCCTGTAACCAATAAATATATTTTTCCTTTTCTGTCCCAAATCCACGTCTAGTTACAATAATTGTTATTTTTCTTTCTTTGCCTTCCGCGTTTCAAAGCCTGTCTGTTAGCCTGTCGCCCTTTTGCTGACTCACCGATCTCGATCTCTGGTCTTGTTATTTTACTGCTTGAACCTCTCAGTCGCCGCTTGTTCAATTTGGGGCTCTCTGTCTTTCCGCTTGGTTGGTATCCTCAAAAACATCCAAGAAATCTCCGAAGAAAAAAGAATCCCCTGGGTAAATGCCAACAATCACCGATCTTGTTCTCTCCTCCTCGTTGTTATGGGGTGGCCATGTCTATGGGCTAGCTAGCGCTAGCTTCTTCTCTGCTCAGTCCTGGCAGTCTAGAAGCCTAATCCAACAAGAGTTTGCAGTCCTCTCGTCGGGTACAGCGTAACCACCTCTTATGGTACCCCCCTCTCCAAGGTAGGCATGCGATTTTATTTTTTAAAGCAGAAAAAGTCATGCCGGTAGAGCAGTGGCTCACTCCCAAGCTCCGCTCCAACGAAGCCCCGCCCCAGAAGTCTCTCTTAATGTAAACTTTAACTCAAGTTAGTTTGTCTGTGTGTGGCTGAATTATTCATAACTACTCTCATAAACGCTTCCCTGTGCATATCCTTGTTAAATAAAGGTTACTTTGTGCATATATTAACACAGATTTTTTTTCTTATTTTCCTCCCCAAAAACTAAGGTGCATCTTATGCTCCAGTGCATCTTATACTCTGAAAAATAAAGTACTGTATTATTCTTTGTATAAAATTTCTGAATATATATATAATATATATATAATATTTTTTATTGATTCTAAAATATAAAACACACAAACAACATACAACAAGTGCTCAGTGATCTGTGCCTACTACCAGACAACATTCACACCCCTCCACCAAAATGGGGGCATATCTTATAAATACCATTTTAACTCAAGAGCAATATATCTATTTACATATTATAAAGGGATTCCAATTTATTCCTTGTAGCTTGGTCTCAAATTCTACTAACCATATATCCTCTTACCTTGCCCCATTGTCCCATCAGTTCTCGCAAATCAGGTTCATTAGCTGAGTTCATCCTCTTGTCCATAATCTCAAATTGAATATAATCAACCATGCACCGTAATAATTTTGTATTGTCCATTTTGTCGCATCATTCCAACCCAAAATTATTACCACCTGAGCACTTTCTATTGCTACTTGTTTTATTTCTCTAAATTCTCCCATCTCATTGTTTTTATTGAATACTGCCATTTCTTTTGTAATTGTCCATCGTATATTTAGTATCCTATTAATATCCTCTTGTGCTTTTCCCCCAAAGGTTTTGCACTCCCAGGCACTCCCAAAGCATATGCATAAACACTCTTTGATCTTGACACCCATGCCAACAAGTAATTGTAACATTCTGCTGGAAATATGCAAGCTGAACAGGTGTGTGATACCACTTATGTAATATTTTCTTTCTCGTTTCCTTAACCCTTGTATACTTAATTTTCCTTATATTCTCCACTATATTTTTCATCTCTTGAACATCTACTTGTAATTCACTCTGTCACCATTTAGTCCAGTGATGGCGAACCTATGGCACGGGGGCCACAGGTGGCACACGGAGCCATATCTGCTGGCACACGAGACATTGCCTTAGCTCAGCTCCAACATGCATGTGTGTGCCAGCCAGCTGATTTTTGGCTTGCATAGAGGCTCTGGGAGGGCATTTTTGGCTTCCAGAGCATTTCCGGGGGGATGGGGGAGGGTGTTTTTACCCTCCCTGGCTCCAGGGAAACCTTTGGAGCCTGAGGAGGGTGAAACACAACCCTACTGGGCCCACCACAGGGTGGGAAACAAGCAATTTGTAGTCTTCAGAGGGCCTCCGGGAGGTAGGGAAAGCTTTTTTCACCCTCCCCAGGCTTTGAATTATGGGTGTGGGCACTCTGACATGTGCAATAGTGCCCACACATACTGTTTCGACACCTAAGGAAAAAAAGGTTCGCCATCACTGATTTAGTCAATCCTTGGGTCACCCATCTGACTGCACAAACATCTTATATATATATATTACTTGCTTGTGCCTTGGTACCCTCATTTTTTTCTCTTATTATTTTCTCTAACTCTATCTCCTCCCTTCTTTATTCTCCCTTTCATTCAGATATTTGCATATTGCATTTATTTGTAGCCATCTTCCCTTACCCAACAACCATTCTATACAATTTCTTCAAGGGACCTATTAATTTATCTAGATCGCTCTTATTCCACCTTATAAAAATCAATTCTCTATTCTTCATCTCATTCATCTCTTTTTCAAAATTCACCCATTTATTTTCAAATAATTGCAACTTCATTAATCTTTCAATTTGAAATGCATCTCTATACAACTCCAAACAGGGATTTCCTCATCCTCACTCCCTGAAATTTGATGCCTTGGCAATACCTAAAACAGGTACATGATCTTGGAAACTATCATCATTTTAATGCTCTTATTTTGGCCATTCTCTTTAACTTTTTCTCTTTCCTCATCTGTTTTAACATTTTCCTCAATATTTGTCTATAATTAACTTCCTCAATTTTCGCTGGATTACTCAATAACCAAATTCCCAAGTATTTAATTTTCTTTAGTCCTAACTTGAACCCTGATTCCTTCCTAATTTCTATCTGCTCTCGGATCTGTATTTAAACACATAATCTCTGATTTTTCCATATTGACCGATAACCCTGATTCCTGTTTAAACTTGCACTTATACATGCCCTTACAGACCTCTTAGAAAAGGGGAGAGGTCTATTGTAGGTAATGTAAGGTTGAAGATTTTGGGATTGGTGGAAGTGTAGCTGTACATTTTCTAAACATAGTAATTGAAGTCTGGAGGAGTAAGGTAATTTGTTGTGTGAGGAGGAGTGGAGGGCTCTTCTTGTGAAGTAGTTCTGGACTCTTTCAATTGTATTAATGTCTGTTATGCAGTGTGGATTCCATACAGGTGAGCTGTATTCAGGAATTGGTCTGACAAATGTTTTGTATGCTCTGGTTAGTAGATCGGTGCTTCTAGAGAAGAAGCTGCGTAGAATTAAGTTTGTGACTCTTAGTGCTTTTTTGGCAATGCTGTTGCAGTGGGCTCTGGCACTTAGGTCATTGGAAATGTGTACTCCAAGATCTTTGACTGAGTCTTCTGCGAGTTCATTTTGTCCAAGTGCGTATTTAGCATTCAGATTCTTTTTACCAATGTGTAGGACAGAGCATTTGTTGGATGAGATTTTCAGCTGCCAGTCGTTAGACCATTCAGCTACATGGTCAATGTCCTTTTGAAGGGTAGAAATATTATCGGAGGTATTAAATAGCTTAACATCATCAGCAAAGAGAACACAGTTGCTTGTAATATTATCACAGAGATCGTTTATGTAGAGTATAAAGAGAGGAGGTCCTAGGACACTGCCTTGGGGAACACCACTGTTAACTGGAGCAGGATTAGATATGGCATTACCTATTTTGACCACCTGTTGTCTGTTTGACAGGAATGCTGATATCCAATTGTGCAGTGGTCCTGAGATGCCATAGGATTTTAGTTTCATAAGAAGTTTGTCATGAACTACTGAATCAAAGGCTTTGCAAAAGTCTATGTAGATTGCATCAATTGAGTTACCCTGGTCAATTTGGGTAGCCCATATGTTTTTGCAGTGTAAAAGTTGCAGGTTGCAGGATAATTTTTTTCTGAAACCAAATTGTTTGTTGGTTTGTTGTTGTTTCAAGGTGGAATGCAATGGATTGGTTAATGATGTATTCCATGACTTTGCAAGTGACTCAGATCAAGGAGATTGGTCTATAATTTTCAACATTGCTAGAATCACCCTTTTTGAAAATAGGAATGACCATGGATAGAGACCAGAGTTTAGGTAGGGAGCTAGTTGTACAAGATATTTTGAAAATTATGCTTAGAGGTTTTTAATTTTATGCTTAGAGGTTTTTAATTTTAATTCTCTGTATTCTTTGTCCATTCACTCTTACATATGCTTCATTCCCTTTATAAATCTCTTTTTTAGTTCAACAAAACTGGTCCCCCATATTTAATTGCTTTCATAATTTATATAAATAACTTTATAGACATCTAATTTCAAAATTCCCAATTTCCTTTTAGTAACAGTAGCATGGTGCATCACATTTATTACATTTCTGATTGGTTCACTTATCTTCCTACCTTTCATGAACCCATATTGATCCCCTTCAATTATTTTTGGTAAGACATTTTCAAGTCTGTTTGCCAATATCTTCATAAATATTTTATAATTTTGATTTGCCAAACTGATAGGACGGTAGAACCCAGGCTCTCTTAAATCTCAATCAGTCTTTGGGATGGTAACAATCTCTGAGATCTTCCATGTCTGCAGAATATCATGAGTTTGCAATATATTATTAAACAATTTCCTCAAATGCGGCAACAATTCATTCATATAGGTTTTATAAAATTCTCCTGTAAACCCATCCAGGCCTGGTGCTTTGGCTTGTCTTAACCCAATGTCATCTTGTTTAATTTCTGCATTCAATATTTATTTTTCTTCTTCACTTACTATTTTCCCAACATTATATTTACCTGCTCCTCTTTATACAAATCCTCACAATATTTTCTCATTACCTTTCTCTAGCTGCTGTTTACCATATCTAACCACCCCACTAGGGTCTCTCAATGCTAATATACATTATTTTTCTTTCCTCTTCTTCAAATATCTTGCCATTTGTTGCACTGATTTTGTCCCCCAACTCATTATTTTTTGTCGCATTGTCATTCTCATTTTATTCCATTGGATCTCATCAAACAATTTGAATTGTTTCCTTTTCAACTTGAATAGGATATGCTCTTAATTAATCTCAAATGCTCTTGTATCAAATCTATTTCCCTTATTTTACTCTCCCTTTGTCTACCCCACCTCTTTCTTATATCTCTACCCCACCTCTTTCGTATATCTACTTCCATACATATGCAATGTCCCATCATATAAGCCTTATATTCATCCCAAACAATTGATTGTTGAATATCGCTCACGTCATTAATTCTAAAATATTCACATAATTCTGTCTGCAGTTTATCTTTATCTTGTTTGTTAGAAGTTACCATTGCATTCTATCTCCAAATTCTTTGATTACATTCCTGACCTATTTCCAGCTCTGCCAATAGTGGGGCATGATATGACAACCATATACTTATCTTCTTTTTTAACTTGTATGTTGCCCACCCTATTCATTAATATATAATCAATGCAACTAAATGTATGATATCTTGCTGAATAATAAGTACCTCTATTTGGAATGTCTGCATGGAGATTCACCATATTAAGTCTATTTATATAACATCATGCTATTTCCAATCCCATTTGTTAATTGCATATTGAAATCTCCTGCCAAAAATGTTGTGCCCTCCATAAAGTTATCCAACTTCCTCTTTGTATTTATTATACCTTGTTTTGTTTTCACATTTGGGGCATAAATTGCTGCCAGTGTTAATTTCTTTTGATTTATTTTCCCTTTAACGAACAACCACCTTCCTTCTCTATCTTTCTGAACTCCAACCTCCTCAAATAAAATCCTCTGATGAATAAGAATCGCAGTGCGTCTACTTTGCGTTCATATATATTCATATACCCATTTCCATTTTTTATCATTAACCAATTTATCCCTTCCTCCTCGTCTTTTATGAGTTTCTGTCAAAATCATATTATCCACTTTGTTTTGCTTAGTCATCTTTAATATTCTATAACATTTCAAGTCTGATCCCAAACCATTCACATTTAAAACCATTATCATACAATCACTCATAATATACAAAAATAACTCTTTTTCCCTCTTGTTTTGCTCTTGGTTTACTTATTTTCTCCTTCCTCACCCCAATAAACCCCCAAAATGCCTTCCCACATGCTCCCCCTCCCTAAGAGAGGGGAAGGATAAGATCTCCCCTTGTCTAATCATGAGGCACCTCTCCTGATTATGTTCCTACATCACTGAGCTCCGCTTACAACCACTTTTTAAATATATTTTGGAAAATTTTCCCCTCCTTTATTTTACCATTGAATAATACCATCTTTTACTTTTTACCCATCTCTCCCCCAAAGAAAATAAAGTTGACAATGATTTCCAAAAGCATCTCCAAAAAGAGGAGACAGAGTCAATTTCAACTCTTCACTTCTTTGCTCTCCTCTTGGGCTCCACTCTTGGTCTTCTCTTCTGCTCCTTTCTGATAGCCTCCACCTGCACCAGCAACTCCTTCAACTGCTCTTCCCTTTGTCTTTCCTCCTCAGCTGAAGTACCATGACTGCTGAAATAATCTTCTCCTCCTTCTGCTCCTTGTGGCTCTCCAGCTGCTCCTCTTTCTCTGGACTCAATACCCAGTTGTTGCAATAGCACTTTCCCCTCCTCCAATGAACATGCCTTAAACATCTGACCAACTGAGGAGCCGGACGGTTGGTGTGGAGCCGAGCTCCGTCAAACACTGCTGCTCTATAGGTATTCAATCAGTCCCGAGGACCACAGACCTTGCGAAAAAAGTTCTGAAGGATGGAGGATGCCGTTAGTCTGATTTTTGGAGCGGCAGCCCCATCGACGAAACGGATTATCCCCCGGGAAGATCGAGTGCCTGTAAATTAGGAGCATCATGGCGGCCTAGGGTGTTTCCAGTTGGAGAATGATGAAACATCAAATAGCGAGGGCGACTGAGACGGTGGAGTTGACCTTAAACATACCGGAATTTGATGAACTTCGAGAGCAAATAGTGAGTCTACCCTCAGGAACTGTGCTGTTTCCTAATTTAATTTGTGAACTGTAAAGATCAAAGAAGGAAGGAGGAGGGAGATGCCATCTTTTCCCCCACCTCCGTTTGCGGCGAGCTATAACCAAAGACGAACTAAACGTTTCGAGAAAGCTTTAAAATTTCTATAACTTTCACCAAGAAGACCTGATGCTCCCCGAGGACAGTTAAAAGCCACAAAATGTTGTGGTTAGCTCTGGCCCAGCTCCTGCCCCAAGGACTGTGGATGTGGGGGAGACATCCACATGCTGCAGGCCTGTTTTGCTCCCGGTGGAATCTCCTGATGAAGGTTCCTCTGACCAAGAAGACATGAGTGACAGGGAGGAGGAGAGTGTGGCAGACAGCTCAGAAGGAGATCAATTATCTAGCTCCTCCTTGGATTCAGAACAAGAGTTAAGGATACAGCCACGCATGCGGAGAGTGATGCATAGGCAACAACAACTGAGAGATTATTATCAACGAAAATGAGGCCACCTGTGGTTGGGTGGGGCTGTGGTAATTAGTGAGGCTGCTATAAATAGCAGCCTGTAGGTTTGGCCATTGTGGAGGATTATCTGATCGTTGTGTTTCATGACTGCTTTTTTTTCTTTTTTCTTTTTTATTAATTTTTCTTAAAATAAACAGACACACATACAAACATTAAACATAAAGTGGGGGTGCATTTCCCCCGCTTCTCTTGAAAGTATAGATTCAAATACAGAAAAAGAATACATAATTGAATATATATTGAATATTAAAAAGTCTAGTAAATTTGGGTTAGAATTTTCAAAATCTTAAGTACTATGCATATATAAACTAAAGTTCTTAATATGTTGCTTATACATAAACTAATATACCATAATCATCAAACAATATATTTAATCTAATTTTAACTACTATACGTGTATAAACCAAAATTCTTTATATATTGCTTATACATAAACTAATATACCATAATCATCAAACAATACATTTAAACTAATTTTAACTACTATACGTATATAAACCAAAATTCTTAATACGTTTCTTGTACATAAACTACTATACCATAATCATCAAAAATTACATTTAAACTAATATTAACATTGTTATCACCTAGGTAAAAGCAAATACAAAAGATTAACTAAAAATAAATTTGTATGTCTTATTTTTTCTTGTCTATCCATTTATAAACATTGTTCCATGTTTCATAGAATTTAGTATCTTCTTGATCATTTAATCGTCTTGTCATCATATCCATTTCAGCGCAATCTAATATTTTGGCTATAACTTCTTCTTCCTTGGGGATTTCTTCCCCCTTCCAATTTTGCGCATATATTATTCTAGCCGCAGTTAGTATGTGTATAATTAAGTAAAGAATTTCTTTCTTATAAGTCTGGTTGGTAATTCCTAATAGGTAAAATTCCGGGGTATTTTCTATATCTTGCTTTACTATTTCTTTTATTATTTTCTCTATCATCTTCCAGTATATTTTAGCTTTACCACATGTCCACCATTGATGGTAGTAGGTTCCTATTTCATTCTTGCATTTCCAACATAGTGGGGATGTTTTGGGAAACATTTTTGCTATCCTATTTGGTGGGAGATGCCACCTGTAGAACATTTTAATTTGGTTTTCTTTTAATGAGACTGATTTGGTCATTTTCCAGTTATTAATCCAAACTTTCTCCCATGTGTCTATGTCTATTTCCTTGCCAATATTTCTGCACCATCTTATCATAGTGTCTTTTAAGGTCAACTCTATATTTTTATGAGCAATCAGGAATTTATATATTTTACCTATCATTTTTGTTGGATTGGTAGTAATTAGATTACTTAGCAAATTTTTACTTTTATTAAAAATATAAAGAGTTTTATCCTTCTGGTATCTAGATCGAATCTGGGCGTAATGCCACCAGTCTATTGTTATCCCTTCTTCTTGTAATTTAATCCTAGATTTTAAATTCATCAGGTCATTTAGTAATTCTTTATATCTAAAAGATATTTTCTTGTCTTTTGTAGACTTCGGATGTGTTATTGCTTCTAGGGGGGCAAGCCATTCTGGGATATTTAGAAAGTGATTTTTCCTTATATCTTTCCAAACCTCTAATAGATACTTCCTTAATGTATGTCTTTTAAAATATGAGTGGTTTTTTTCCTTGTCGTACCATATAAATACGTGCCATCCAAGCATAAGATCATGTCCTTCTAGATTTAATATTCTTTTGTTCTCTAGAGTTATCCAATCTCTAACCCATGTTAATGTGGCAGCCTGGTAGTATAATTTCCAATTTGGAAGGCCAAATCCTCCTCTTTCTTTGATATCTTCTAGACAATTTATTTTTATCCTTGCTTTTTTCCCTTGCCATATAAATTTTTTAACTAGATTTGTCAAAGTTTTAAAAAAGATTCCCCCTGGATTTATTGGAATTACCTGGAAGAGAAATAAGACCTTGGGTAAAATATTCATCTTAATTGTTGCAACTCTTCCTAGAAATGATATTTTCAGGTTATTCCACATTGCTAAATCTTTTTTAATTTCTGTTAGTAATTTTGTATAGTTATCATTTTTTAATGTTATTGTTTTCGCTGTTAGATTTATTCCTAGGTATTTTACTTTTTTAACAATCTTTATTCCAGAAATGCTTTCTAATTTGGTTTCTTGTGTTTTGCTCATATTTTTAGTTAAAAAAATGTGTTTTACTTTTGTTTATCTTTAAACCTGCTACCTTTCCATATTGTTCAATAGCTTGCAGTAATGTGGGAACTGTTGTTATCTGTTCTTCAATTATAAACATTAAGTCATCTGCAAAGGCTTGGACTTTATAAGTTTCATCTCCTACAGTTAAACCTTTTATTTTAGGATCTGCTCTTATTTTAATTAATAGAGTTTCAAGAATCATAATAAATAGCAATGGTGATATAGGGCAACCTTGACGAACTCCCTTATTTATCTCAAGTATTGGTAGTTGGTTATTGTTCAGTATTATATTAGTTGTTTGTTTTGAATAGATAGTATCTATTAAATTAACAAATTTTGGGCCAAATCTCATTTTATTTAATTGCATTTTTATAAATATCCAATTGACGTTATCAAAGGCCTTTTGGGCATCTAGGAACATTAAGGATGCTGTCTTACCTGGATATTGTTCATAGTACTCTAGTGTGTTTATAACTGTTCTGAGGTTATTTTTAATTTGTTTCCCTGGTAGAAACCCATTTTGATCTTGGTGTATTATTCCATTTATGACTCTTTTAAGTCTGTCTGCATAAATAGCAATAAATATCTTGTAATCTACATTTAATAATGATATAGGCCTGTAATTTTTAATTTTTTCTGGCTCTGTGCCCGGTTTGTGTATTAAAGTTGTTAGTGATTCTGACCAGGATTTAGGAATTTTACCCTCGAGTCTACATAGATTAAAGATTTCTAACATGTTATTTCTTATTGTTTCATTTTCTATTTTATACCATTCTGCCGGTATGGCGTCTGGGCCCGTGGCCTTATTATTTTTCTGTTTTTTTATTGTTATTAGGAGTTCTTCCATTGTTATTGGGCCATCCATGGTGGCCTGTTGGTCCTCTGTTATTTGTGGTAATTTTGAAGATTGTAAATAGTTTAAAACTTCATCTTCGCTAATATTATCTTTTGCATATAGATCTTTATAAAAATTATACACAATGTCTGCCTTTCCTTCTGTATCATATTTTATTATACCATCTTTGTCTTCTAGTTTTTTAATTAATTTTGATTGTCTCTGTTTTCTAAGTTTATATGCTAGCCATCTGCCTGGTTTGTTTGCATGTTCAAAATAGTGTTGCTTTGCTCTTTTAATTTTTTCAGTTATCTGATTTTGTTCTATGATTCTAATTTTATGTTTAATTACATTTATTTCTGTTTTTAAATCTCTATTCTTAATATGTTGCTGCGATAAAAATTCTAGTTGTTTTAATTCATTTATTAATTGTACATACTTTAATTTGTTTTCCTTGTTATATTTTGCTGTGTAGGATATTGTTAATCCTCTTATATAGGCTTTAACTGTATCCCATAAATTTTGTGGAGTGGTGTCTGAGTTTTTATTAATTTCAAAAAATATTTTTAATTCTTTTTCAATCCAATCCTTATATTTCTTATCATTTAAAATGTTTCTATTCATCCGCCAGTTATTCTGTTTATTATTCATTCTCATAGAAACCACTATTGGATTGTGATCAGCCCATGTATTGAGATCTATCTCGACCTATTTTATTTGTTCTGCAACCATTTTTGGTGCCCATACCATGTCTATTCTTGTCCAAATTTTGTGGGGGTTGGAGTAGAAGGTATATTCTCAACATACATCACTACTCCTCTTTTTTTTTGATCTGCTAATGCAGCATACATTTTTCCAATTTTGGGATTCAACAGTAATTTTTGGTTATTTTTTTTAATATGCACTTCTTGTAATATTGCAATTTGAGCATTTTGATTTCTGATTTTAGAAAAGATTTGTTTCCTTTTCCTTGGTTCATTAAGTCCATTAACATTTACAGAAAAGATTTTTAAATCTTTACTTATTGTCATTTAGTAGGTTTTTTGGTTTCTCGCTGAGGTTGAACTCTTCTGGCACCTTGGTCCTGCTCTATTGTCTGAGCAGTAGCCCCCAGATCTTCTTCTTGTTGGATTGCTGGTTTTTCCCCTGGTTGCTGTTGTACTGGTTGTTGTTGGACCGCTTGTTGTTTAGTTGTATAGTCCAGATGGCTGATACCACTGTTTTCAAAGAAGTACATGGCTTGATCTATATTTTCCAGTTTGTATCTTGTAGAACGCCAAGTCAGAGATAGGCCTTGTGGAATAAGCCAACGAAAAGTTATATTTTCTTTAATCAAAATTCTAGTTAGGAAGTGATAGTCTCTTCTGCTTTCTCTGACACTTCTTGGAACTTGTTTTAATATTTTTATTTCAATTCCTTGATGTTGGAGTTTGGAGTTTCTTGACCAGTGGAGTATGTCATCTCGCAAAGCTTTTCTTGTGAACTTGATGTGTATCTTTCTCGGAAGATTGTGGCGACGAATGTAGCTATTCGAAGTTCTGTAAACTTCATCGATTTCTTTCAGTAGTGCTGTGGGATCCTCTTGGAGTATTCCTCCAATAGTTTCAGCCATAGTCATTTTTAAATCTTCATCTTTTTCCTCTTTTATATTCTGAAATCTTAGCCCATACGAAGCACGTTGCATCTCCAACTGAGTGATTGATTCATCATATCTTCTATATCTTGCATCAGCTCTACCTTCAAGGTAGTCCATTCTTTTTTCGGTTTTATCAGACTTCTCTTCAACTTTTTTAACTCGGTCATCACTTTCTTGTAATGTTTGTTGCATCTCCTTTATCTGGTCTTTCATCTCTCCCATGTCAACTTTCAATTCAGCCATCTCCTTTTTAAATTCTGCCAACTCTGATTTTATAACTTCTCTTTGTTGTGTTGCGTCCTCTTTTATAGCCTCTCGTTGTTGGGTTGCATCTTCTTGAGATTTAAACATAAAGTCTTTCAAAGTATTTAAGGTTTCTTGTATTGTTGCAAAGTTGGACTGCATTGTTTTGTCTTTGTCTTTCTCCTTGGTAGACATAGTTAACACCTGGTGCGACGGGGAAGGATGTGGTGACCCTTGTGGGGAAGGAATTGTTGCTGTAGTTTGTTTTTTGACCGTTTTAACAAAGGTTGAGGTACTTGACATTATCAAATTTGAATCCACTATTTAAAATTTAAAATTACTTTCAATTTATATGTAGTAAAAGGAAAAGAATTCCTATAAATTCCAAACCTGTTCAATTTATCTTGTTAACAGTTTCCCTTCAAATATAGCTATATATATCAATCCAATTACTAACAAAATTCAAAATATATTGTTATTTTTAAAACTTTAGATATGCAATACCAAAAAAACCAGGTGTAAAACTTTTAAAAATACAAAAGAAATAAGAGCTAAAAAGAAGTAGTTTGATAAAAGGACAGAATAGATGAAAAAAAATAGAAAGAAAAAAGTATGGGAAAGAAAAAGGAGAGGGAGAGAGGGAAGAAGAGAAAATTAGGAAAAAGAGTGGAGGAAATTATTCTAGGGGAGAGAGAAAGAAAGGAGGTGGTATTTTAATTCCACTAAAAAAGAGCAGGAAACCAAGGTTTATTAACAATGCATATGTTTCAAATCAGTTTTCTTTTAAAAATAGCAGTGCACAAAAAAAGAAAAGAAAGGAATCTAAAAGAGACCAGGGAGGAAAATAGTTATTCTAAAAGACAAAATATCAGTGTTATATACTTATGTTCTTCTTATAAGTTGAATAGTTGTGCTGGGAAGTAAAGGTTGTAAATCCAAGTATCAAGGGATAGAGTTATATTTAGTTCCAATTTCAAATTCAAAGGCAAAGTCAAGTTAAAAGTTTTCGATTGCTTAGAATAGAGTAAGTTTATTTTCCAAGTTCAAGACAGAAGTAAAGAGGCAAATCCTAAGATGGAGTCAGGTTAAGTTTCGTACAGCAAAGCAGATGTTGGGAAATTCTCAGCAAATAATCCAAAAACGATCAGCAAGTAATCCAAATACGTTAATCCAAAAGTAAATAATCCAAAAAAAAGGTTGAATAAACTCTTTGTGATCTAATGTTTCAGTTCCTTTTATTTTCCATTTATTTTCTAATTATTGCGTTATTTCGTTATTGTAAAAAATCAGCAAGGTGAGAAGAAAGGCAGCAAAACTGTGTTCCTCCGCTGTCAGAATTTAAGCCCGGAACACTATGATTTTAACGATCTAAAAAAAATGAATCCCAATCATCATTGCAAATTTCCTTTAGCAATTTAGATTTTCTATATAGTCATATCGAATTTAAATTATTTTATTAATCCATAGAGTAAGGAAAATATTTTTTAAGTTCCAAAGTTCAAGTTCAAGATGGAAAAAACGAAAGTGAAAAAATTAGATTCGGCTGTTATTTGCGGATGAATCCAAAAGAGAAACTTTCACCTTCGCCTTATTGGAAAAAAAACTTTCACTTGAAACTTTCACTGCTATCAAATCTTCTGTTTTTGAACATGAAACGAAAAAAAGAGTTTTTTACCTTAGGTCTTTTTATCTGTTGTATTCCTTTTCAGTCAAATAAATTGCAATAGTTTCGCTTTCTTGAACTTTTTCTTGCTTCCCGCTGGGTGTGGGGAGAATGCACTGGCCGAATCTTCCTAAGCAAGGAAGATCGGTTCTCCCTTCTCCGAAGCTGCGGGGCGAACCGCTGCCTCCGGAGCTTCAGCGACGGCTCCTCGGACAGAGGGGAGCCCCCTGTTCTGGGATCGGGCCATCCGAGCCCGATCCGATCGCAAATTTGCGACCTTTGGAGGGGTAGAAGGAATCTCGGGGCAGAGCGCTGCCGAAGAGATCCCGCTGCGGTCTCCTCCAGACCGGAAATCCCTATGTTTCATGACTGCTTTACTGACTGACTTTTTGTGTGCTGATTTTTCCCTGCTTTGAAACTAAACCAGAGCAAAGTGTGTTTCACTTTGTGAAAGAAGGACTTTGAATTGCCTCACAGCTGCAAGCTAAGTATCACAGGACTGATAAGGGACTTGTATAAATTTTTTATTTTATTTATTTATTTATTATTTAGATTTGTATGCCGCCCCTCTCCGTAGACTCGGGGCGGCTCACAGCAAGACACAACAATTCATAACAAATCCAAATATAATTTAAAATATTTAAAAAAGAACCCCATTTTACTAACAAACACACACACAAACATACCATGCATAAATTGTACATGCCCGGGGGAGGTGTTTCAGTTCACCCATGCCTGATGACAAAGGTGGGTTTTAAGGAGTTTACGGAAGGCAGGGAGAGTAGGGGCAGTTCTAATCTCTGGGGGGAGTTGGTTCCAGAGAGTCGGGGCCGCCACAGAGAAGGCTCTTCCCCTGGGGCCCGCCAACTGACATTGTTTAGTTGACGGGACCCAGAGAAGGCCCACTCTGTGGGACCTAATCGGTCGCTGGGATTCGTGCGGCAGAAGGCGGTCTCGGAGATATTCTGGTCCAGTGCCATGAAGGGCTTTAAAGGTCATAACCAACACTTTGAATTGTGACTGGAAATTGATCGGCTGTAACTCGCCCCAAACTCCTTCATTTGTCCCCCCAGCCTCAGTCTCGGCGTGGAATGTTACCGGAGCGAAAGATAAACTCAGGAAGAGGACTCGGAGGCGGGGCAATTTGCTCGTTCTACAGCGGCCGCCATCTTCCGAGCCCCAGCTGATCGGGGCTCTCAGCTCTCAGCTCTCCCACGGCAAAAAAACAAGGAGAGGACGCCGCACAGGAACCGGACCCCGAGATGAGGAACTTTCGGCTCACTGAATATGCACGTTGGCTTTCAAACTAATTCAAAATTACCTATATTATTGATGTTATTACCGTAGTCCAGCGGAGCAGCGGTATCCTTCCTTCCTTCCTGCTGCTCCACCGGAACCTGTTTGTTTGGAGACGAGTGATCTTTGCTATACCAAAAAAGGGCTTAGTTTAAGTGAATTTTCATTATAAAGAACATTGTTTTGAATTTTCAAAGGTGTGTATGTCTGAAATTTGTACCTGTGAATTTTTGGGAGGATTCTACCAGAGAGCCCGATAAACTGTCATTAGCAAGCAGGGGAAAGCTCATACTATGGTGGACATTTAGAAGAATTCTGGAAGAAGATACACAGCGTTGTTTGAAGTGAACTAAAATATTTCGACCGGAGACTTGACTGCCCTTTTATATTAACTTTTACATTCTGGAAACCAAGACAGAGTTTGATGATTTAAAGATACCACCAGTACAAAGAAATTGAAGACGGGTTTGATTTAATTAATTTGTATAAACATATACACAATTCATTTTAAATATCAAATACGTAAAATAGATAACTTTGTTAATAACATAATTCGCTATATATACTCTATTATATCTATATACTCTTATTGAATGATATATTATATTATATTAGATTATTAGACTATTATATTAGATTATTAGACTATTTTTATTAAGCGTTAGAAATATATATTAGTTAATTAATGCTGTAGATATATATGTTAGGTATTTATTAGCTCTTATATTTAAATTGTGCTTATAAAAATATACTATCTGTTTAACTGATCAATTTATTGTCTAAATATATATATATATTATAATACTGAATTCTTAGAATGAATTAATAATTTCCTACTGTACATACATTATTATAAGAATTAATTTGTCTTTACATACATATCATTGCCACGCTATTTACTGAATGAGGTTAGATTTACCTACTGATTAGTGATATATTTACCCAATGAAATTGTGATATCTTCTGCCCTACTAGCTATTTTTGATTGCTGGTCATAATTTAATTACTGGAAATATATATTTAGATTTACATAGAGGTACATAGAGGTATTAAGGAAGGCAACATTATACCTATTGATTGGTAACCTCTTGATGTTTTAGAAATAGATCTAAATAATTCCCTAATCTATTTGATATAAGCCAATATCTTTTCCTCTCTTCTCTAAACTACTCTCCTCCTACCTATTTCAAGGGATATACCAGACTTAGACTTGGAGATTACTCGCTTTTGCAATGAGAATCTTTTTACTTCTTGGATAAAACTGAGCTCTCCATATTCAATTTAAGAGTAACCTCTTACCCAAACTCTGGAAGGGACTATAAAAGATCTATATAAGTGGACTAACTGGTGGAATACTATTAAAATGACAAGCCTTTCCAATTTGGTATGGTCTTTAGTATTTTCTTGAAAAAAGAGTTTAATTTCTGTTTGAAGTTTTTGTTTAAAATTGAAATAGATGATTGAAATAGAATCCAACCTTATCTCGGACCATAATGCTCTTAAAATAACTTGGAAAGGACAAAAACAGTGCCATAGATGGACATTCCAAAAATCAATTCTAAACCATGAAAATTTTAAACAAAAACTTCAAACAGAAATTAAACTCTTTTTTCAAGAAAATACTAAAGACCATACCAATGTACAAAATTTGTGGGATACAGCCAAAGCAATAATAAGGGGAATTGTCATTTCATATATGGCTAAGGAACATAAACTCAAAAAATGGAAATTAGAAAACTTAGAAGAAGACTATAAAATATTAGGAGAAAAACTGCAAAAACATCCACAAAAGAAAAGGTTAAAACAAAAGATGCCCTCAATTAAACACCAGTTAAATTTGCTAGACAAAGAAAAATTAGTACAACAAATTAAAAGCTGTAATCAATACAATTTCGAAAATGCAAATAAACCTAGTAAATGGCTAGCTAACAAACTTTAAAAACAAAGAGAAAAGAAACTAATTAATTGTCTTAAAACAAAGGATGGGGAATTATGTCATGATCTAGAAAAAGAAAAAGCATATACCGTATATACTCGAGTATAAGCCGAGTTTTTCAGTCCAAGAAATGGGCTGAAAAACACAACCTCGGCTTATACTCGGGTCATTGACAAAGTCACCACAAGAGGGCACCATTGCTTGAGCCAGAGCGAGGAGGCACCAGCTTTTTCCCCCTCTCGCGCGCCATAGGAGCTGTGGGAGGGGTGGGGCTGGTGCCTCCTCTCCCTGGCTCAAGCAAAGGAGCCAGCCAAGTGCTCCAACCGAGGGGAAAAAAGCAATGGGAAGCCGGTGAGGTCGTGTGTGTGTGTGTGTGTGCGTGCCCCCTCTCCCCCCACTGTGAAAAAAGCCAGCTACCTCTTTGAAGGAGTGGGTGTGTGGCCAAAGTGCCTCCTTTTTTCCCTTGCTGAAACCGGGAGGCTTTTTTTTAACTCCTTGCTCCCTCCCTGTGTGTATTTGTCAACAAATAAACCCTATCTGAGTCGGCAGGAGGGAGGAAGCCCTAGAGCAGCGTGGGGGTGGGGGTGTGAATGAAAGGGAAGCCAAGGCAACAAAGAAAAAGGGGGAGGATGAATTTTAGTGTGTGTGTGTGTGTGTGTGTGTGTGTGCATGCCCCCTCTCCCCCCCACCGTGAAAAAAGCCAGCTACCTCTTTGAAGGAGTGTGTGTGTGGCCAAAGTGCCTCCTTTTTTCCCTTGCTGAAACCGGGAGGCTTTTTTTTTTACTCCCTGTGGGTATTTGTCAACAGGTTTACCATAACTATTCCTTGCTCTCTCTGCATTGCCCTTAGTTGGATTAAAAAGGCCCCTTGCTGTCAGATTCTCCTCCCCCTCCTTTAATAGATTTAATCTATTTGGATTAATAATTCATCTTCAGTTAGTATATTTTGTTATGTGCAGAATTAAGTACATCTGATGTCTTTCTGGCCCCTCGGACTCATCCTGTATAGCACGTGTCAGACCTAGTCAAGGCCCTGGTCTCAGGTTGATGCTTCTCAATGCCAGGTCAGTTGTCAGCAAAGCTCCCTTGGTCTGAGATTTACTCTTGAACAGAGGGCCTCATCTGGCTTGTATGACTAAAATCTGGCTGGGTCCCAAGGGAGGTGTTCCTCTTTTGGAAATGTGCCCAGTATTGGATTTCTGAGGAATTTATTCAGTTTCTTGCAGATAGTTGCTCAGATTCAGAATGATCTGGACTCCAATTTGGCAATTCAGACCTAGGTGACAGGGTCAGATCTTAGTCCTGTTGTTTGAGAAGAGTTTGACCTTGTAACACCTGATGAAGTGGACAAGGCCATGGGAGCTATCAGTTCCTCCACATGTATACTGGACCCGCGAGTCAGCCTCTCTGCATTATTCTTCATATCTTCACTGCACCGGCTGCCATAAAGAAAAGGGGGTGGGGAGAGGCATTCAGGATTTGGTGGGGAAGCATGCTGGAGGAGACCAGGGGAGTTTTGATTTTTTATGAGAAAGGGTGAAGGAGGGGGAAGCTGCAGGCTGGCACAGATATGCAGATCAGGCCTGCTTATCTCCAAGTCAAGGTTATACATTCCAGAAGCATGATACGCCAATGAAGATGCACCCATCTGATGTTTATGGACATTTTGGATTGGGTGGACTGCCCAAGGGGGGTGTTGGGGTTACTTTGTAATAGGCATCTCTCGCACCTTTTTCCTCAGACTTTGCTTTTCTTTCATTGCATTCACTTCTGATTTAGTAAAAGTGACCTTTGAAGTTCAAAATGGACTCTGAGTTTTACTTTCCTAAATTCTGAGTGAAGCAGACTTGACATTAAGCAATGTCTGCAGTACATAGCCATCCTGGAGACAAAACTACTGCAGGGCTAAGCAATAAGGTCCAGCCGGGACAGTGATGGTGACCAGGGAGAAGAAGGAGCAGGCCCACTCTGCCCTTCCCCCATCCAGAGCCAGGAGAAAGAAGATTGGAGGTGATGGGAGGTCAAAGAAGAAGAACCAGACTTTGAGTCTCACCCAAGAGCTAATTGGTCCATGGGGGTGGGAGACAGTGAAGATCTGGGGAAAAACCCTCTCCCCCCAATGCTAATGTAGCCCAGCAGAAAAAGCTGAAAGTGGAGTGGGAGGAGGAGGATGAAGAGAAACTCCTGTTATCTGATCTGATGACAGGCATCAAAGAAGTTTTAGAAACAGTGGCGAAATAGAGAAGCTGAGTCTTGACTGGGAGGAGAACCGAAATAGCTGGGGATGGGAAAGCCTTTGGGAAGCAAAGCCCTGGTAGAGACAGTGGCTGCAGCTGCCCAGGCCTTGCCCCAGTGCAAGGAGGTTCCGGAAGGGGGGGAGTTCCCTGCAGATGCCGTGTGTCTGATGTCTTTCCACAGGCTCAGAAATACAATGGAGAACCTGAAGGGCTTAGGCACTTCCTCACCCAGGTGTGGCAGTATATGGAAGATTATGGAGAAGAATTCCCTGGATATCCCTCTCAGGTGAGAGTGGTAGCAAGAGCCCTAGAAGGAAGGGCGGTTGATTGGATGGTTGCATTGCATAATGCCAATGACCCCATGATGAGATATTTTGATGAATTTATGGCAGCCCTTCGAATGCATTTCGAGGACTCCCTGACTGAATGCAAGGCCAGAAATAAAATAAAGACCCTAAAACAGGGGGAGATGTGTGTAGCTGATTACACTCAAGAATTCTGCGAATTAATGTCTTATGTGAGCACATACCCAGCTGGAGTCCTCATGGAATATTACATGGATGGCCTGAATGATGACATCTACCAAAGCTGTGTGTCAAGGGGTCCTCCAAAGGAGCTGGGACATTGGTTCAAATTGGCAGCAGAGGTGAAAATCGATCTAGTGAGAAGCCAGCAGAAGGGGCCCCAACTCTACGAGAAACCCAACTCTACGAGAAAACGGAACATATTTTCAAAAGAGCTGGGAAGCCCACTGAGACCAAGCCAAGGGCATCAGGCTGTTTCAGGTGCAGAAAGGAGGGGCATCAGGCAGCTGAGTGTTTTGTGAAACCTATGCCAAGAGGGACCCCTGCTGGTGGAAAGAAACCCAAACAGTGCACAGCGAAACCTCTGGAGGTGGGGCGCCAAGGGAAGGTGGCCATAGAAGTTGCCCTCCCAAAAGGGGAGGAGCTGGGACCTCCATTCTTCCTGACCATTGAGGACAGTGAACCAGAAAACATCACTTTGACAAGTACCCCCGATGGATCCTTTTATATCTCTGTCATGTTGTGGGACCCAACTAGGGGGGGGGGCAAAAGGAAGGATGTCGGCCCTCTTAGACTCTGGATGTACCTGAAATCTCATGAACCCAGAGGTGGTAGAGAAAATGGGTCTAAAGCTGTGACCCATGGAAGACCCCATTGCTTTTTTGCCAACTGGACAGGTCAGTGACTGCTGGGAAACTGGCCAAGTATGAGACAGAGCCCATATTGATGGTGATGGGGCTCATTGTGGGCCCCAGGATGGACGATCCTCTGATTTTGGGATTGCCATGGATAAGGAAGTGGAACTCCAAGATCAACTGGCACACCGTAATAAGGAGGGAGAGCCGTGCTCCACCCTGAAGGAATTGGGACTAAAAGGAATGATTGGGGAGGAGCGGATCAATGGAGAGGAGAAAATCCTGAAGGAGTATTGGGACCTCAGGGGGGGTGTTTAGTGCGGGGGTTGCAGATAAGCTGCCACTCCATCGGCCCATGGACTATAGTACTGAAATGTTGCCGGGGGTGAAACTTCCAAAGCCTAAGATGTACTCTTTGACTGCCAGCAAGCTGGATGAGGTTCATTGGCAAAATGCTGTTTTTATTATTGTTGTTAGCCAGCCCGAGTTTATGGAGAGGGGTGGCATACAAATCTAATAGATAGATAGATAGATAGATAGATAGATAGATAGATAGATAGATAGATAGATAGATAGATAGATAGATAGATAGATAAAATAAAAATCTGGAGAGAGGTTTCATACAGCCAGCTAGGCCATGAGTGGCTGCCTCGATCCTTTATTGGGAGAAATGGGATGGCTCACTTAGATTATACATTGACCATAGGAACCTAAACACCATTTGTGTGGAAAATGTGTATCCCTTGGCTCTCATGAAGGACATGTTGGCATATTTGGCGAAAGGGGAAAATCTTCACCAAGTTGGATCTGTGTGAGGCATACTACAGGGTTCAAATTAAAGAAGGAGATGAATGATAGACAGTGTTCAACTGCCCATTAGGCTGTTTCCAGTTCCAGGTGCTCCCCTTTGGCCTACAAGGAGCACCAGGAGTATTTATGCAACTGATTAATGAGGTGTTTCATGAACATTTATTATTATTTATTATTATTTATTAGATTTGTATGCCGCCCCTCTCTGGAGAATCTGGAGATATTTGTATAAAGGGGTGTTGATCTATTTGGACAATGTACTTATTTATACCAAGACTATAGAAGTCACCCTGGTACAGGCAGTGCTAGAGAAACTCAAAGCAGTGGAACTGTATGCCAAGCTGTCTAAGTGCTAGTATCATCAGACAAACATTGACTATTTGGGTTACCGTATTTCACATAAAGGGGTAGAGATGGACCCGGAGAAAGTGAGAACCGTCCTGGAGTTGGAGGCCCCAGGTACTCATAAGCAGCTCCAGAATTACCATCAATTCATCCCTTATTTCGCCCAAATAGCTTTACTAATTACAAACCTCATAAGAACCAAGGGGGAGGCTAAGCCCAAGTCGGGCCGACCACTAGAATGGACTATGGATGTCAGGCTAATTTCGAGAAACTAAAGAGACTGTTTGCGGATGAGCCAATCCTCAAACATCCAGACCTGGAACTCCTTTTGTAGTTCAGGTCGATGCTAGCTTTGTGGCAGTGGGGGCAGTATTACTACAAGTAAATAATAGGGGGTTTTGCACCTGTGTGTATACACCTCCAGAAAGCTGACTGAGACTGAGAGGAGGTGGGCAGTGTGGGAAAAAGAAGCATTTGCAGTGCGATGGGCCTTACTAACCTAGAGACATTTCTTAGAAGGGGATAAACACCCTTTTGAGGTGTGGACAAAAACCTGGAAGCATTAAAAATTCCCAGAAAGCTGTCACCCAAGCAGGCCCAATGGTCGCAGCACTTTGCCCGCTCAATTTTTCGCTGCAATACTTTCCTGGGGGGAAAAATTTCATATCAATTTTCTTATGTAATGTCCTGAAAAGTAATGGTGTAATTTATGTTTGTCATCCGATAGAAAGGAATGCCAACCAGCTTGTAGGTCATGTGCTTCAATTTCTAGTACTCTTGTATTCTCCATTTTAATACATTCTTTTGCCCATGTAAGAACTGCCATCTGATAATATCCCCTCCAATCTGGTAAACGAACCCCCCGCTCTTTTGCTTCTTGGAGCATTTTTAGCCTAATTCTTGGGGAGGTGTTTTTTTTTGCCAAATGAATTTCCTTATTATTTTGTTTAGGTTCCTAAAATATCCTTGAATTAATTTTATTGGGATGGTCTGGAATAGAAAGAGAATTTTAGGTAAGATATTCATCTTTGTTGTTGCAATCCTCCCCATGAGGGAATTTGCAACTTTGTCCACTTCTCTAAATCCTTTGTGATTTTTTCAGTTAATTTATCATAATGATCCTTTTAAGGGTTATATATTTTGCTGATAAATTAATTCCCAAATATTTAACTTTCTTTGTTACCTGAATGTTTAATTTTTCCATTAACCCATTTTTCTGTTTATTGGTCATGCTTTTGATGATTATCTTTGTCTTATCCCTATTTAATTTTAACCCTGCAATCTTTCCATAACTACCAAGTGTTTCCATAAGATGATAACCAGATTCTAATGGATCTTCTATAATGAAAACAAAATTGTCAGTGAATGCCTGTAATTTGTATGTTTCTTTCCTAATTTCAAGTCCTTTAATTTGTTCATTATTTCTTATTATTATTGCCAATACTTCTAATGTTAGAGTGAATAATAAAGGTGAAAGCAAACATCCTTGTCTGGTTTCTTTCTGAATTTTAAATTTTGATGTTACTTCTCCATTTACTATTATACTTGCTAATTGTTCTGTGTAAATTGCTGTGATAACATTGATGAAATTATCTACAAAGTACATGTATACTAGCCATTCTAATGTGAAATGCCAATTAATGTTATCTAAGGTCTCTTGTGCGTCTAAAAATATTAAGGCCATTTGTTTCTCATTGTAGTTTTTGTAACATTCTAATACATCAATTATTATCGTTGAATTGTTTCTAATTTGTTTTTTTTGGCAAAAATCCATTTTGGTTCATATGTATGAAGCTGTTTAAAAAAATTTAAATCTTTCAGTCATAATTGACATAAAAATCTTATAATCTGCATTTAATAAAGATATGGGCTTATAGTTTTGTATTAATGTGTTGTCAGTGCCTTCTTTTGGGATTAGTGTTGTTTGCTTCCTTCCATGACATAGGATTTTTTGCTGTACTGTAATGGCACAAATTGTCCTAGTTTATTTCTACCAGCCGTTCTTCTAGTATATGTGAATGGCCAGTACATGTGAATGGAGTGCCTTGCAGGCATTGGCCAGACAGAGCAGTGTTTCTTAACTTTAGCAACTTGAAGATGTATGCATCATAGCCTCATCAGAATTTATAGGAGGAGGGAGGAATTGGAATGAAGACTGTCTGACAGGTAAAGCATATCTCCCTTGGAATGTTTGGAGAAGCCAGGAGGTGAGGACAATGCTGTCCTGGAGCCCTCAGGCTTTTCAGGAGGTGGTCAACCAGATGGAGAGTTTATCTATTTATCTATCTATCTATCTATCTATCTATCTATCTATCTATCTGTCTGTCTGTCTGTCTGTCTATCTATCTATCTATCTATCTATCTATCTATCTTTCTTTCTTTCTTTCTTTCTTTCTTTCTTTTGGATTTGTATGCCCCCCCCTCTCCATGGACTCAGGGCGGCTCACAGCAAACATGGAATACAGAGTAAAACAATTTGATCCAATTAATTACAATTAAAAGACTTAAAAAGATTCTAAAAACTTAAAAACGTTCAATTTATCATTCACTCAATAGGTCACTCTAAACACACTCATTGGTCAGGGGGAGAGATCTAGTTGCCCCAGGCCTGGCAGCAAAGATGAGTTTTCAAGCTTTTTTGGAAAGCAAGGAGGGTGGGGGCAGTGCGAATCTCTGGGGGGAGCTGGTCCCAGAGGGCCGTGCCCCTCCCCCAGAGAAGGCTCTTTCCCTAGGCTCCGCCAGCCAGCATTGTCTGGCTGACGGGACCCTAAGAAGACCCACCCTGTGGGACCTCACTGAATGCTGGAATTCGTGTGGCAGAAGGCAGTCTCAGAGATAATCTGGTCCTATGCCATGTAGGGCTTTATTGGTAATAACAAACGCTTTGAATTGTGTCTGGAAACCGATCGGCAGCCAATGCAGTCTGCGGAGTGATGTTGAGATATGAGCATGCCTCGGGAGGCCCAATACCGCTCACATGGCTGAATTTTGGATGATTTGAAGTTTCCGAACACTCTTCAAAGGTAGCCCCATGTAGAGAGCATTGGAGTAGTCAAACCTTGATGTGATAAAGGCATAAGTGACCATGAGCAAAGACTCCTTGTTCAAATAGGGCTGCAACTGATGCACGAGGCGAACTTAGCCGAAAGATGATGTTCTAAAGTCAGCTATGGACTGAGGAGGATGCCCAAGTTGCAGACCCTCTCTGAGGGGGATAGTAATCCCTCCCCCTCAGGGTGATAGACAGATAGATAGAAGTGTCCTTGGGAGGCAGTACCCACAGCCACTCCGTCTTATCTGGATTGAGCTTTAGCCTGTTGACACCCATCCAGACTCTGATAGCCTCCAGACACTGGCACATCCCTGTGTCTGTGCTTGCCTGCACAGACCAAGGGGGGGATCAGCTGCTGACCAGCAGTGATGCTAATAGGCAACCAATCTCTTATGATGAGGAGCAGCTATCTACTCTACTTAACCCAAAGGCAAGAAGAGTGGAGAATGTGCAAGCCTAGAGAAGGACTGCAAGGTTAATTGGGAGGAGGCCACCCCACCTGTCCTCATAAGGAGGAGAATAACTTAAGGAGAAGCCATGGGGAGTTAGACTTTGCCAAGAACAATAGTTTGCTTTGGCTTTCATTCCCCCGGCTTTGAGTCATGCCTGTTGTTGTTTGCCTTGCCTTGCTTAGAAGATTGTTCTTGGCATTTGGTTTGGATGTAGCCGTTCTCTTCTTCTGTGTGTTTGGCCTTTGGAATTGCTTCTTGCCTTGGACTTGTTCTTTGTCCTGAGGACTGCCCTTGTCTTGTGCCTGGACCCTGCCTTGTGGATTGGACTTAGAACCCTGGACCTTGCCCTGTGAGCATTCTACTACACTGTGGGCCTTCTTTGTACTAACAGGGCTGTGTTTGGGAGACTGAAGATGGCTGCATTCAGGGTAACATGGGGGAGGAGTCGTACCAGTTGTTGGAGGGCCATTGGCTGGAACATTTATTGATAGAAATAAAAAACTCTCTATAGGCCTGCCTTGCCTTGACTGCAGCAGATCCACCACCACTACTTTAGGGCATCTCTATTTCCCTGTCTAACCATATGCCTAGTATATATATACCTGTTTTCACTACATTGCAATTCCTGACTGGCTTTTATCAGTTTCTTTACATATTCTGAAGAAAATCAGAACTCTTCCTGAGGGAGTAAAAATAAATCTGCAGTGTTTGAAGTGTGTGAAGACCATTTTTCTGAGAACTGACACATTTAAAAGTGGTATTTGAGCACCTTGGTCTAGATTGGGAGAAGTGGTAGGGATGATTGAATTGGTTTGCAGAGCCAATAAACATTGCCCCTGGTTAGCCTCATCCACACCCACCCACCGACCCACTCTCCCGGTCACTTCTCACTTCTTCTGGTTGACTTAACCATAAATCTGACTGAATCTAACTTCAATGCCCAGATGGCTAGAAATGGATAATAGGATTGCAGAGCATGATTCCCAGGCTACAGTTCCACTTGGAATGCTCTCAAGCAGTCATGTCGATTTCCCTATGTATATAATATGTATTGCTCTTATTGCTAAGAGTCTTATTGCTCTTATGTGTACTTCTTTTATTGTTTTGTATATAATGATTGGTATATTTTCTTTTTGTAAGTCATTAGGGCAAAGACGTAATGTTGACCTGGCCATGCCCACCCATTCATTCACATAACCACCAAACCACGACCACATAGATGGTAGGGAAAAGTTTTGAATTTCACCCCTGTTTTGGTGGTACAGTGATGTATTGATGTGTAACTTGCCTTGTGAGAGGAACTACCACTGAAAAACACTTCATATTTACTTACTTACTTACTTACTTACTTACTTACTTACTTACTTACTTACTTACTTACTTACTTATTTACTTATTTACTTATTTACTTGTTTGATTTATAGGCCACCCTTCCTTGCAGATATTCTAATTTGCTCCGTGAATCCTTAACTCAACGGCTCTAGGACACAAAACATAAGTTGGAGGGATACTGAAGTAGCATTCTTCTGCCTGAATTTCAAGTTATTTTGATTTTTTTCCAGGCTATTCTGAATTTCATTGTGAAATTGTGAGCAGAATTTGAGTTTTTTGTGTGGAAATTATCTGAAATTGTCTACAAAAATATTGGGAAAAAGTTACTTATAATGTTTACAATAATCTTTAGACAGTTTCCAATCAATTACTCATAAATGATATAATTCTGAACTTACTTCTGAACATAGGTACTCTAATAACTTCCTAAATTTGACATCTCTAGCTATATTGAGACTACAAATACCATATCTCCCAGTCAAAATGAAGAAAGGTTTTGACAAAAGTGATAGCCAAAGATCATGCCCTCTCACATTTATCAAATGTGATTTATTTTAATTTTGTGCCATACAGAAATTATAACCTGATCTAATGACTAGGAGTTTCAGAATGTATGGGGGGGTTGCTATGAAAGAGTTAAATGAAGCATTTATACTGTATAAACTTTGCTCTTTTGCATTAAAATGTTTTTATTCATGTTGAAGGTTTTTTTTCATGCATGGCTATTGTTTGTCAGTAACAGCTAGCTTTTATGAAGTTAATAAATGTGCATAATAAGGACATAAAGGTATGGAGAAGTAATACTGTAATCCTTTTGTTTGGATAATCAGTCTAATGTATGCAAATTAAACCTTATTAGTATTAGGTTTTTGTGTCTGCTTATCAAAATGTGCCATTTTCATGAAAATTGGAAGTCCATTATATAAAGTTATTATTAACAATCATTTAGGAATTATATATGGTATGCAAATTAAAGTTGATTACAACTAATTAAGGGCTTTCTTTGTTATTTGACCTTGTCTGCTTTTTATGTAAATATGTTTCTTTTGGTCTGGCATATTTTTAGATTCAGAAAAGTATATTAAGACAAGTTATATTATGTATTTTAATATATTTTTGGTGGAGTCCTTGGTGCTCTCCAAGCTCTCTGAACACCAAGGACTCCATAGTTCAATCCTGAGTTACATATTTTCTGTTCTATTTGCATTTTTTTCTTCATGTGATATAAAAAGCCCATTCCCCTTGTCAATGTTTTTTGTTTTTTTTAGAAATTAGTATCGCAGAGGAGGGTTTGTTGAATATTTGAGGCTATGATACTGTTGTTTCTCATAGGAAGGAGAGAATCCTGGTGTCAAGGACTTTCAGCAGTCAAGATGAAGGTCTTAAATTCATTCTGAAACATCTACAGTCTTCATCCCAGAATACAGTTTGTTCCATTGTGTATTGAATGGCATGAGATTCTGATCTATTTATGTAACTAAACAAGAAGCTATTATTCATCTTATTTGCAAGCTGCATTGCCAAATGTTCCGATTCAATGTCTTATTTTCTGATACCAGATTACTATTATAACAGAGAATAGCAGTTAAAAAAAATGACTTCTAGGAAGATTCATTAGAAAAATCAACTGAATTGGGAAAGCATAATTGAAGATCTAGAGTACAGAGAATAAAATAAATTTATGAATTGTATAATGTGTTTTTTATAGGTCAAATAAGAAATGGATTGATGGACAATCATCCACATAATATTGGATAAAAGGAATGCAATGGTAAGCAACTTAGGCTGCTTATTAGGAGAAAGGTCAGTGTTAATTTATTTATTTATTTATTTATTTTGTCAAACAATTATAGGGTGATAATTTGTACAAATAAAACATTAGATAAGTAATGATAAAAAGTAACAAAAGAAGACAATAGGACAGGGATGGTAGGCACAGTGATGCGCTTATGCATGCCCCTTACAGACCTCTTAGAAAGGGGGAGAGGTCAATTGTAGATAGTCTAAGGTTAAAGGTTTTGGGGTTAGGAGTAGAAACCACAGAATTAGGTAGTGCATTCCAGGCGTTGATTACTCTGCTGCTGAAGTCATATTTTTTGCAGTCAAGCTTGGAGCGGTTGACATTTAGTTTAAATCGATTTCGTGCTCGTGTGTTGTTGCAGTTGAAGGTGAAGTAGTGGTTAACAGGTAGGACATTTTGGTATATGATTTTATGAACTATAATTAAGTTGGAACGGAGACGACGGAGTTGTAAATTGTCTAAACCAAGAATTTCAAGTCTGGCAGAGAAAGGTATTTTGTTGTGAGAAGAGGAATGAAGGACTCTTCTTGTGAAATATTTCTGGACTCTCTCAATTGTGTTGATGTCAGAGAGTCCAGAAATATTTCATAAGAAGAGTCCTTCATTCTTCTTCTCACAACAAAATACCTTACTCCATCAGACTTGAAATTCTTGCTTTAGACAACTTACAACTCCGTCGTCTCCTTTCCAACTTAATTGTGTTGATGTCAACAGATTCTACCTGGTTCCTGGGCTGATCACAATCCCATACTTTTAACTCTTAAGAACTTGAATACCACAATACGGCAAAGATGGACTATGAACCAATCCACCATAAATGACAGCTGTCTTGACCTCATATTCTGTAATATCAGAAGTGCAATCTATGGTCTGCATGTAAAAGAACCTTTTTCCAACAGTGGTCGTAGTATGATTAACTTCAATCTCAATCTACACCAGGATAACTTTCACCTGTATAATGTGTCACCTAAGTACAATTTTAGGAAAGCCAACTACGAACTCATAGATGCCAATCTCTCAATTCTCGACTGGCAAACCATATTTTCTAACTGCAACACTATTGATGATTTCTACAACACATTCTTACTACAAGATAAAAGACTTATCAGACTACATGTACCACTAACTTCAACCAGAAGAAAAACAAAAAATAACTTACCTGTCTCAATAAGGAAACTACAAACTAAAACAGATCTCTCTGGTGTAAAAATAAAAAAGGCCAAGTAACCAACTTCAAAAGACGCTACAAAAGCATTTGCCAACAAATAAAAGCAGAATGTCTCAACTACCACAGCAAACAAAAGGAAAATCTACTTCGCACCAAATCTAACCGACAACTTTGTCAACAACAAACTCAAAGACTCTAGACCTATTACACCTCTCGTTGGACTCAACAACAAAGAATACCATGACAATCCATCCAAAGCTAACCTCTTCAACTTTTTCTTTGGGTCTGTCTTCATTAACAGTAATGGTTCATCCCCCATCTTCACAAATCACACCTCAAACTCTCTCAACGACCTAACCCAAGTAGACTTCACTATAGACCATGTAGAAAAAGCAATCTGAGACCATAAACCTTCTCTATCAGTCGGACCAGATGGTCTTTGCGCATACTTCCTAAAAAAACTTTCTTCAGCTTTAGCCGAACCACTAAGCATCATCTTTCAAAATTCCTTTAGGACCAGCACACTCCCCAAGCTATGGTCAAAAGCAGTAGTCATCCCCATCTTCAAAAAAGGAGACCCTTCTCTCGTTGACAACTACAGACCAATTTCACTATGCTGCATCTCATGTAAAATCATGGAATCAATTATAAATCAATCAATCACCCTTTATTTAGAATCTAATAACCTACTTTCTAACAACCAATTTGGATTCAGAAAGAAATTATCCTGCAACCTTCAACTACTTCACTGCAAAAACATATGGACTACCCACCTAGATCAAGGAAAATCCATTGATGCAATTTATATTGACTTTTGCAAAGCCTTTGAGTTAGTGGTCCATGACAAACTACAGTAATCCCTCACCTATCGCTGGTGTTACGTTCCAGACCTTGCCGCGATAGGTGAAATCCGTGATGGGGAATTTCTCCTCCTTCCCACCAGCTCTGGATGCCTGGAGGCGAGCAATGACCGGCTAACCTTCCCCCCCCCACTACTACTTTCTCTGCGCCTGAGGAAAAGAAGGGGAGGGGGCAAAAGAATCGCCGCCCCCGAGCATTCCCAACCCACTGCTATTCTTTGCAGCAGTTCGGCTAAACGTTGTCTTTTTTGCCTTGCCCCGGCTGGAAAGTCCCTGGTGAGCACACCGCCGCCGCCGCCAACCACTAAGCGCGCCTCCAAAGACTGCCTTCTCGGCACTGGCGAGGTGGGTTGAACGAGGGGACGAGCCTCCGCCGGAGCTCAGTCCCCGCCCTGTTCATCATTCGCCCAGCTGCCCTTCCAAACTTCTAAGCGCCGTATCTGTGCCAACGCTGAAGTGAAGCCGTGGTGGGTGAAGCGCGATATAGCGAGGGACTACTGTACTCCTAAAACTCAAATCCTATGGCATCTCAGGATTCCTCCACAGCTGGATTACTTCATTCCTGTCAAACAGGCAACAAGTTGTCAAAATCGGAAGCGCCATTTCCACCCCTGTCCCGGTTAAAAGTGGCATTCCTCAAGGCAGCGTACTAGGACCTACTCTATTCATTTTCTACATCAATGACCTCTGCGATCATATCACAAGCAACTGTGTTCTTTTCGCCGATGATGTAAAACTTTTCAACACCACGGACAACACACCTACTCTCCAAAAAGACCTCAACTTTGTCTCACATTGGTCTAACACATGGCAACTTCAAATATCAACCAGCAAATGTTCTACCCTCCACATCGGCAAAAAGAATCCGAACCTCATATATAAACTGAATAAACAAAATCTCACAGCCAACCCCCACTCAGTAAAAGACCTCGGAATACTAATATCAAATGATCTAAGTGCCAAAGCCCACTGCAACAATATCGCTAAAAAGGCTTCTAGAGTTATTAACCTGATCCTGCGCAGCTTCTGCTCTGGCAATCTCACACTACTCACCAGAGCTTACAAAACTTTTGCCAGACCCATCCTTGAATACAATTCATCTGTCTGGAACCCATACCACATCTCGGACATCAACACCCTTGAAAATGTCCAAAGATACTTCACTAGAAGAGCCCTTAACTCCTCCACTTGAAACAGAATACCCTATGAAAGCAGACTATCAATCCTAGGTCTAGAAAGTTTAGAACTATGTCGCCTAAAACACGATCTAAGTATTGCCCACAAGATTATATGCTGCAACGTTCTACCTGTCAATGACTACTTCAGCTTCAATCGCAACAACACAAGAGCACGCAACAGATTCAAACTTAATATTAACCACTCCAAACTTGACTGTAAAAAATATGACTTCAGCAACCGAGTTGTCGAAGCGTGGAACTCATTACCTGACTCAGTAGTGTCAACCCCTAACCCCCAACCTTTTCCCCTTAGACTATCCACGATTGACCTCTCCAGGTTCCTTAGAGGTCAGTAAGGGGCATGCATAAGTGCACCAATGTGCCTTCCGCCCCCTTTCCAATTGTCTCTCCTTATCTCATTTATCTTTTCTTCCTTTCAAATATGTTCACCCATACTTTTATATCTTTTCTTCTATTCTTTTCTTTATTTATATTATTACATATCTATTCTCTTCAATGTGTATTATCTATTGGACAAAATAAATAAATAAATAAATAAAATTCAAAACCCTGATAGAATATGAAGTACCAATTTTTTTCAAGATCAACAGTAAAAGAGATACATCCCCACAGATTGCTTGGGATACAATGAAAGCCTACATACGAGGAATATACATTTCCTATTCAGCGAATGCTAGCAAACAAAAAAAAAGAAAAACTTAACAACCTTAATACAAAACTCCAGATTGAAGAAATGACTCTCCAACAACATCCAGATGACACAACTACCCTAATAGAAACTAAATCTATAAGACACGAAATAAACCTAGAAACTCAACACCAACTTACTGCTAAAATCAAAACACTAAAACAGATAAATTTTGAATCAGCGAATAAACTGGCCTGTTGGCTTGCCTTCAAATTGGAACAACAAAAGGCTGAAAAAAAGATAGAATCTCTTTATGATAATTTAGGCACATTAAAAACAAACACAGAAGAAAAAAAACATAATAAAGCAATTTTATCAAGAAGTATATGAAACAGACACAATAGACAATTGTGCAATTAGGGAATACTTACTCCAAAACGAAACTTTAGTGATTCTGGATGAAGAAAATATCAAACTAAATAAGAATATCACCTCAACAGAAATCCAATTTGCCTTTGGAAAACAACACAATAATAAAACCCCGGGACCCGACGGTATTCCCTCAGAATTTTATAAATACCACCAAGATTTGTTAGAACCAGTTATGTTCAAGATTTATTGATTTATTGATTTATTGATTTATTGATTTATTGATTTATTGATTTATTGATTTATTGATTTATTGATTTATTGATTTATTGATTTATTGATTTATTGATTTATTGATTTATTGATTTATTGATTTATTGATTTATTGATTTATTGATTTATTGATTTATTGATTAGATTTGTATGCCGCCCCTCTCCATAGACTCGGGGCGGCTCACAACAGCAATAAAACAATTAATAACAAATCGAATAATTTAAAAAACATTTAAAAAACCCCATTATTAATCAAAGATACATACAAACATACCATACATAAATTGTATAGGCCCGGGGGAGATATCTCAATTCCCCCATGCCTGGCGGTAAAGGTGGGTTTTAAGGAGTTTACGAAAGGCAAGGAGGGTGGGGGCAGTTCTAATCTCCGGGGGGAGCTGGTTCTAGAGAGTCGGGGCCACCACAGAGAAGGCTCTTCCCCTGGGACCCGCCAAACGACATTGTTTAGTTGACGGGACCCGGAGAAGGCCAATTCTGTGGGACTTAATCGGTCGCTGGGATTCATGCAGCAGAAGGCGGTCCCGGAGTTATTCTGGTCTGATGCCATGAAGGGCTTTATAGGTCATAACCAACACTTTGAATTGTGACCGGAAATTGATCGGCAACCAATGCAGACTGCGGAGTGTTGGTGTGACATGGGCATACCTGGGGAAGCCCATGATTGCTCTCGCAACTGCATTCTGCACGATCTGAAGTTTCCCAACACTTTTCAAAGATAGCCCCATGTAGAGAGCATTACAGTAGTCGAATGTCAAGTGATGAGGGCATGAGTGACTGTGAGCAGTGAGTCCCGGTCTAGATAGGGCTGCAACTGGTGCACCAGGCGAACCTGGGCAAACGTCCCCCTCGCCACAGCTGAAAGATGTTTCTCTTATGTGAGCTGTGGATCAAGGAGGACGCCCAAGTTGCGGACCCTCTCTGAGGGGGTCAATAATTCCCCACCATGGTTATGGACAGACAGATGGGATTGTCCTTGGGAGGCAGAACCCACAGCCACTCCGTCTTATCCGGGTTGAGTTTGAGTCTGTTGGCACCCATCCAGACCCCAACAGCCTTCAGGCACCGGCACATCACTTCCACTGCTTCGTTGACTGGACAAATATCTATAATGAAGCCCTAACACAAGGCAAACTCCCCAAAACAAAGTCTGAAGCCTATATAACTATTATTCCGAAAGAAAATAAAGACAAAAATATCTTGAAAATTACAGACCTATTTCTCTATTAAACACCGACTATAAAATATTTTCTACAATAATTGCAGAACGTTTCAAAAAGATTTTGAATAATATTATCCACTCAGACCAAAATGGATTTTTACCGGCAAAAAATATTAGTAATAACACACGGACCATACTTAATACTCTAGAGTACTATAACAAAAATTCTGATAAAACCAATGGCTCTTATATTCATAGATATAAAAAAGGCCTTCAATTCTTTATATTGGGAATATTTTATAGCACAAATAGACCACATGAAATTTGGAGATAATTTTCTTAATCTAATCAAATCTATTTACTTACAACAGTCAGCTAAAATACTTTTTAATAAATGCATCATGGAAGAAATAGCAATAAAGAGACGTGTACATCAGGGCTGTCCCCTAGCACCTCTAATTTTTATACTTGCAATAGAAACACTATTAAAAAATATAAGAAACAATACACAATTACACGGAATTAAAATAAAAAAGGAACATTTTAAATTACAAGCGTTCGCAGACGACATTGTATTCATAATTCAGGACCCACTCAAATCAGCTCATATTTTACTGAAAGAACTTTATAAATTTGGAGAAATAACCGGTCTTAAAATTAATGTAGATAAAACCAAAATCATAACTAAAAATATGACAAAAGAACAAAATTCCTTACTCGAACAAACTCTTAATTTAAAAGTAGTCAAAAAAATTAAATATGTTGATATTTGGATCTCAGCGAATTGTAGCAGCTTAAAAAAAGACAATTTCGATAAACTTACACAAGTAAGATGGACAAAGCTAAAACTATCTTTGATGGGCAAGATTGCCACAATCAAATTGAGCATCCTCCCTAGATACCTATACTTATTCCAAGTAGCACCAATTAAACTGAATAAATCATTCTTTGAACATTTGCACAAGATAATTCAAAAATTTATTTGGTCAAAAAAGAAGGCAAGCATAAAATTAAAAAAATCTACAAGATCACTGATCCAGAGGAGGTTTTGGCCTCCCTAATTTATTTTTTAAAAAAATATTTTTATTAATTTTCTTTAAACACGCAAGACAAACAACATTTAACATTAAAGGAGCTACCACTGCTCCACTTATCTTAGAAGTCTATCTAGTACAAAAAAATATCTAACTACAGTCAGATCAATACAGAGATACATTCAATTAATTAAACAAATAATAAAAACAACATTTAATATTATTGATATTGAAAAAAAATATTCTATTCATCATACTATTATTGATTACTTTATATCTATTATAACAATATTTTTAATATGTTTTTAATACTTAAAATCACTTATTTAGTTTAACAAAAAAAGAAAAAACCTTAGCCATTTAATTTCCTAATACTCTACTATATATATATATTCAACTTCATGTGTCCAAGTGCTTATAAATTTTTATATAATTTTTTAAAAACTATTTTTGAAATTCCACCATTTGTACACTTTATCCCATATTTTATAAAATTCTGTTTCTGCTTGATTATTCAAGCGTCTTGTCATCATGTCTAATTCTGCACATTCCATAATTTTTTAAAATGCTTCTTCATCCTTTGGTAATTCCTTTTCTTTCCATTTTTGTGCAAATATGATCCTTGCCGCAACTAAAATGTGAATTATTAAATAATATGTTTCTTTTTTATATATCATGTTTGAGATACCTAGTAGGAAGAATTCTGGAGTCTTCCTTATCTTCCCATTCGTTATTTCCTTTAACCATTTCTCTACTTTATTCCAATAATTATTGGCTTCAGAACAAGTCCACCATATATGAAAATATGTGCCAATTTCTTTTTTACATTTCCAACAGATGGGAGAGATGTTAGGAAACATTTTAGAAATTCTGTATGGCGGGAGATGCCATCTATAGAACATCTTGATTTGATTTTCTTTAAAAGAAATTGATTTTGTTATTTTCCAATTATATACCCATACCTTTTCCCATGTTTCCATGTTTATCTCTTTTCCAAATTTTTTGCACCAACTGATAATATTATCTTTCAGTATCCAACCTATCGTTCTATAATTTATTAAATATTTATATACATTCCCAATTAGTTTCCCTTGATTTGGAGTTAATAATTTGCCTAATATATTGTTTTCTTTTCGAAAGATATATGTTTTAATATCATTTTGATATCTGGAACTAATCTGCGCATACTGCCACCAGTCCAAATCAATAGCTAACTCTTGTAGTTCTTGTATCATTCTTAATTTTAATTGATTATCTAATAGATCCCTATATTTCCATATCTTCCCTTCTTTTAAGAAATTTGGGTGCGAGATAGCCTCAATTGGTGAGATCCATTCTGGCATTACCAAGAAATGATTTTTCTTTATTTCATTCCAAACATCAATCAGTGTTTTTCTAATAATACAGTGATCCCTCGATTAGTGCGGTCTCAATTAGTGCGAAACGCTATACCATGGTTTTTCAAAAAATAATACATTTAAAAATAGTCCGAAGGAGGGAGGGAAGGAAGGAAGGAGGGAAGGAAGGAAGGAAGGAAGGAGGGAAGGAGGGAAGGAGGGAAGGAAGGAGGGAGGGAGGGAAGGAAGGAGGGAGGGAGGGAAGGAAGGAAGGAGGGAAGGAGGGAAGGAGGGAGGGAGGGAAGGAAGGAGGGAGGGAAGGAAGGAGGGAGGGAGGGAAGGAGGGAGGGAGGGAAGGAAGGAGGGAGGGAAGGAGGGAGGGAAGGAGGCGGGCATTCTAAACGCCGAGAAGCTGTTGCCGCCAGCGCTGCTGCAAGAGGACTCGTGCCCCAAGAAAGCCGGTGAGAGGGGCGAATCGGGCGGACGGGGGGTAGCGGCGAGGAGGCCGGAGGCGCTGGGTAGGTGGCCGACATTAAAAACAACCATTGCCAGCCTCCGCACTTTCGTCGCTCCCCGGCTCCACCATCTGCGCATGCGCGGCCATGGAAAAAGGGCGCGCATGCACAGATGGTGTTTTTACTTCCGCACCACTATACCGCGGAAAATCGATTAGTGCGGGAGGTCTTGGAACGTAACCCCCGCACTAATCGAGGGATCACTGTATTACTTTTAAAATATGAATGAGTTTTCAACTTTCCATACCATATAAAGGCATGCCAGACTAACATTAAATCATGGCCTTCTAAATTTGACAGTCTTTGGTTTTCCAAAGTTAACCATTCTTTTATCCATGTTAGGGTAGTAGCTTGGTAATATAATTTCCAATTTGGGAGGCCCAGGCCTCCTTTTTCTTTACGGTCTTCTAATGAATTTTGTTTTATTCTTGGTTTCTTGCCCTGCCATATAAATTTTTTAGTTATACTATTTAATTCAGCAAAAAATTTTGGTCTGGGATTGATAGGGATAACTTGAAAAAGAAATAAGATTTTAGGAAGGATATTCATTTTAATTGTAGAAATTTTTCCAACTAGTGATAATTGCAAATTATTCCAAATTTCCAAATCCTTTTTAATCTGTCCTAAAAGTTTTAGATAGTTATCGTTTTTTAGTGATATGGCTTTAGAGGTCATCCATATACCTAAATATTTCACCTTTTTTGTGATTTTCATATTTGTTATATTTTCTAAATATTTTCTCTGAGTCTCTGTCATATTTTTGGTTAATATCTGTGTCTTTTATTTATTTATTTTTAAACCTGCGACATTCTTCTATTAAATTTATTAATCTTAAAATAGATGTTGTAGGGTCTTGCATAATGAAAACTACATCATCGGCAAAAGCTTGTATTTTATAAATTTCTTTCTTAATCTTCAATCCTTTTATTTCCCTTTCTGCTCTTATTTTTATCAATAAAACTTCTAATGTTAAAATAAAGAATAATGGTGATATTGGACAACCTTGTCTCACTCCTCCCTGTATTGCTAATTTTTCTGTTTGTTCACTATTTATTATAATTCTAGCTGATTGTTCAGAATATATAGCATCTATTATATTAAAAAATGTGGTTCCTACCTCCATCTCATTCAATTGCATTTTCATAAAATTCCAGTCTACGTTATCAAACGCTTTCTTAGCATCTAAAAATATCAATGACATTTGTTTGTCTGGATGTTGCTCATAATATTCTAACGTATTTACTATTGTTCTTAAATTATTTTTTATTTGTCATCCTGGTAAAAATCCATTTTGATCTCCATGTATCATATCATTTATAATGTTTTTGAACCTATTAGCAAAAATTGATATGAAAATTTTATAATCCACATTTAACAATGAAATTGGTCTATAATTTTCCATTTTTTCCTTTTCCGTACCCGCTTGATGTATTAAGGTTATTACAGTTTCTGACCATGTTTTGGGTAGTTTACCTTCTGCTATTATTTGGTTGAATATTTCTAAAATGTTTGGGAAAAGTATTTCAATATCTAACTTATAAAATTCTGCCAGTATCGCGTCTGGGCCAGTCGCTTTGTTATTTTTCTGATTTTTAAATAGATTGCCTTAATTCTATTTCTGTAATAGGGTTATTTAATCTTTGTTGTTGATCTTCAGTTAAGACTAGTATATCTATAGTCTTTAAATACTCAAAAATTGCATCTTCCTTTATTTCTTCTCTCTCATATAGTTTTCTATAAAATTCTAATACTATGTCCTTTATTTCCTCAGTTTTGTGTCTTATTACGCCTTTAGTATCTCTTAATTTTTTTATAATTTTATTTTCCCTCTCTTTCCTAAGTTTATATGCCAACCATCTTCCTGGTTTGTTTGCATGTTCAAAATATTCCTGTTTTGCTCTCTTTATTTTCCCTACCATTGATTCTTGTTCTATCAACCTTAGTTTATGTTTAATTACTTCTCTCTGGTTTTTAACTTTATCATCATACTCATCTTTTTGCATTTGTGATTCTAATTTTTCCGATTCTTGCACTAAATCTTGATAATATATTTTCTTCTCTTTGTTTTTGTTTTTTTGCCATGAAGGAAATTGTTAGCCCGCCTTTGTTGTGTCCCAAAGATTTTGTGAGGTGGTATCATTGTTTTTATTTATTTTTTAAAAAACCTCCAATTCTTTCTCTATCTATTTTTTATACTCTGGTTCCTTTAATATATTTCTGTTCATTGGCCAATTATTTGTTTTTCTTTTACTTTTCCAATATATTACTAAGAGATTATGGTCGGCCCAGGTATTAGTCTCAATCTCAATGTCTCTAATTTTTTCCATTACGTGTGCTGGGGCCCATGCCATATCAATCCTGGACCAAGTTCTATGCGGGTTAGAATAAAAAGTATATTGTTTATTTTTTAAATGGTACTCTTGCCATATATCTTTTAATAACAGTTCTGAGCGCATTTTCCAAAATGTCGCAGGTAAAATTACCTTTTTTTCTTCTCTTTTTTTTTGCCCATTTGATTATCTGAAATTGCATTATAGTCTCCTATTATTATCAAGTTTTCTATTGATAATTCATTTATTTTATCATGCAAATCTTTATAAAATTGTTTTTGGTTGTCATTTGGTGCATAAATTGAAACAATTATGAGAGGTTTTGTTTCTAAATCCACTTGTACTATTAAAATTCTACCTTCACTGTCGTTATATATTTGTTTAGATTCAATTATTTCATCAATATAAATTACTACTTGTTGTGGTTCAGCTTGAGGCTGCTCAGGGACCAGCTGTGTCTCTGCTGGCTCCATGCCCGGAGGAGGAGGACAGCGAAGAGGAGGGGGCTGAGCAGTCGGACAGGGGAGAGGAAAGTCAGGAATGGGACGAAGGAGAACAGCAGGAGAGCCCCGGGGGGGGGGGCTCTCCCCAGCCTGTAGCTTGGAGTCATTAGGTGATGAAGCACAAGCCGTCATTGACCTGCGACAGAGATGTTCAGATCAAAGAAAGGAGCAATTAAAGAAGTATTATCAGCACTGAATTAGGAACAGCTGGGCTTGGGTGTGGTCCTCCTTAGCAGGGTTTAAAAGGCAGGCAAGCCCTTGAAGCCATGTGGAGTGTTATCAGTTGGAGTTACGGTGTCCTGCTTTGTTCTCGGCGTCTCTGTTCCTGGCTTGTGGCCCAGAAGTTTGGAAGACCTGTGAGAGGTGTAGGTCTGCTATCTACAGCCTCATCTTGGCAGCAAGAATCCTGTATTGCTGCATGGACTTTTGCCTCCATGGATATATTTGAAGTTCCAGCGTTTCCCTGTTTGTAAGGACATTTTCTGTTACCTGTGTTTTTCTTGAATTTGATAAACTGCCTTTGCCTTTTACTGGTGTGTCTGGCTTCTCTTTTTGGGTTGGTCTTGGCTTCCGGAGTGACCCAGACAGAACACTACTCCTCTTTTCTTTTGATTTGCCAAACTAGTATATAGTTTCCCTAGTTTTGGGTTGTTAAGAAGGCTTCTCTTTGATTTTTTAATATGAACTTTTTGTAAAATATTTATTTGTGCTTTTTGTTTTTTAAGTTTGGTCAATATTTGGTTTCTTTTCTTTGGATTATTCAATCCATTAACATTAACTGAAAAAAAAATTCAAATCATGTGTCATCTTTATTTGTAGTACTTTTTGGTTCCTTTCGGTTCACACAGTCTTGTATCTAGTACTAATTCTTGTTGGACCTGTGGTTGTTTCTTTTTAACTTCTTGTGTTTCTCCCCTCTCTCCGCCAGTGGCCCCCGTTGCTTCTTCTTTACTCTTAAGCTCTATCTGTAGTTGCTCAATCCTGTCCAATCCGCTTTGTTCTAAGAAGGATCTTGCTTGGTCCACACTCTCATCTTCACTTTCATTGCTTGCCAAGTTAAGGTGAGACCTTCTGGTACCAACCATCAAAAGACAATATTATTTTTGATTAAAACACTTGTAAGGAAGTAATATTCTCTTCGGCTCTCTCTTACCCTCTTGGGAACTTGTTTCAAAATCGTCATATCTTTCCCTTTGTATTTCCATGTCTGGTTTCTTGCCTGTCTTAAGATATCATCTTTAATTCTTGCAAACTTAATGTGTACTTCTCTTGGTAAGTTGTGCCGTCTTACATATCCTGTTGAAATTCTGTAAACTTCATCTATTTCTCTTATCAATTATCCTGGAATCGGCTTGTAAAATTTCTCCTATTACTTCTGCCATTTTTGCTGATAAATCTTCATCTCTTTTTTTCCCAATATTTTGAAATCTCAAACCATGTGATGCAGATTGAAGTTCCAGGTTGATTATTGCTTCGTCAAAGCCTCTACAGGCTGCGTAGTTATGTTCTTCATATTCTTCTACCTTCTGTCCCATATCTTGGATTTTTTCTTCTGATGCCTTTATTCTTTTTTCATTCTCTTGTAGGTTTTGTTGTATTGCTTTCATATTTCCGTCCATTTCGCTCATGCTCCCTTTGACTTTGGCAATTTCAGTTTTAAGTTCACCAGTCACTTTTTTGATCTCTGTTTTCAGCGTGCCCATCTCGTTTTCCATCTCTTTCATCTCTTGCTTCATTTCTTCCAACTATTTTTTCACTTCCTCTTTATTAGTTTCCAGTTGAGTTTTGGTCTCAGTTTGTGTCTTCTGAAATCTTGGATACCTGCTAATGTGTCTTGAATAGACTGAAGATTTAGTTCTGCAGGTGGTTTTTCTTTCTCATTTTCTTTTTCCTTGGCTAACATTGTTGTTATTGTCCTTTGTCCTTTCTTGCAATGGAAATGATGTTGGGGATACTTTAGGTGTGGGAGTTGGAGTTGGAGTAGATGTTTGCTTTCTAGTTGTTGTTGTCACCGAAGTCACACTTTGTGCCCTGTAAGAACCTTCCATATCTCAAAAATAGGAATAAACTTAAAAATTCAAAAATGTTATGTAATATCCAATTTATAAAATGCAAAACCATCACTTCTTTGTCTTTCTTTTTTCTTCAAAAACAAGTTAACTCACAAAGAAAAGTAGATCCGGCCATCTTTCTCCTTTGCGGATGGATTTCACTTTAGCTTGAAAACGTTATTTTTTGAGTCGCCTTTTTAGTTCAAGATCTTCTCTTTTAACTGTAAATATTGAATGCCAAAGGATTACCTTGTAGGTGCTTATTAGCTTCTCGCCCTCCACTGATCTGTCTCTTTGCTGACTTCTTCAAAATCTTTTTTTGACTTCCCTTCGTGAATCGGCCGCTATGGCCGTGACCCAGGAGCCGCTGGAGCACGGGTCACCATGTCCCAGCTGAGGGGCTTTCCCTACCCCCAGGGCAGTGGCGATCTGCCCCCAGGGATCCAGGAGACCCCCTGTTCTGCGTCGAGCCCTCCAGGCTCTGACGGAGCGCAAATCACACCCTACGACAAGGTAATGGTGTAACGAAGACAGAGCGTTGTCTTCGCACACCTGGCGTGGTCGAGCTTCACCCAGAAGTCCCCTCCCTAATTTCTATTTGTACTATCAAGCCACCACCCTGGCTAAAATCAAAGACTTGATAACTCTTCAAAACACACGATTACTTACCTTAGAGGGATTTGACTTGCAGTCGGGGTGGCACTCATTTTTAATAATGGAACCGAGCAAAATTCCAAATTATTTTAAAA
Organism: Erythrolamprus reginae; assembly: GCF_031021105.1. Taxonomy (NCBI): domain Eukaryota; kingdom Metazoa; phylum Chordata; class Lepidosauria; order Squamata; family Dipsadidae; genus Erythrolamprus; species Erythrolamprus reginae. The sequence goes on from NC_091953.1 coordinate 76,446,732, forward strand.
ATACTACACAAGAAATGCTTTAATATCAACATGCCACCAGATTAAAACAAATTATTACCTAGCAATTCCAAAATGGATATCTCCTAACGAATCTCTTACCTACCCAGCCGCCCTTTCCTCATCGAAAATTATAACTTACCCCAAATTACTTGATCTCAATGACAATATCCTTACAAAACAGCAATTAGAAGAAAATGGAATAATCTTAGACTGGTTCACACACATGCAGATAAACGCCAAATATAAACATCATAAGAATACCCTTGGCTTTCAAAACATTAATCCCCTTGATGAAATACTATTCGGATCTAATCTAAAAATAATATCAAAACTATACAGCTACTTATTAAGACAAGACACCATAGACACAAGTTAAAGGATGCATGATTGCATGGGTACAAAATTTTGGATACATAATAAATCTCTCAGAATGGGAAAAAATATACACAATCAATTATAAACTAACGCTCGCAACATCTTACAAAGAAAACCTATTCAAAATAATTTATAGGTGGCACCTTCCACCGGCTAGACTTTCAAACATGTACCCCAATATATCTCATCTATGTTGGAAGTGTAAAAAGAAACAAGGAACTTACTACCATTTATGGTGGACATGTACATATGCCCAAAAACTTTGGGCAGATATTAAAAGAATAATAGACCAAGCCATATCGATAATAATTATAACCAAACCTGAATTATTCCTCTTAGGCATTTTCCGACAGAAAGTCACAAAAGAAGATAGATATCTTATTATACAAATATTGACTGCTGCTAGAATAACTTACGCCCAACAGTGGAAACAGGAAACTATCCCGATGACTCTAACTATCATCACTAAAATCATGGAATGTGCTGAACTATCTAAAATGACAATGGAATTACAAAACAAAAACGATTCAGAGTTTTACAAGGCCTGGGAGAAGTGGTACCGATGGTTATCTAAAACCAACAATAACAAAATAGAAAATAATGGTCAAATCACCCAAACACAACTTTCCATCTCACGCTAGAGAACAAAATAATAAAATAAATCTAAATGAAGAAAACTAATAACACTCACATACAATCAAAAATATTAAAGTCGCACACACTGTCTGAATTTAATCCTTTTGATACTTACCAATAAATACTAACAACTTAATCCACATTCATTTTTAACATATACACCTACCATACATCACAAACTAACAAGTCGTCAAATCACCAACGCCTGCTAAACTGCAGGTATTACCCCTCTTCCCTTCCCCCATCCAAATCCCATCTTACCTTTTCACATATCTTCTAATGCTTACACTACTTTACTAACCCACTTCCAAATCAGTATATGTAATAGATAAGAATTTATATAGTATAAATCTTGAATGTAATATGACTATGCATAGCTCAATACCTAGAATTGATATATAATAAGCTATATATGTTATCTACGTTATTTGGATATGTGTTTTTTATCCTTCTTATTCCTCTGTATTCCCTGTTTCCCATTCCCCCTTTCAATAAATTAATAAACTATTTTTTAAAAAATTGTGTTGATATCAGATATGCAATGTGAGTTCCATACAGTCGAGCTGTATTCTAGGATTGGTCTGACAAATGTTTTGTAAGCTCTTGTTAGCAGTTCAAAATTACCAGAGAAGAAGCTGCGAAGGATTAGGTTAACAACTCTTAAAGCTTTTTTGGCAATGTTGTTGCAGTGGGCTTCTTCCCTCTGCTTGGAAATCTCAGTATTTGAATAAGCAAGATGATGATTTTCTGACATAATGAAGAGGAATAAAAGCCTATGTCTATCTTTTTTTGTTCCTATGTAACCTTAAAGAGTTTGTTTCAGGGGTGGGGTTATTCTGTTAGGAAATGAGCAACCCTTGATGCAAACCCTTCATTGGATTTGGTATATCACTTCATATGTTTCAATGTAACAAACACAAGGATGGAGGAAGCTACCAGTTTTTCCTGTATCTGAACATCTTAGATCTGGATGCCTTTCTGCTATAAAACAATTTCCAAATTCTCCTAAATTCCGATGAATCAAACAAAATTCTTACAGCTCTGCACTTGTTAAATTAAACAGCATTATTTCTAGAAGGCATCATGTTGTGACTTCCTCCCTATCATACTATTTCTTAAAATTAGAAATCAGGAAAAAAAATGACCATGGAAACATCCAGTCCTGGAAACATAGCTGAGTACATAAGAATTCAAATTCTTAAAAAGTAAACACTGTAAAACTATGTCGATGAAGATTCTCAGTCATCCAGGCATTGTTGTCTGAAAATCTAGTTGCCATGACTCAGGTTTTTTTAGATAAACACTGTAAACTATTGAGACGGATTAATATGGCAGATTTTCACTATATTAATTTTTTTAAAAAAAATTAATTCAAAATGGTATCTCAAGTGAAGAAATCTGTACATTTATTGAATAAACATACAGTAAAGAAGCTTTAGCATTTCTAAATATTTAGCATTTGTAAATATTTATAAGCAGTTATGATCCTACTATCTTATCCAAAACTGAAGCATCCAACTTTCTATTGGGAATGGAATGCAGGGGATGATACAGAAAGAAATATGCAAAAGGATTTACACCAAGAATCTGGGCCTTTGATCATTTAAGCATATGGTTAAATTCATTCTAGACTGTTAATGCGCTATGTGCAGTACAAATGTATTTACTTCATCAGCAAAAAAGTATTCTTTGTTGATTGCCCTTGTTAATTACTGCATATTCTACATGGCATTATTTTCTATCTCCAGTATTTACTATTCATTTTCTCCAATATATATAGAAGATTGATGGCAGAAAAAGACCTCATGGTCCATCTAGTCTGCCCTTACACTATTTCTTGTATTTTATCTTAGGATCAGTGTTCCCTCTAAGGCAGGTAGTGCACTGTAGCGCACTAGTTTTCCCCCCTCAGCAAGGGAATTTTGAATTTCCGCGCAGAGGACCTTCTCCACACATACCCGCTTTGGCGTCAGCAGCCAGGGCTGAGGCGGCCCCAGCTCTGATACACACCCACGTGTCATCGGAGGAGGCGTTGGCCTCCTTCCCCACCGCCACGCTGGGGGTTGTCTCCTGGAGCCAGGGGTGATAGGCCCAGGCTTGGCCCTGAGCTCCACCTCTTCCCCCGCTGCCGTGCTGGGAGTTACCCCCTGGAGCCACGGACGATGGGCCCAGCCTCAGCCATGAGCTTAGCCTCCTCCCCAGCCACCACGCTGCCCCCTGGAGCTGGGAGCAATGGGCCCAGGCTCGGCCCTGAGCTCTGTCTCCTTCCCCCCGCTGTGCTGTGAGTTGCCCCCTGGAGCCGGGGGTGACAGGCCCGGGCTCAGTGCTGAGCTCCGCCTCCTCCCCCGCCACCGTGCTGGGAGCTGTCCCCTGGAGCTGGGAGCAATGGGCCTGGGCTTGGCCTACTCCGCCCGGAACTCTGCCTCCTCCCCCGCCATCCTGCTGGCCAGCAAAGCGTCAAGGCTTCTGAGGTGAGCTGCATGGCGGTGGCAGGAGGCAGAGCCAAGGGGAGGGCGTAGAGCCAAGGGGAGGGCATGCCGGCCAGCAAAGCCGGCTTTCCTGCACCTCTTTCCTGGGTGGCGAGGGGGAAGTGGCCACCTCCCTCCCCCCGCGGCACCAGGCTCAAGCCCTGTGCCGGCCAATAAAGCTGGCTGCCTGGGAAAGCCCTGCACTGGTCAGCAAAGCCAGCTGCCCACCGGAGAAGTGGAGAGAAAGAAAGAAAAGAGAAGGGAAAGAGTGGGAGGGAAAGAGAAGTGGAGAGGAAGGAAGGAGGGAGGGGAGGGAGGGAGGGGAGGAAGGAAGAGAGAGAAAAGTGAGAAAGAGGGAGAGGGAGAGAGAAAGGGAGGAAGGAAGGAAGGAAGGAAAGAAAGAAGGAAGAAAGAAAGAAAGAAATATAAAGGGAGGGAGGGAGAAAGAGAGAGAGAAGGAGGGAAAGAGGGAAGAGGGGAAGGAAGAGAGAGAGAGAGAGAGAAAGAGAAAAAAGTAGAAGGAAGAGAGAAGGAAAGAAAGGAAGGAAGGGGGGAGAGAGAAAGAAAATCTAAATCTAGTTTGAAACTAACTCAACTATTTAAGTGGCATTTTGATACTTAGCAGAGTTGCCCCATTCTGAGGTCACTGTTACAGACATACAGTATTTTATTTTGAAATTCTCTGAGGCAAAATATGGTGAGTTTTTTAAAAACCAAAATATCTTTACTGCAGATTAAGATCTGCAAAACAATATCAATCATCCAATTTCTTAATATGCTTTCATTATCATGTCTCTCAGCTGCGTAAAAACTTTTGGTAACTTATAATTAAAAAGAAAAATAACAAATGTCAAAAGAAAAACGCAGGCTACTGAAAAAACAACATGGTTTCTTCCCTTTGGCAAGAGTGGTATAAATTTGAGGAGGGATGATTGATTATTAAATATGGATTGACTATGGAATGATGGTAAAAGATATATTTAGATATTGTTTAATATTAAAATGTATTAATTTGTAAAATTGGATTAGAATTTTAGAACTATATAGAATTACATAGGTAAAATTAATGAAAGATACATAGGATAAATAAGGGGTTTATGATATGTGCTGTATGATTTTATGAGTTTGCATTATGAACTTAAAATATACTTGGAAATGTAGAACACTGATGAAAGTTAATAATAGTAAATGCTAAGTGCCTGAAAATTAATTGAGCTTGGAAATATTGAATGAAATTATAGAAAAGTAAATATGGAAATATATTAATTGATGCATTGGTGTTCAGATAGATTTTCATAGTATTATTAGATTACTATAATACTATGATAAATATTTAAGAAATGAAGATTTTAAAGCATGGATGTATTAATAGTTGTGTTTTTGGTTTTGCTGGTTGTTTTAGTTTTAATACTAAAAGATTTTGGTTTTGTTTTATTATTAATTTCTTTTAATAAAAAAGAAGGGAATTTATTTATTTATTTATTTATCTATCTATCTATCTATTTATTTATCTATTTATTTATTTATTTATTTAGACTTCTGTGCCGCCCAGTCCCAAAGAGACTGCTGCTCAGACACTATACTTTTCTGCCCACACCGAAAAAAAATTAGAGGGAACACTGCTTAGGATGGATAGGTATGTTTATCCCAGGCATGATTAAATTCAGTTACTGTGGATTTACTGACTACGTCTGCTGGAAGTTTGTTCCAAGCATCTATTACTCTTTCAGTAAAATAATATTTTCTCACGTTACTTCTAATTTTTCCCCCAACTAACCTCAGATTGTGCCCCCTTGTTCTTGTGTTCACTTTACTATTGAAAACACTTCTCTTCTGAACCTTATTTAACCCTTTAACATATTTAAATGTTTCGATCATGTCCCCCCTTTCCCTTCTGTCCTCCAGACTATACAGATTGAGTTCATTAAGTCTTTCCTGAAAAGTTTTACACTTAAGACCTTCCACCATTTTTGTAGCCCGTCTTTGGACCCGTTCAATTTTATCATTATCTTTTTGTAGATGAGGTCTCCAGAACTGAACACAGTATTCCAAATGTGGTCTCACTAGTGCTCTATACAGCAGAATCACAATCTCCCTCTTCCTGCTTGTCATACCTCTAGCTATGCAGCCAAGCATTCTATTTGCTTTCCCTACTGCCTGACTGCACTGTTCACCCATTTTGAGACTGTCAGAAATCACCCCCGCTAAATCCTTCTCTTCTGGAGCTTTTGCTAGCACGGAACTGCCAATACAATACTCAGATTGAAGATTCCTTTTGCCTAAGTGCATTATTTTTCATTTGGAAATATTAAACTGCAGTTTCCATTGCTTTGACCACTTATCTAGTAAAGCTAAATCATTTGCCATATTACAGACACCTCCAGGAATATCAACCGTATTGCACACTTTAGAGTCATCGGCAGATAGGCAAACCTTTCCTACCAAACCTTCCCTTATGTCACTCACAAAGATATTAAAAAGAATAGGACCCAGAACAGACCCTTGTGGCACACCGCTTGTAACCAGGCTCTGCTCAGAATACTAACCATTAACAACAACCCTCTGATATCTACGCTTCAGCCAACTGCAAATCCACTGAACTATCCAGTCTAATCTTCACTAACTTATCTATCCGCTCTTTACGTGGAATATGTGTATAATGTATGTGTATGTGTACACCCCTCCTCCCAATTTTATCTCTCAGAATAGCATTTTATGCTTTGGATGAAGCAGATTGTTGTCCATGGAACATAGATATTGTTGTGGTTAGCTCTGGCCCAGCTCCTGCCCTAAGGAATGTGGAGGTGGATGTGGGGGAGACATCCACATGCCGCAGGCCTGTTTTGCTCCCAGTGGAATCTCCTCTGACCAAGGAGGTGTGAGTGACAGGGAGGAGGGGAGTTTGGCAGACAGCCCAGGAGGAGATCAATCATCTGTATTATCCCTGGATTCTGAACAAGAATTAATGACACATCCACACATGCGTAGAGTGATGCATAGGAGACAAAAACTGAAGGATTATTACAAGATAAAATGAGGCCACCTATGGTTGAGTGGGGCTGCTGTAATTAGTGCTACAGATAAAAGCGCAGCCTGGTGTTTTAGCCTCATGGCAGTTTATCTGATTCATTGTTTCGTCAAGATCGTGGTTTTTATGCTGTTCAAGATTGTGTGTGGACTCTCTGGACTTTAGAATTGGACTTAATTTCCCAGTTATTGGGTGAGCAATTGGATTGCATTTAACCAGTGCCTTGCGTATACCAAAAAATCCCTTTGACATTTAAAAAGGGAGCTGTTTCTGTTTTTCTGTTTATAAAAAGTTTTGGATTTTCATTTTATCATGTGGTGTGTGTCTTCCTGAACTAATTACCCTGTAATTACAGGCGGTTGAAACACACCGGCAGAACAGATATGGTATAGATATTTATGTTTTTCAGATGCTATGAAATCTTTTCTTTTTCCTTAGTAACAGATCAAAAATACTACTTCTATGGAAAATGAAAGGGAACTGATAATGGTTTTGCGCTACTCTCAAAGGAATCCTGGATGCTTCTATTCTACACTTGATCACCAGAAAACTAGGCAAATGGAGAAAAGTAAAGATTTTTTAAACAATAGACTTTTAAAATATACAAATTACTTTGGGGGATTACGCATGTGTCACAGACAGCTGTAGATGCTTCTACAGGAAACTACAATATGGGAATTTGAAAAATTTGAAAACATCCCCCAAAACACCATTAATCTCCTTTAAAGATGAGCAGAGCTGTTTAGCAATTATAGAAGTTCAAAGAGAATTCAAGATTTACAGTGACAGGGAAAGATGGACTTTCTTTTGCTATCATAAAAGTGAGTACAGACTTTAAACAAAGAAAATGATGGAGGGAGGAGACCCGAGCCTCGGGTGAAAAGCTGAAGCAAAATAATAATAATAAAATAATAATAATAATAATAATAATAATAATAATAATAATTATTATTATTATTATTATTATTATTAGAGTTGAAAGGGACCTTACATGTCATCAAGTCCAACCCCCTGCTTACACAGGAAACCCTAGAGCACCCCAGCCAAATGGCAGTCCAATCTCCTCTTAAAAATGTCCAAAGTTGGGGAGTTAACAACCTCCGCTGGCAGGCCGTTCCACTGGTTGATCACTCTCACCGTCAGGAAGTTCTTCCTTATCTCCAGGTTGAATCTCTCCTTGGTTAGCTTCCAACCGTTGTTCCTCGTCCGGCCCTCTGGTGCCCTGGAAAATAGTGTGACTCCCTCCCCTCCGTGGCATCCCCTTAAGTACCTGTATACAGCTATCATGTCCCTCCTACCCCTTCTTTTTGCTAGACTATCCATGCCCAGTTCTATCAACCTTTCCTCGTATGGCCTGGTCTCTAGTCCCCTTATCATTTTAGTTGCTCTTTTCTGCACCCTCTCCAGAGTCTCTATATCTCTTTTGAAGTGTGGTGACCAGAACTGGATGCAATACTCCAGGTGCGGTCTGACCAGGGCCTTATAGGGTGGTATTATTACCTCTCTGGTCTTGGAGTGTATCCCCCTGTTCATGCAGCTTAGGATTGTGTTGGCTTTTTTAGTCACTGCTGCACATTGCTGGCCCATGTTTAGCTGGTTATCCACCAAGACTCCAAGAGCCCTTTCACAGTCACTTATGGTGAGTGTGGTTTCACCTAATTTGTATGCATGTTTTGGGGGGGGGTTGCCTAGGTGCAGGATTTTACTCTTCTCTACATTGAACTTCATCTTGTTCGTTTTGGCCCACTGTACAAGCCTGTCTAGATCTTTCTGTATCCTGTGTCTATCCTCTGGGATGTTGGCCACTGCTACTTGGTGTCATCTGCGAATTTAATTAATTCCCCCTCTATTTCCTCGTCTAGGTCATTGATAAATATGTTAAAGAGTACTGGGCCTAGGACTGATCCCTGTAGTACCCCGCTGCCTACCTCTTTCCATGTGGACTTAGTCCCATTGAGGGCTACTCGCTAGGTGCGATTGGTCAGCCAGTTTTCAATCCATCTTGTTGTGTTACTGTCAATCCCACTCTTCTTTACTTTGGAGAGTAGAAGTCTGTGGTCCACCTTGTCGAATGCTTTGCTAAAGTCTAAGTATATTATGTCCACTGCGTTTCTCTGGTCTACTGATTTGGTCACAGTGTCGAAGAATGAAATGAGGTTGGTTTGGCATGATTTGTTTCTGACAAATCCGTGTTGGCTAGTGGTTATTACGTTGTTCAATTCAAGGTGGTGACAGATCTTGATTATCTTTTCTAATATTTTCCTAGGAATTGATGTTAGGCTGATCGGTCTGTTGTTTCCTGGGTCTGTTTTTTGCCTTTTTTGTAAATAGGGACCACGTCAGCTCGTTTCCAATCGTCTGGTAGGTCTCCTGTGATCCAGGATTTTTGAAAGATGTGGTACAGAGGTTCAGTGATGACAACAGCAAGCTCCTTTAGGACTCTGGGGTGCAGTCCATCTGGTCCTGGTGATTTATACTCATTGAGTTCCAATAGGTGGTCTCTTACTGTATTTTTATTAAAGTAGTGTTTTGTTCCAGTTTTGATTTCTGCAGCTGTGATACAAGCTCGTTGTTTTGTTGTTTCTTTGTGCGTGGAAACAGATGCGAAAAAGGTGTTGAGCAGTTCTGCTTTCTCTTTATTGTCCGTTACTTCTGTGCCGTCTCCTCTTTTTAGTGGACCAACTGCTTCCTTGATTTTTTGGGGTGTGGTTATGTGTTGGAAGAAGCTTTTTTTTTATTGTTTTGGACTTTTGTTGCTAGGCTTAGTTTGTACTGGCCTTTTGCTCTCCTGATTTTGTCTTTGCAGATTCTGGCTGTTTGTTGGTAATCTGCCTTGGTTATGTGTCCTTCTTTCCATTTTTTGTACCTGTCTTTTTTATCATTCAGTTTGTTTTATCGTTCAGTTTGTTTGTACCTGTCTTTTTTATCGTTCAGTTTGTTTTATCGTTCAGTTTGTTTGTGTAGCCAAGGTGGTTTGTTTTTGGATTTTGTGTGTTACTTTTTCATCGGGATAGCATTGTTTTAGGCTTTTGCGATTGTGGTTTTTAAGATCTCCCAGGCTTCTTGTGTGGTTTTTCCTTTCAGGGTTGTAGTCCAAGGGATTGCTCTCAAGTTTTCTCTGAGTTTGTTAAAGTCTGCTTTTTTGAAATCTAGGACTTTGGTGTTGTTGGGCCCAATTGTTTGTGTTACTATTATATTGAACTTGAGGATGTTGTGGTTGCTTTCACCCAGCACTCCATCTGTTTCTACCTCTACTATCACGTCTTCTCTATTTGTGAGAATTAGGTCCAGTGTGGTTGCCCCCCTAGTTCCCTCCTCTACTTTTTGGACTATGAAGGTGTCTGCAAGGCATGTCAGAAATTTGTTCGATTTTTCACTTGGTGCTGAATTATTTTTCCAGTTAATGTCCGGATAGTTGAAGTCTCCCATTGTTACTATGTTGTTTTTCTTGCTTATTTGGGTTAGTTGGTTGTTGAAAAGGCTGTCCATTATTTCTGTTTGGTTTGGTGGTCTGTAGTACACACCAATTGTTGTGTTGCATTTATTTTCTTCAATGTTGACCCATAAGCTTTCTAGAGGGTTTTCTTCTCTTGTAACTTGAATTTCTGTGGCATTGTAGTGGTCCTTTATGTACAGTGCAACTCCACCACCTTTTTTGTGTGGTCTATTTTTTTTAAGAGTTTGTATCCTTTAATCTGTATATTCCAGTTGTGTGTATCGTCCCACCAGGTTTCAGTGATTCCAACTATGTCGTATTTGTCTTTGTGGATTAGAATTTCGAGTTCGCCCTGTTTGTTCCCTAGGCTTTGTGCATTGGTATAGAGGCATTTGAATTCTTTGTGCCTGTTTTTGGGTGAGACCTTGATGTCTTCTGGTTGGTGTTTGTGTGTGTCTCCCTTCTTTTCCCTTTTTAGTTCGTTGCTGACCTTGTTTGCTGAGGGACCCTGATTGATGTTAGGTTCGGGGATATGGTTGCCCACCCCACATGGTGTCAGTTTAAAGCCCTTCTGATGAGTTGGGCTAGACAGTTTCCAAGGACATTTTTCCCACCCCACATGGTGTCAGTTTAAAGCCCTTCTGATGAGTTGGGCTAGACGGTTTCCAAGGACATTTTCCCCATGATCAAGGAATCCAAAGTTTCTTTGGTGACACCAATCTTTTAGCCAGTGGTTCAACTGCGAAATATTTCGTTCTCTTGTCAGGTGCCATCCTCTTGTAGGAAGTATGGACAAAAAAACTACCTGTGCACCTATGTCTTTGGCTTTGTTGCCCAGTTGGTTGTAGTCCCTCGTTGTTGTTTTTAGGTCTTTTGTTTTTGTTTTGGAATATTAGTAGGGGGTAGTAGTCTGTAGGTTTTATTATATTGGTTATTTTTTTTTGTTATATTGGAAATTTTGGCTCCAGGGAGGCAGCATACCTCCATGGATTGACTGTCCAGCCTGCAGATGGCAGGTTTGGTTCCCCTGAGAATTGAGTCCCCAATGACAAGGACTCTTCTTTTCTTCTTTGGGCGTGGGTTGTATGGGGAGTTCTTTTTTGTGCTGGTGGTGCTTGGTGGAGCTATTTTATTGAGGATTCTTCTTGGTGCTTTTTCATCAGCTTTCTATTGGGAGTCCATGGTATTTGTTGCTTGTGGTTAGTGGTATTGCTTTTGCTTTTGATGTGGGTTTTGTGTTTATTTTATGCTTCTTTCTGTGGGTGACATGTGTCCAGTTGTCTCTATCTTCTGAGTGGGTATCTCTTGTAGGGGTGCCTTGGTTGTTTTTGTGTTCTGTTTGTGCTTGTTCTTTTTGTGGGCTTTGGGGTTTCTGGTTTTGGTTGTTTAGTTTAAGGGTGTTCAGATTCTGCTCTAGATTTCCAATTTTTTCTTCCAGTAGGTAAACCAGTTTGCATTTAGTACATTTGAAGTTGAGGAGGTCTGTGGGAAGGAGAGTGTACATTGAACATGAATTGCAAATCACAACAACATCTGCTCCTTGTGCTTCCATATGCATGGTGGTTTGGTGCTGGTTGTGCTTGTTTGTGTAGGTGTGTATGTTTGGTGTAAGTTGTGTGCATGTGTGAGCCTGGGTGTATATTGTTATTGCTGAGATCTGTAGGTGCTAGTTGCCTTGTTGGATGGCGGTGTTGTGCCGGCTCTGCTGGGTTATTGTTTTGGGGACCTTTTAATTTGTAGGATGAGAATTAAGTTTGAACCTGGTTATTATTTTTTATTATTGTTGTTTTGTTTTTGTTTTGTTTTTTGTTTGCCCTTGGAGTTGCAAAGAGGTTCTTATTCTCTCTCTCTATACTCTCTCTCTTCTCCCTCCCCTTTTGGAGTCACAGGTCTGTGTCCCTTGGGTATAGGTTCAAGCAGGCTTTCTGTTTCCCCTAGGAGTCCTATTGGTTGTGGGTATTTAAACAGAGAGACGTGGTCTCTTGGTGTTTCTTTGTAGCCTCATGGCCTGTTTCTCTGTAATAGCGGCGGTCTTTTGGTTTGGATGGGGGCTCGGGGGGCTGGGGAGGGTCCACCTGGTGTCGGGTGCACCAAGAGGAATCAGCTGGGTGTTGTGGGTTTCCTTCTTCCCTCACTAATCTCCACTTTGATTCTCTCCCCTGCCTCTTGGGATTTTTGAAATTGGCGCTCCCTCTCTCCAGCAGGTACTCTTCAGCAGGCGTTTGCAGGGTGTCAGGGTTTTGTGGTGTTCATCCTTGTCCTGCGGTGGCTTTGGGGCAGAATCCACTTGGTGCCACCGCTCTTGGGTGGAATCAGCTGGGTGTCGGGTTGTTGGAAAGGTTGCTGAAAGTTTCCGAAGGGTTGGGGGGGCTGGTATCGGGCGCTCCAGGAAGAATCAGATGGGCGTCGGGGGTTTCCTGCTTCCCTCACTGGCCTCGAATGCTTTTAAATCTCTCCCCTGCCTCTTGGGATTTTTTAATTAGATAAGCTGCTTCAAATAGTTGGATCCTTTGAAGAAAGATTTAAGTGAGTGGAAGGGTTACTGGGAAGCCTTGCTGAAGATATCAAAATAGTTGAAAAAGGAGCAGAAGAATCGACTGAAAAAATTCAAAAATAAGAGAAACAATTTAAAAGCCAAGCCAATGAATATAAGCTGTACAATTATAGGGTTACTAATCTGGAGGATTGTCAAAGGAGAAGAAATTTACGTTTGCATGGTTTAGACCGGATTTTGCTCCGGGCTTGAAACTAGCTGAAGCACTTTTTGATTGAATGAAAGCGAATGGCATTCAAATTGTTTTTGATGACATAAAATGCATTCATTGGAATGTTCCACATAGAAATCCGGAGAGGCAAAAAGACATTGCTATGGCTCTGGCCAGCGAAAAGAAAGCTGAAATGATTTACAAACATTTGAAAAGTTGTGCTGGCCTCCTGCTGTTCTGTTCGGGTCGTATGTGACCCGAAGCCAAGTTTGAGTCCCTGTAAAAAGTTTTCCCTGCATGTCTGAAACTTGAAATTTCATGACTTTTCATCATTTCAGGGGTTCTCTCTATGAGAATTTTTTTTGGGGGGGTGGGGGGTTTCTTTCTTGCTGAAAAAAAAAAGTCACACTTCTTCAGTTCCCGGGTCACCCTGACCCGGACCGAAAACTCTTCATTTGAAGTGCTTATGTTTGGCCATTTTTAAAACCTTTTTTCACTTGGAAAATAGTCTGAACATTTCTGCACACAATGATATGAAAATTGAACTGAAAAAAATTATGCAAATTGCTTTAATTTGGTTATAAAAGGCAGACCCCCCGTTTTTCTGAATTTTTTTCAATTTACAGATAGTTTAGCTTGCAAAATGTGTTCAATTTTACTAAAGTTGGTGTGGGATTGGTAGTTGGAACATTTCTGAATATAAGAAAAATATAAATGAACTGAAGGAAATGATTCTTATTGTTTTTTTAAAATCAGAAATAAGCCGCCCCCCCCCCCCCCGTTGCTTGCAACCATTTTCACTTTTTATTTTTTTATGCTCCAAATCCGAAATATTCTTTAAAATCTTAGGCATTAATTTACTCAATTTAACAATGCTGATCATCATAAAAATATTTGTGGGGGTGGGGGCTAATTTTTTTCTGGGGAAAACAAAAAAGTCACATTTACTCTGTTCGGGTCATATAGATTCAAACAGAATGATTTTTTTTAGGTACTTGAATTTGGTCTTTTTGAAAACATTTTCCACTGGGAAACTAGTTTGAACATTTATGAACATAATGATATGAAAATTGAACTGGAAAAATTGAGACTTATATTTTTATTTTGATCAAAAAGCCCCTCCCCCATTCTTTCTGAATTTCGTGTCAATTTATATTTTTTAAGCCTACAAATCTCTAAGGAATTTTCCCCCAAAAGGTTTGATATACTAAATTGAACAATCCTGAACATAAAAAAAATATAAATGAACTCCGCTTCCTCCCCCACCGCCGTGCTGGCCAGCAAAGCGTCAAGGCTTCTGAGGTGAGCTGCGTGGCGGCAGCAGGAGGCAGAGCCAAGGGGAGGGCATGGCCGCCTCCCCCCCTGCCCAGGAAAGAGGTGCAGGAAAGCAGCGCATTTAAAAAGCGCGCTGCTTTCCCGGAAAGCCGGCTTTGCTGGTCAGCACAGGGCTTGAGCCCTGCGCCGGTCAGCAAAGCCGGCTGCCCACCAGAGAAGTGGAGAGAAAGAAGGGAAAGAGAGGGAGGGAAAGAGAAGTGGAGAGGAAGGAAGGAGGGAGGGGAGGGAGGGGAGGAAGGAACAGAGCGAAAAGTGAGAGAGAGAGAGAAAGCAAGAGAGAGAGAGAGAAGTAAGCCCCTTACCATGGTGGTGGTGGGGGCAGATCCACCAGCCGCTGGCCAGCCCAATGGCCGTCTGCAAGGGGGGGCAGATACACCAGCCCACCAATGGTCTTCTGTGGGTGGAGGGCGGATCCACCAGCCTGCCGCCAGCCCAATGTCCGTCCATGGGGGTGTGGGCTGGGAGGGAATGAAGGAAGAAGAGAAACAAAGAAAGAGTGAGAGATATAAAGGATAGAGAGAACGAGGGAGGGAGAGAAATGGAGGGAGTGAAAGCGAAAGAGGGAATGACGGAGGGAGAAAGAAAGAGTGAGAGATATAAAGGATAGAGAGAAAGAGGGAGGGAGAGAAAGGAAAGAGAAAGGGAGGGAGAGAAAGGAAAGAGATGAGAGTGGAAGGAGGAGAGAGAAAAATATTAGAGGGAACACTGTCCCCATCTACAAAAAAGGAAAAAAAACCAGACCCAGGCAACTGCAGACCAATCAGTCTGACATCTATACCTGGAAAAACACTAGAAAAAATAATCAAAAACAGCTCTGCCACTACCTAGAAACAAACAAGATAATAATCAACAGCCAACAAAATAAATCAGGCCAAATCAATCTCATATCATTTTTCAACACCATAACTGTTCTGATAGCGGCCCGCCGAAACAGATCCAAATCTCAGAAATCACTTATTTTATTAAAAATCCCATTTTTTATTCAGAAGCAAGCATACATGAGTGAAGACGCAAGTTTAAAACCTCACAAAAGTAAACGTTATCTCTATACAGTAATCTATGGTCTGAGAAGAGCACCAGAATTCATTCTTTATCCGCATTTCTGAGATAAAACTCAATTCTTTTCATGTTTAAGCATGTCTTTTTGCCAAAGCATTTCCCAGCACAGCATTCAACAGGGATGATAGGTTTGAAGCAAGAATCATGGTTTTAAAGCTTTGTTCCAGCACACCCTCACTTTTTTGTCTCTTCCAAAGAACGACGCTGAGACTCTAGACCCTCTTTCTCAGAATCCCATTCCTTTATATTGCCTAGAAGTGACATCACACCTCAAAGAGCTAAGACTGTGAATTAATACCTTTTACTCTGCAGCTCCTCTCACCTTTGAAGCATTCTTCGATAGTGGGGATTTATCCAATTGTTTTCCACTAACATGTCTTTCTCACTGTCTGACTGGGACCACTCACCCAATGTCACATCACCTGCTCAGGCTCACTCAAGTCACTTTCTGCCTCACTCTCTGCTTCAACTGGCAAACCCCCTGATCTAGTGTATCCAGTGGGGCCTGGCTCATCCTCCTCAGAATCTGACATGCCCTGAGGTGGATAAGGAGCACTCACAACAATAACCAAATCAGTAGACCAGTGTACTTGAACTTTAGTAAAGCTTTTGATAAAGTAGACCACAACCTACTACTCTACAAATTGGAAATGAGTGGGATAGACTACAACACATGTAGATGGATTAACAGTTGGCTGACCAACTGCACCCAACGAGTAGTCCTCAACAGATCCAAATCCACATGAAAGGAGATAGGCAGCAGGGTACTCAAGATTCAGTTCTCGTCAACATATTCATCATGACCTAGATGTTGTAAGCCACCCTGAGTCCTTTGGGATTGGGCGGCATAGAAGTTAAATAAAATAAATAAATAAATAGAGGGGGAACTAATCAAATTTGCAGACAACGCCAAGCTGGCGGGGGAAGCCAATAACCCAGAGGTTAGACTCAAAATACAGAAAGATCTAGATAGATTAGTACTAACAAAATGAAATTTAATGTGAAAAAAATCAAAATCTTACACCTAGGTAAGAAAAACCTAAGACACATACAAATTGGGAGAAACCACACTTAACAGCAGCGACTGTGAGAGAGATCTCGGAGTCTCAGAGTCAACTAAATGAGCTAGCAATGTACAGTGACAGCTAAAAATGCCAACACAATCTTAAACTGCATCATCAGGGGGATACACTCCAAGACTAAGGAGGAACTAATACCACTCTATAATGCTCTAGTCAGACCACACCTAGAGTACTGCATTCAATTTTGGTCACCCCACTACAAAAAGGACATTGAAACTCTAGAGAAAGTACAGAAAAAAGCATCTTTCTACTACGGCTTGACTTCCTGGCTCCAATCCTCCCCCTCAGGGAGGCAGAACCAACTAGGTGGTTCCGCCCCAGGTGCCTGATGGACCCAGAGGGCTTTCAAAGGGCGCTTGGGGCACTAGACCCCGGAGAGCTCATTGGTTTACTGAGGAGCTCTGGGAGTTGAAACGCCAGTAGAGATGTCTAGAGAAGTGATGGAGGAAGAGTAAGTCCGAATATGATCAAACACTTGTAAGAGCTCATATTAAGACTTACAAAGTGGCGCTCAAGGTGGCAAGTTACACGTATCATGCCGCCTTGATTGCATCAGCGGAATCTCGCCCGGCCACTCTGTTTAGGGTGACCCGCTCCCTACTTAACCAGGGGAATGTTGGGGAGACCTTGCAGAGTAGTGGCGAGGACTTTAACACATTTTTCACTGATAAAGTCACTCGGATCCGGGCAGACTTCGACTCCACTTGGATAACAGAGTTGACTGACAATGAGTCAGTCGAGGTGACTGGGGCCTGGCCTGGTCCATCTGTCTGGGAAGAGTTTGATCTGGTGACACCTGATGAAGTGGACAAGGCCATTGGAGCTCTGAGTTCCGCCACCTGCTTACTGGATTCATGTCCCTCCTGGCTGGTTTTGGCCAGCAAGGAGGTGACACGGAGCTGAGTCCAGGAGTTTGTCAATGCTTCTTTGGAGAGGGGGTCCTGCCCGGCTCTCTACAAGGAGGTGCTTGTGCACCCCCTCCTCAAGAAGCCTTCCCTGGACCCAGCCGTACTCAATAAGGTATAGATAGTGTCATCATATAATTTACTTTCCATAAAAGGGAGGAGCAGCTAAAGGGGGCGGGTGGAAGAAGCAAGGCTAGGCTAAAGGGTGAGTGGGAAGGAAGAAAGGCAAGGGGGCGCCCCTCCCTTTTCTTTCTTCAAAAGACACGTTTCAGTGCGTCTGCAAGCAAGCTGTTCTCTGCAAAATCTTTCCTCCTCCAAGCCGCCCCTCCCTTTTCTTTCTTCAAAAAAGGGGAAAAAAATAAACCCCTTCATCCCAGCAGCAGCTGCTTGGGTTCGTAAGGTGAAAATAGTTCGGAAGAAGAGGCAAAAAAATCTTAAACACCGGGTTCGTATCTTGAAAAGTTCGTTAGAAGAGGCATTCATAAGATGAGGTACCAGTGTATTTCGAATTCTACTAAATCTTTTTTGTATCTGCTTTGTATTTGATAGTATGGCAACCAGACTATTTCTATACCTTCATCCTTGAGTTTTCCCCTGGTTTTTATACCTCCCTTAGTATTTAAAAGGTCTTCATATGTTATTATTTGTTTTTTGGTTAATTATATTCGGGTGGATTTGAGCTTCCGATGTGGATAGCCATCTGGGTATTTCAATATAGTGTTTTTTCCTGACTTTCCGCCAATGTTCCAGCAAGGTATTCCGTATCTGGTGCTGTTTAAAGTGTGAATGCTTTATATGTTCTTTTTCCCATAAGTGTGCATGCCAGCCTTCATTAATATTATGGCCTTCTATTGTTAATATTCCAGTATTTTCTAAATTAATCCATTCTTTGATCCATAGTAATTTGGCTGCCTGGTGGTATAGTTCCAGGTTTGGGAGGCCGAAGCCTCCTCTTATTCTCAAATCTTGTAATGCTTTCAGATTTATTCTTGGTTTTTTGTTGTGCCAAATGAATTTTGAAATTATTCCATTTATTTTTAGAAAAAATGTTTTGTCCAATTGTATTGGAGCTGTTTTGAAGAGATAAAGCCATCTTGTGAATATATTGGTTTTTATAGTGTTAATCCTTCCCATTAAAGATAAATTTAAATTAGACCATTTTTCCAAATCCTCTTTTGTTTTGTTTAATAATTTTATGTAGTTTAGTTCCTTTAATGAAGAATATCTTGCTGTGAACCAAATTCCTAAGTATTTAATTTTTTTCCCATTTGAAATCCGGTTTCTCCTGTTAATATCTTAATTTAATCCTGTTCACAGTTTTTAGTTAATATTTTGGTTTTATTTCTGTTTATTTTTAAACCGGCTACATTGCCATAAGCTTCTAAATCTTTTATTAGGTATGACATTGAGCTGGCTGGCTTTTCTAGAAAAAAAACCAAGTCATCAGTGAATGCCTGTATTTTATAATTTTTTTGTTTAATTTTGGTGCCTTGTATTTGTGTATTCTCTCTAATTTGATTCAATAAAATTTCAATTGACATTATATAGATTAAGGGAGATAGTGGACACCCTTGCCTCAGTCCTTTCATAATATCGAATGTGTTTGTTAAATCTCCATTAATTAAGATCTTTGCCCTTTGTTTAGAGTATATTTTATTTATCATATTTTCAAAGTTTGTCCCAAAATCCATAATACTTATCAGTTTTTTTAAAAAGTCCCAATTTAAATTATCAAAGGCTTTCTCAGCATCCAAAAACAGCATTGCAAATTCCTTGTCACTATGAATTTCGTAATATTCTAACATATTTAGGGTTATTCTTATATTGTTTCTAATTTGTCTATTAGGCAGAAAACCATTCTGATCTGAGTGTATTGTTTTATTTAGTATTTTTTTCAATCTGTCCACTATAATTGACATATATATTTTGTAGTCTACGTTCAATAGCGATATTGGTCTATAATTTTTAATGTAATTTGCCTCTGTTTCTTCTTTATGTATCAGTGTTATATTGGCTTCTTGCCGTGATGGTTGGCATACAGCATTTTTTAACATATCATTGTAGATTTCTATTAATAATTCTCCTGTTATATGTAATGTTGCTTTATAAAATTCAATTGGAAGCCCATTATTATTCTGTTTCATAATTATTTTTTCTAGCTCTTCTTTAGTTATTTCTTTATTCAACATTTCTTTATCTTCTTTGCTTATAGGTTTAATTTTGAATTTCTCCAGGTATGTTAATATATCTTCTTTGCTAATGTTATCTTTGTGATATAATTCTTTGTAATATTCTAATGCTATTTCTTTTTTTCCAATTGGTAGTGTGTTATTTCATTCTTATCTGTTAATTGTTGAATTAATTTTTTTCCCCTTTCTTTCCTCAGTTTATAGGATAACCACCTACCGGGTTTATTCCCATGCTCAAATTGATTTTGGTTTTTTTGTTTGTTTGTTTTTTAAATTTTAAGCTTTATTGTTAGCTCAAGCAATCAGATTTAAAAGCATAACAAAAAGCATACATACTAAGCAAGATAACAGCTAACTTCTCTTAAGAGGCTGTCAGGAGCCTCCTTAATAACAATAGCAAAGGTACCCCAAGGGCAGCCAATTTTCACAGTAAATAATAATAATAATAATAATAATAATAATAATAATTTATTAGATTTGTATTTGTATGTATGTTGGTTCCCTGCATAAGTTTCTCATTGCCATGTTTTCCCCAAAATAAGACCATCTTATATTTTTTTTGAACTCTGACCTTATTGCCATGCACTGAAAAGCCCAATTGGGCTTATTATTAGGGGATGTCTTCTTTTTGGGGAAACAGGCAATAACAAACCCACAGTTTTTATCAAAACCTGACACCATGACTTTATGGTCTTGTTATGTTTTGTTTTTTGTTTTTGTTTTTGTTTTTGTTTTACAAATATGACATACAAGACAAAAGAAAAAACATACATAAAACATATATATACAACATTTGGGAAATGAAAGTTTCCCCACTTTTTTTGGGATATTTGATCAGAGAATTACACTTCTTTTACATAATATTAAGTTTTGAATTCTTTTACTTGACATGTTGCTTTGCATAAATTTTTATTTATTTATTTCTTTTAGCCAATCATAAAATTTTGCCCATGTTTTATAGTAATCTGATTCTTCTTTTCCCTCTAAACTTTTGGATAGCCTGTCCATCTCCGCACAGTCTAATATTTTTTTAATTATTATGTTTTCTTCCTGTATTTTAACTGTTTTCCACTGTTGGGCATACACTATTCTGGCAGCTGTTAGTATATGTATAACTAGGTATCTTACTTCTTTTTCTATTTTTTTATTAAAAATACCCAATAAATATAATTCTGGGGTTTTTTCGATTTCTTCATTTGCTATTTCTTTTAACCAATTTGTTATTTTATTCCAAAACTTCTTTGCCTGTGTGCATGTCCACCATTGGTGGTAGAACGTGCCTCTTTCTTTTTTACACTTCCAACATATTGGAGAGGTTTTTGGGAACATTTTTGCAAGTCTTTCTGGCGATAGGTACCACCTGTAGAACATTTTTAATTGGTTTTCCTTGAATGCGATCAATCTTGTCATCTGCCAATTGTTAATCCATAATTTTTCCCATTTTTCTAGTTCGATTGTGTAGCCAAAATTCATTCCCCAGCTTATCATATTCTCTTTTACAATTTCCACTTCTGTCTCATAACGGATCAAAAAT
Organism: Erythrolamprus reginae; assembly: GCF_031021105.1. Classification (NCBI taxonomy): domain Eukaryota; kingdom Metazoa; phylum Chordata; class Lepidosauria; order Squamata; family Dipsadidae; genus Erythrolamprus; species Erythrolamprus reginae. The sequence continues at coordinate 76,467,484 of NC_091953.1, forward strand.
TTATATATTTTACCGATTAATTTTTCATCATTTTTTAATAGTGTCCTGTCCAGTTCACCCCTCCCCACCAGAAAACCATATTCCTTTTTGCCTTTTTGGTATGCATCTTTTAATTGTAGATATGTCCACCAATCTAATTTCTTACCGTTATATTCCAATTCTTCCTTTGTTTTTATATTCATTCTTTATATCTAATTGTATTGTGAGGCCCGATTAAATTTGGATGATATGTTAGTTCTACTGGTGAAACCCATTCTGGTACCTTAGTATATTGTTGTTTTTTTATTATTTTCCATATTTGGATAAGAGAATTTCGTAATATATGCTTTTTGAAATATGTATGAGTTTTATCTCTTCCGTACCAGAGATAGGCATGCCAGCCTAATAATAAATCGTGCCCTTCTATTGTCAATATACGTTTATTTTCTAATGTGATCCACTCTTTGATCCATACCAATGATGTTGTGTATATAGTTTAAAATTTAGTAGACCCAGACTTCCTCTTTCCTTCACATCGTGCAATGCCTTTAATTTGATTCTTGCTTTTTTACCTAACCATATATATTTTAATATTACCTTGTCTAATTCTTTAAAGAATTTTTTACCTGGGTTTATTGGAATTGTCTGGAAAAGGAAGAGGAGCTTGGACAGGACACTCATTTTAATCGAATTAATTCTACCTATTAATGAGAGTTGTAAATTTTGCCAATTTTTAAAATCTACTTTAATTTGATTTATTAAACTTGTATAATTATCTTCTTTTAATGTCGATGTTTTGGCTGTAAGCCATATTCCTAAATATTTCACTTTTTTGACTACTTGCATATTGGTAATTTATTCTAGATGTTTTATTTGTTTTTTTGTGCAATTTTTGGTGATTATTTTCCTCAATTATAAATACCAAATCATCTGCAAAGGACTGGACTTTATAAATTTATTTTCTTATTTTTAGGCCTTTTATGTCTTCATTTTTTCTTATTTTAATTAGTGGTGTTTCCATCGTTAATATAAACAGAAGTGGAGAGATAGGGCATCCCTGTCTCACTCCTTTCTCAATTTTAAATTTTTCCGTTTGCTCTCCATTAATTATAATTTTGGCGTTTTGTTCCAGATATATTGTTTTTATTAAATTTGTAAAGTTAATGATATTGGGTTGTGGTCTGCCCAAGTGTTTGCTTCTATTTCAATTTTTACAATTTCATTGTTTATCTGCGGTGTTGCCCAAACCATGTCTATATGCGACCAACTCTGGTGTGGATTTGAATAATATGTATATTATTTGTATTTTTCATGTTTTTCTCTCCAAGAGTCTTTCAAGTTTAGCTCCTTAACTATATCCCAAAAGGTTTTAGGGAGGTTTTTCTTTTTATATATATTTCTGTTTCCTTTATAATCTAATTTCTTATCTGCTACCGCATTGAAATCTCCTAGTAGAATTATGTTTTCTAAATTTAATTCAATGATTTTTTCATGTAGTTTTTTATAAAACTCTAATTGATTTTCATTCGGTGCATATATTACTATTAATGTTAGCAATTTCTGATTCTTTTCTAATTCTATTATTAAAATTCTGCCTTCCTTATCCTTGTATATTTCTTTTGCATTAATCGTTTCTTTCACATATATTGCCACCCCCCTTTTTTTTCTGCTAAAGATGTATAAAGAATTCCTACTTTCTTATTTACTAATAGGTCTACATTTCGTTTGCTTATATGCAATTCTTACAAAACAATCACGTCCATTTTTAATTTTTTTAATTTTGTGAATATCAATCTTCTTTTATTAGGATTATTAAGTCCATTTTCATTAATAGATGTTATTCTTGTGTCTTCTAACATTAACTATGCGTAGTATTTCTGATTCCTTGTTTCTTTTAAGTTTCTCTCCTGTTGTACTTCCTTTTGTTCCTGTTTTCCTTCTTCCAACCTTGGTTTCTCTCTTTCTTCCCTTGGTTCCTCTTCCTCCCGACTTGCTGTCTCTAATTCCTCTCTACTTCCCCTACTTTCCTTGTTAACTTGTTCCTCATATAGTAAATCGTTTTCTTCACAGAATTGTCTTGCTTCCTCCAGTGTATTTATTCTAACTCTCCTTTTTTCCAAGTTATCATCATCCCTTCTGGTAGTAGCCATCTAAACATTACATTCCTTTGGATCAATTTTCTTGCCAGGAATTGATATTGTTTTCTAATTTCACGAATCTTACGTGGCACTTGTTTAAGAATTATTATTTCTTTACGTCTGTATGATATCGATTGGCTGCGTGACCATTTATATATTTCATCTCTCACCATCCATCTAGTGAATTTAATATGTACTTCTCGCGGCAGATGATGCCTTCTTGCAAAATTGGTATATATCCGGTAAAGTTCATCTATATCCCGCGCTGTAATAAATTTTTACTTAATGTAATTAATATATTTATCAGAAATAGAGACAAATCACAATCAACTTCAAAATTAAATTAATCTAGATAAGGTACTCTAATAAATTTTAATACAAGCCGGGAGGAAAAAGAGGTTATTCAATTACTATTCATATCAAAACTACAAAAAGTAGAAAAAAGGGGACAGGAGTGAGAAGTGGCAATAATAGTTAATAGAAATAAAGAGTCTAGAACAGTAAAAGATTTAAAAGAGAGAGAAAAAAAGAAAAAATGTAAATATTTCAAAAAATATGAATTAAAGTAAAAATATTTTTGTATCTGTAAAAATTATTTAAAAAAAAAATAAATGTAGCAAGCAAAAAAGAAAGAAAAAGTATTTATTAATAATAATAATGAGAGAAAAAATGCAAAAAGTGAAAAAGATTAAGAAAAAACAATAAGGAGAAAAACTTTTTCTTTGTTAGATTAGTCCAGTAAAATTTCGAAAAAAGTTTCCACTAGAAAAAAGAGAGAAAAAAAATAAAAATAAAAATAGAAGAATACCGAATAATTAAATATAGGAAGAACAAAAATTAATTTTACTATCAGTAGATCAGGAGGTAAAGAAGTAAAAAGTAAAGGAAAAATTGAATTTGTAGTATCTTCTTCTGTCAAAAGAAAAACAAAGAAAAGGGGTTTCTATATTTCTGTCTCTTTTCCGAAACCCAGTCTCACTTTCTTCCGCTTATACTGACAACTTTCGTTTTCTGCTCAGTCACTCTCTTGCTGTTATTATGTTGCAATGGTGTCTGCAATTAAAACAGAGGAGGCCTTAGATAACTGATAGATTTAATACGGAATGCATGCCAGCAAGGCAGGTACAGGCTTAGAGAGAACATTCAAATACATACAGAGTTATATAGCACTGCAGGCTGAGGAAGGAACCAATCAATACACAGTAACTTTCCCGCTTACAAAGTAACTATGGAAAGCGCCCTATCAGAACCTTGGATAGGGACGCCAATCGCACGGCTCTAACTGGCCGGCTGTTTCTAAGCAAACACAGCACTCCTGACACATACATAGTCCTCTAAATATGCCGGTTTGTAGCGCACTCTCTCAGAGCGCCGAGGCATGACCGCCGGCTCTAAAACTTTCCCCGAATTTGGTTCTTGTACTCCCTCTTCAGTATCCAGAAATGCCTCACCCCTCAATGACTCCGTGGAGGCTTTTTCCCCCAAAATCCTTGCGGGCAACAATAACTCACTGTGAGCAGATTCTGTCTGCCCAGGATCCCTTTCTCCTCGGAGGTCGCCCACCCTGTCAATTCGGATCTGATCCAAATGCCTTTTCCAAATCCTACCATCCAATAGTTCGATTTCGAAAGACCGAGGCCCCAGTTCCCTGCTTACTCTTCCTTTTTCCCAACTTCGTCCCCCAGAGTATGAGCGAACGAAAACGGCATTTCCTACCCTTACCTGTCTGGCCGGGGTTACTGGCCACTGGACAGTTTGGGAATACCATGGGTGCAGTCTGTCTTAGATGATTCGGAGCTTGCGACCCATCAATAATTCAGCCGGGGTTTTGCCCGTGGCCACACAGGGGGTGGAATGTTGCGCTAGCAACAAGTCTGCTAACCTTTCCTGCCAAGAACCTTGCGGCATACTTTTGAGGGCGTCTTTTACAGACCAAACTGCCCGTTCCGCCTGGCCATTACTAGCCGGATGCCACGGCGAGCTCAACGCATGTCTGATGCCAGCAGATGCCAAGAATGACTCAAACTGCACTGCTGTAAACTGTGGACCGTTGTCCGAGACGAGGAGGTCGGGGAATCCATGCGTAGCAAATAAGGTCATTAGAGCATCTATGATTGCCTGAGCGCAGGTAGACCTAAGCTGGACGACCTCCACCCATTTCGAATGGGCATCCACGATTATTAGGAAGGTCTGTCCCATAAAGGGACCGGCTAAATCAATATGTATGTGAGCCCAAGGTCCTGCTGGCGGTTCCCAAACCAGCGGCTCGGCCCGGGGAGGGAAAGGACGACTTTCCTGGCATGCAGCACAACCTGCCACTCTCAGCTCTACCGCCTTGTCCACTCCTGGCCACCAAACATAGTCACGAGCTAAGCTCTTCATGCGCACTATGCCCGGGTGACCCCTGTGCAATAGTGCCAACACCTGGCTGCGCAAAGTTTCTGGAACCACCACCCTGCTGCCTCGCAGCACCACCCCCTTCTCTACAGAGAGCTCCGATTGGCATCTAAAAAATGGAACAAATATGTCTGCGGGGGCTGCAGATGGCCATCCCCTTAACACCCATTGTCTCACTTGGGATAGTATGGCATCCCGCCCAGTTACTCCAGCTACCTCAGTTGCAGAAATAGGGATAGCACTCTCAGATAGCGCGAACACAGAGCACGCTGGAGCGGGGTCGACTAGAACATCTGGCAGCGGACATCTGCTTAGGGCATCAGCGTGTGCTATGTGGCGTCCTGGCTTATAGGTCAGTGTGTAATTGTAATTCGCTAAAAAGACGATCCAGCGTGACATTCTGGGTGATAGGACCACTGGACTTTGACAGTTGCCAGACAAGAGCCCCAGCAATGGTTGGTGGTCAGTAACCAGCTCGAAATGCCAGCCATATAGGTAATCGTGGAACCGCTTGACCCCTGCAATGAGTGCCAGTGCCTCCTTGTCTATATGTCCATAATTCCTCTGCGCCTTTGCCAACGTGTGAGAGAAAAATGCCAGAGGGGCTTCAGTTCCATTGGGCAGTCGGTGGCTGAGAACTGCGCCCACCCCGTGCTGTGAAGCGTCACAGGTCAATACTAAAGGTAATCCCGGTGAGTATTGGGCCAGCACATTGTTGGACAATAGTATTGCTTTGACCCCGTTGAATGCTAATTCCTCCCTGTCCCCCCAGTGCCAGTTCGAATGCTTGTCCAAAAGACGGTGCAACGGTTCGGCCACCGAAGCTTTATGCGGAATAAAAACCGCGTAAAAATTTAAGAGTCCTAAAAAGGCTTGCAGCTCTGCCTTGGATTGTGGCCTGGGGGCATCCCTAATCGCCCGTGTCTTCTCAGGGGTTGGGTGAATTCCCTCTCCATCCACAATAAAACCCAGGAATTCCACCCTCGGGACTCCAAAGACACACTTCTTTTCCTTCAGCTTAAGTCCCGCGTCCCTAAACTTGGACAAAACCATCCTTACTCGTGCCATCAACTCGTCTGTGGAACTCCCCGACACCAGGACGTCGTCAAAATATGGCACAGTTCCTTCGAGCCCATATAGCAACCTTTCCATCAGGCCCTGGAATATCCCTGGGGCAATGGAGACCCCAAATTGTAAATGGTGACACTTGAAGACCCCCCGGTGCGTGATGATTGACTGCACTTCCGCAGCTAGGGGGTCGACGGGGAGCTGCTGGTAAGCCTGAGAGAGATCAAGCTTCGCGAACACCCGACCCTTTCCCAGGGTATGCAGCAGCTGTTGCACCACTGGCAGCGGATATGAGTGATGTGCCAACGCTTTGTTAATGGAACATTTGTAGTCCCCACACAGCCTAATTCCCCCATCCCCCTTGAAAGCAATCACCACCGGGGTCTCCCATTTGGTCTGATCCACCGGCTCCAGCACCCCCTGGGCAATTAGCCTATCCAGCTCCTCATCAACTTTCGGCCGAAGAGGAATGGGCACCCGGCAGGCTTTTAAACGAACCGCCGGTACTTGTGTATTTAACCCAAATGAAATCGGGGTTCCCGTATAACAGCCCAACTGGCCATCAAATACTGTCGGAAATTCCTGTGCAAGAACCTCAAACCTCCCCATATCACTGACAGCATTTACCCCAATGACAGAGAGTCCCAATGCCTTGAACCAGTCCAATCCTAAAAGGTTAGAGAACGGCCCATTAATTACAATCAGAGGCAATTTGCCCACAAAAGTTTTGAAACGGACTGGAAAACGACCCTCCCCCAGGATAGGAATTGGTGCCCCTTGGTAGTCCTTCAGTTGCACAGCACATGGGAACAGGCGACCTCTGCTGATAGTTGGGAAACAGCGCTTCAATGTTGCCCACGAAACTAGGGAGTGAGCAGATCCAGTGTCCACTTGCATTGGGCACCTCGAGCTTCCCAACTGGACCTCCAACGAGATCTTCTCCGCCGAATTAGACATCTCCTTCACAAAAGTGGTAGCCAAATGTGGCCGGCTATAGATAGCGTTGCAATCCTCCCGCCGGTTTGAAGGGAATTTCCGCTGCCATCGGGGAGTGAAACCTTGGGGCTCTCGTTGCTCCTGGGTCGCGGCTGTGGAAACTCTGCGAGAACGGCAGACCCTGGAAAGGTGCCCCTTGGCACCACAGTGCCAACACACCGAATCACGGGAAGGGCAGGAGGACCTCAGATGATTACCCCCACACCCCCGACAAGGAGACTGGGGCGGCCGGGGTCGTGTAGAAGGAGCATCTCGGTTCCTATTCACTACCAATTTGCACACCTCCTCCTCCTCTGCCCCAAGAATGCCTTCCTCTTCAGGAAGAACGGCGGCCTTATCCGTGGAAACAGCACTCTTGTGGGTGACATTCATGGTGCTGTCCATGGCTGCAAGCGACTGCGTTAACAGCTCAAACGCACGAGCCTCCGCTAGCGCCGCTTGGAATGTCAGATCCCTAATGGCCAGGAGACGCCACTTAAGACGACCATCTCTCACCCCAATTACAAGCCTGTCAAGGAGGTAATCGTTCAGGTCAGCGAATTCGCAATACAATGCTGCTCGGCGAAGGGCGGCCACATAGTCGTTTATAGACTCCCCCTCGGCTTGGTTCCGCTGATAAAATTTATAGCGCCGTGCACACCGTGAGGGAGCTGGGGCATAATGGTCCTGCAATGTTTTTAAAAAGTCCTCCCACAAAACGTCGTGGATCGAAGTAGGGGCAAACAATGCGCGGGCAGTTTCAAACATCTCGGGGCCACAAAACCCCAGGAAATATGATCTTTTCCTATCCCCGTGTACCCATTGGAGATTAAGAAGCAATCGAAACGGGTGACATAGGAGTCCCACGTCTCCCCTTGGGGATTGAAGGGGGCGAAAGTAAGCTGCACTGACATCTTCACTTACTTATAGAGTCCGAGCATAGAATTCTCCGAAGAAATGGCTAGAATCCTCGTCGCCAGTAAAACAGAGGAGGCCTTAGATAACTGATAGATTTAATACGGAATGCATGCCAGCAAGGCAGGTACAGGCTTAGAGAGAACATTCAAATACATACAGAGTTATATAGCACCGCAGGCTGAGGCAGGAACCAATCAATACACAGTAACTTTCCCGCTTACAAAGTAACTATGGAAAGCGCCCTATCAGAACCTTGGATAGGGACGCCAATCGTACGGCTCTAACCGGCCGGCTCTTTCTAAGCAAACACAGCAGCAATCAGCAACTTCCTGAACACTTTCCCTTTCTTCTTTTCAGCCTCCTCTTTGCACTATAAATATTCAGTCTTCTTCCAAATAAAGCTACTAATTATTTTTAACTTATAGTCCATCAAAAAAAGAAAAGAAAAATGTAGTGAAAAATTTAATTTCAATTAGCTGTCAGTTTCGCAGCATGTGATTTTAAATTCCTCGGTCTTTCAAGGTAAAAAAAACTTGCGGTCCTTTCAATTACACTATTCTTTTTCGCCTTTTATGTTAAATATTTAAACAGTACCTGGGGTTGTTAGATCTTTATGAGTTTTTAGTTAATTTTCATGTATCTTGTTTTCTCTGGTCTGATTCCAATCACTCTTCCTCTTCCTGCTGTGTGGATGCTGCTGCTTCGGCCGGCTGCCGAAGCGCCAGTTCTTTTCAAGTGAAGTTTATGGGGTATATTCCTCGCCCCCCCAGGCAGTAACGAATTGCCCTGAGAGCTTCAGATAATCCCCTTCAACAATCCTGACCCTCCAAGCCAGATCGCACCGATAAAAGCGGTACTTCAAATGAAAAAAGTGAAAGTGTCAGCGGAGCTTCGCTTTGACACTTCCTAGCGCAGTCGCGTTGCCACCGGAAGCCTCAAATTGATTTTGTTTTACTGCTCTTAATTTCGTTATTATTTCTTCTTGATCTAATAATTCTAATTTATGTTTTATTAACATGATATGTTGCCTTGTATTTTGATCTCCCGGATCATTCTGGGATTCTTTTTCTAGTTTTCCCAATTCCCTCATTTTGGTTTTGTCTTTTTTCTTTGTTTTTTCTAGATGTATATGCTATTGTTAATCCTCTCTGATAAGCTTTGGCTGTATCCCATAAATTCTGCAGGGAGGTGTCTGAATTGTTATTTTCTTTTAAGAATAATTGCATTTCTTTTTTGATCCAGTATATATATTCTTGTTCTTTTAATAATTGTAGGTTTAACATCCATCTCGTTTTTCTTGCCTTCACCTTTCCATATGATTTTTATTGGATTGTGGTCCACCTACTCATTCTTATCAATTTGAATCTGATTTATTAGATTCCCTATTTTGTTGTTAACCCAGTCCATGTCTATTCTGGACCAACTTTGATTGTCAATGCTTCTTTGGAGAGGGGGTCCTTCCCAGCTCCCTACAAGGAGGCACTTGTGCACCCCCTGCTCAAGAAGCCTTCCCTGGACCCAGCCGTACTCAATAACTATCATCCAGTCTCCAACCTTCCCTTTATGGGGAAGGTTGTTGAGAAGGTGGTGTCGCTCCAGCTCCAGCGGTCCTTGAAAGAAGCCAATTATCTAGGCCCTCAGCAGTCGGGTTTCAGGCCCGGTTACAGCACGGAAACTGCTTTGGTCACATTGATGGGTGATCTCTGGTGGGCCCGGGACAGGGATTTATCCTCTGTCCTGGTGCTTCTTGACCTCTCAGCAGCTTTCAATACCATCGACCATGGTATCCTTCTGCGCCGGCTGGAGGGGTTGGGAGTGGGAGGCACTGTCCTTCAGTGGTTCTCCTCCTACCTCTCTGGTCGGTCGCAGTCGGTGTTAGTGGGAGGTCAGAGGTCGACCTCTAGGTCTCTCCATTGTGGGGTGCCTCAGGGGTCAGTCCTCTCCCCCCTGCTATTTAATATCTACATGAAACAGCTGGGTGAGATCATCCAAGGGCATGGGGTGAGGTATCATCAGTACACCCATGATACCCAGCTGTACATCTCCACCCCATGTCCAGTCAATGAAGCAGTGGAAGTGATGTGCCAGTGCCTGGAGGCTGTTGGGTTCTGGATGGGTGTCAACAGACTCAAACTCAACCCAGATAAGACAGAGTGGCTGTGGGTTTTGCCTCCCAAGGACAATTCCATCTGTCCGTCCATTACCCGGGGGGGGGATTATTGACCCCCACAGAGAGGGTCCGCAACTTGGGCATCCTACTTGATCCACAGCTGACATTAGAGAATAATCTAAACAATACATGAAGAGTGTTCAGAAACTTCAGATTGTACAGAATGCAGCTGCAAGAGCAATCATCGGCTTCCCCAGGTATGCCCATGTCACACCAACACTCCGCAGTATTGGTTGATGATCAGTTTCCAGTCACAATTCAAAGTGTTGGTTATGACCTATAAAGCCCTTCATGGCATCGGACCGGAATATCTCCGCAACCGCCTTCTGCCACACAAATCCCAATGACCGGTTAGGTCTCACAGAGTTGGCCTTCTCCGGGTCCCATCGATGAAACAATATTGTCTGGCAGGACCCAGGGGAAGAGCCTTCTCTGTGGTGGCCCTGACCCTCTGGAATCAACTCCCTCCCAGAGATTAGGATTGCCTCCACCTTCCTTGCCTTTTGCAAGCTCCTCAAAACCCACCTCTGCCATCAGGCATGGGGAAATTGATTCCCCCAGGCTGTTTCCCGTTTTACGAAAGGTTTGTCTAAGATGTATGATTGTTTTTTATACTAAGGGTTTTTAATTGCTTTTTATTGTGGAATTTATACCGTATTTTGTGTTGTGAGGCACTCCGAGTCTCTGGAGAGGGGCGCCATACAAATCTAATAAATCTAATCTAATCTAACTAAAATTATAAAGGGACTGGAAACCAAGACATACAAATAGAGGTTGCTGGACCTGGACATGGACAGTCTAACTAAAAGGAGGGCTAGAGGGGACATGATAGCAGTATATAGATATTTGTGGGGTTGCCACAGAGAGAAAGAGGTCACATTATTTTCCAGGGCACCAGAGGGCCAAACCAGGAGCAATAATTGGAAACTGACCAAGGAGAGATTCAACCTGGAAATAAGGAAGAACTTTCTGATGGTGAAAGCGATCAACCAGTGGAACAGCCTGCCAGTGGAGGTCTTGAATGCCTCATCACTTGACACATTCAAAAGGAAATTGGACTGCCATCTGGCTGGGGTGGTGTAGGGTTTCCTGCTTGCAAGGTTCCTTTCAACTCTAATAATAGATAGATAGATAGATAGATAGATAGATAGATAGATAGATAGATAGATAGAGTTGAAAGAAGATGAAATAACCAAGGCAGAATAATAGCCCAAGTCTGTAAAGATGAAATAGCCCAAATCTGTAAAGATGAAGTGAGGAAAGCTAAGGCTCACAATGAACAAAGGCTTGCGACAAAAATAAAAAATAACAAAAAAAGCTTCTTCCAACATATTAAAAACAAGAAAAAAGTCAAGGAAACAATTGGTCCATTGCAGGGAGAAAGTGGCAAGAAGGTGACAAGCAAGAGGGAGAAAGCAGAGGTAATTAACATGGTTTTTTGCACCTGTTGTTTTTACACCAAGGGAAAAAACAGTCCAATCTATCAAAAACAGCATCACAAACAACATATTAGGAACACAAGTTAAAATAGTGGGAAAAATGGTAAGGGAATGTCACGCTGTGAATTTGACAGCCCCCAAAGACATTGAGAAACATCCAGTAGTTAGATAGTTAACTCTGTTTATTAATGTAGCTCCTCCTTTGTGATGTAACCTGTTTGCTCACATGCTCCTTCTTGGAGAAGAAGGCGGTCTCTAGTTTTAGAGAATCTCTATTACGCTTCATCTTCATTAACCATGTAGATGTGCCTTTTTATGTCTCTTCAGACAAACTTTATTTTTCTACTTTTCTAATAAAAGTCTAGTTCATTTGAACATGCTCTGTCTGTACTTTAATAACCATCACCTCCGGAAGGTCCTGGCTCAGTTCCAGCGGGCTGAGCACCTTGCTTAAGGTAACGGTGTTTCTAGAATTCCAACATGGTAGCATGGACGGTTTATTATTAAAGAAACAGACGCTGCTTACACTCCGTAAGCTCACTAGCTGTCCTCCAAATGCCAGCTAAGAAAAAGAAGAATCCTCTCACGCAATCCTATATCGACTCCCTCTCAAGTCAGCAGCTTGCTGAACTAAAAGAGACTATTCGTGCTACGGATAGTAAAAGGAAACCGATTATGTCTTTGCAACCTGAGACGGAACTCTCTGAGGCTGGCGACATTCACCAAACCGTAAGTCTGATTGATGATGGTTTTGGGATTCGGGAGGAAGAAATAAGATCTGCCCAAGGGTGCCCCTCAGGCAGTATTTCAAATCAGCCTAGTGATGAAGAAGCAGAGGATGAAACATTAACTCTTTTCCCATCTCAAGAATTTCAATCATCTGCTTTGACTGTAAAGGCATCAGCCAAAACAAAGCATCTTGATGATTTGATTTCTCTCACTTCTGCTAGAATAAAGGGTACACCCCTGAATCTGGAGAAAATTGAGGGAATCATTGAAAAACATGAGAGAGAAATAAATCAGTTAGAGTCTTGCTGTCTTCACTTTGATAATTTACCTACTATGAAAAATAATGCGCAGAGAGAAATTTACTTCAGTTACTTAGAAAAAGCAAATGAAGCCAGAACTGAGTTAAGATCTTTGAAGAAACTCCAACTTAAATTAATTACAGAAAAGATGGAGTCAGTGTCCTTGGAAGAAGCTACGTATGCCCAGTCTCAGAAAGCAGATAGCGTAGGAATGTACTCCTCCTGTCCAGCCGAAGATACACATGCGCACAAAGGACACGCTTCGGTGATCACTCATTTCTACCCTGCCGCCTTATCTAACATAGAGGCCCTTCAAGGGAAAGAAGGGAGGGCAAGCCTGCCCAAAGAAAAAAAATGGAACATTTGCCTTTTGCAGCCGGGAGTGGCGGGGGGGGCAGATTCCCCCACTGCAGCAACTTATGCAGCAGCGGCCACTAGTGGATGGAATGCCGGAAAGGCACAAGCTATTCCTGAAGCCAATGTGTATAATGTGAAGCCTAATGTTTCTAGAGCTTTTCTCGCCACACAGATGCAAAGGGAAATCCCTCAAGTTCCAGGCACTTCTGTTTCACCACAGAGGCCACCAGTCCTTACTCCACAGATGCCAACGCAGCTTCCCCAGATGGTTCAGCCACCAGGTTTGCCAGCAGGGGTTGGGGCCCAACTCCAACCGCTGCAAGCAGTTCAGACAACTGCATCTACAAGGCAAACCATCACATCTTCTGCTTTGAAAGGTGAGTTCGTGCTGTTACCAAATGGACACAACTACAGGAAGTGGCTTCACAGGATAAATTTGCACCTACTGGCTCACGACATAGATGGGATTGCTCACAATCCCCCAGTAAGGCGCTGGACTGAAGAAGAAAGAGAAGCTGACATAAAAGCCAAGCTACTCATTCTTATGAGCATAGACTCACAATTGTCAATGAGGTACACTCATGACATCACTTCTGCTGAGATACTAGAGTCACTAGACGGCATGTTTAGGCCCGTATCAGATGAAGGCAACTACATACTGATATCCAAGTTTACTAACACTAAACTTCCAACTGGGGGTGAACTTGCTCCACACTTATCTAAGATGTTAACCATGCATAGAGATTTAGAAGAAAGAGGATACCGCTATGATAATAATCAAGTCAATGCGGCTATCATAACTTCCCTTGGTCCTGAATGGAAGGAAGTCATTTACAAGTTCAGTATACTCCCACTGGCCCAAAAGACCACACAGAGACTCTGTAACATGCTAACTGAAGAAGAAGAGTTGCTGCACACTGGCCTCAGACCTATGTCAGCAGCATTTAAACCTAACTTGGCAAAGAGCGGTCAACAGAAAACTAGTACTCCAAAGTACCCACACCAGAAGCAACCTAAGAAGGATGACACTCACAAGTCAGCTGATTTGCATAGTGTCCACTCTGGCACAAATGACCCTCCACCTTATCCAACTCAACCAAAGGGCGCACAGAAGAAAGGATCCCGAGGAAAGAGTTCTGGGACTGCAAAGACAACTCCCAAAGACTCCAAAGATGAGAAAGCTACTTATGTTAGTACCATCCTCCTCAACACTGTTCCTGAGAAGAGTCCACTCTACGATATACGTGAGTTATGGACCCTAGACAGCGGAGCAGCGGTGCACGTCGCGTACCGGAAGGTATTCTTCACTGAGCTACACCAGACAGATGTCAAGGAACTGATTGCATTCGGGGATCTACACTCCAAGGTGGAAGGAAAAGGAAAAGTCTTCGTCAAAGAACTGGACTCCCTTGTCTCAAATGTTTTCTACGTTCCAACTGCCAAGAACAACATCCTTAGTGGATATTGCCTGAGAGAAGAATTGAAAGTTGTAATAAACTTTGAACTCACAGACACTAACATCATCAAGGATGGCAAAATTCTTGCTACTGCCATTCCCATTAAAGGTGTTTTTTATTTAAAACCTAAACCTCCAATGAAAGGTGATGCAAGTATAAGCGTTCCAATGGGCGAAAGCACAGGTCCAGATAGAAAGCCTGTTGCAACTTCTAGTTCAAAGGCTTCTAAAGCCAATGAAATCCCTGAGGTTCCTAATACTGTTACAAATGTTAAACCTATATTAACAAACAAATCTTTTCATTCCAGGTGTGTTCACAGATGGCATCGTCGCTTGGGGCATGCTTCTTGCCCCGTCTTAGCAAAGATGTCTGAATATGTTGATGGTTTTAAAATTGATGGGACTTGCCAAGTTTACTTAGACTGCAAAATTTGTAACTCAGCCAAGTCCAAAAATTAACCGATACCTAAGGTTGCTGTCCGATTGTGTTCACGCATTTTTGAATTGGTCCACACCGACGTTGTCGGTCCATTTCAGCCTACTGTTGGTAAACGTAAGTATTTCTTAACTGTAGTTGACAGTTACTCATGATTTGGCTATGTTTTTCTTTTAAAACAAAAATCAGAGGCGTTTGGGGTCTTTAAAGACTTTGCTGCAGAGATACTCACCCAACACGACATCTGGATCAAGCGAATTCAAAGTGATCGTGGAGGCGAATTTATGTCCCAAGAGTTCCAAGGATGGATGGCCAGGAATGGAATCCGCCAGCAGACCTCAGCACCTGCGACGCCCGCTCAAAATGGTATTTGTGAACGCCGTAACGGGATCTTGCAGACGATGTTTCGTTGTCTCCTTGAGGATGCTAACTTGGACTTTTCATACTGGGGCGAAGCAGTAAGGTATGCTAATTACATTGTTAACAGAACATGGAGTAGCGTCATACAAGACACTCCTTATTACTTGCTTCATGCCAAGAAGCCTGATGTTCAAAACATCTACATTTTTGGTTGTTATGCCACTGTTAACATTCCCCTTGAACAAAGAAGGAAAGGAGGTCCTGTGTCAGAAAGAATGAGATTCATCGGCTTTGATGAAGTCTCCAAGTACCACAAATTTGCTGACTCTCATCACAGAGTTTATATTTCTAATTCAGCCAAATTTGAGGAAGACACAAATTGGTCCAGTATACATAGTAATGATACTTCAGTTTATTTTCCTAAGGAAGGTGTGGCGATACCTGATGCCCAGGGAGCTGTGCCAGATATTCCTGATGTTCCAGATGATGGACAGCCTTCGACAGTCGCAGAGGAAACCCCTGGCGATGAACTTGAAGGCGGAGATGATGATGAAGGATGGACCAGCGTTCCAAGACGTTCAAAGAGAACCACTAAAGGAACTCCTCCAAAGAGATTTGCACAGCAAGTATCTGAATCTCCTTTTCTTTTCATGTGTAATAATCTTACACTTCCACCTGATCATTTTCACCAGATCAAACTTTTGCCTGAATCTGAACAAGAAAAATGGTATGAGGCTATGGAACGCGAACTGGACTGCTTAAAAAAGCTTAAGGTGTTCCAACAGGTGGAGCCTCCCAACAAGAAGAAAGTCATTGGCACACGCTGGGTGTATAAGCTCAAACAGAAACCTAATGAAGGAAAACTGTATAAAGCTAGACTTGTAGCTCAAGGATTCTCTCAAGTTTATCCGGATGACTACACTGACACATATTCACCCACAGTCAAAAATGAGAGTGTCAAGATTGCCCTAATCACTGCTATTGCTTTGGACTTAGAGGTTTTTCAGTTTGATGTAGAGACTGCCTATTTGAACGCTGATCTGAATGAAGAGATCTACGTCAAGGGTGCTCCCGGGTTCCAGGACCGAGAAGGTGAAGTCTGGTCTCTGAGCAAGTCTTTATACGGCCTCAAACAGAGCGCCCTTATGTGGTACAAGTTGTTATCCCAAAAGCTAAATTCAATGGGCTTTATTAAGTCCATCCCTGATGAATGCGTGTTCACAAAAGGGCAAGGTAAGACTTATGAAATTGTTCTTGTTTATGTTGATGATATTGTTTACATAGGTCCAAATGAAAGCACCAGTAAAACTTTTGCTAAGGGTCTTGAGAAACATTTCACCTTAAAAAGCCTAGGGCATATTAATGATTATCTAGGTGTTCAGTTTGAGAAAACTGAGAAGGGGTTCTCTCTTTCACAAGAAAGTAAGGTTGACCAGCTCTTGCAGAATTGTAATATGTCTGATGCGAAAACTTGTCGTTCTCCTATGCAGACTGATTTTTACAGGTTAACCCGAGAAGAGTATCCTGCTTTTGACAACAAAACACTGTACCGGTCAGTGATTGGATCGCTATTGTACATCAGCAGTTGGACAAGACGTGACATTTCGCTGAGTGTGAATCTACTGTCCAGATACGTTGGCAATGCAACCACGTTTCACTGGTCTTGCATTAACAGACTGTTGAGATACATGAAGCTCACAAAGGACAAGAAGTTGTACCTCGAGCCGAATCATGTTGAGTACCCTGAAGTGATTTGTTATGCAGATGCTGACTGGGCAAGTGACACAGAAACACGAAAAAGTACTTCTGGTTATGTACTGTTTTTAAATGGTTGTCCTTTCTTTTGGAAAGTTAGGCAGCAGAAGTTTATTTCTTGCTCTTCAACTGAGTCTGAATATGCATGTGTTTCTGATTGCTGTAATGAGTTAACCTCTCTTTTTAATCTCATTGATAGTATTTGGGAAAGTCCAAAGAAACCAATTGTTATTATGGAGGATAACATTTCAGTCACATATATTGCTGAAGCTGAATTTGTTGGAGCTCGTTCACGGCACATTGATATCCGGTATCAAAATACCAGAGAGAAGGTGAAAGAAGGATTCGTAAAACTTCAGTATGTGGCTACTTCTGAGCAGATCGCTGACTTGCTGAATAAGCCGTTGCCAGCTGATCAACATGAATACCTCACCAACAAGATGTGCCTTAAGTGAACTGATGCCTTGATGTCCTGATGTCCCTTATGTCCCTGATGACTGACAAAGAAGGGGTGTCACGCTGTGAATTTGACAGCCCCCAAAGACATTGAGAAACATCCAGTAGTTAGATAGTTAACTCTGTTTATTAATGTAGCTCCTCCTTTGTGATGTAACCTGTTTGCTCACATGCTCCTTCTTGGAGAAGAAGGTGGTCTCTAGTTTTAGAGAATCTCTATTACGCTTCATCTTCATTAACCATGTAGATGTGCCTTTTTATGTCTCTTCAGACAAACTTTATTTTTCTACTTTTCTAATAAAAGTCTAGTTCATTTGAACATGCTCTGTCTGTACTTTAATAACCATCACCTCCGGAAGGTCCTGGCTCAGTTCCAGCGGGCTGAGCACCTTGCTTAAGGTAACGGTCTTTCTAGAATTCCAACAGTGAACACCTGTCTACACTAGATGAATTCAAATCACCAGGACCAAATGGATTTCACCCAAGGTTCTGAAAAAACTGGCAGACAAGATCCCAGAACCATATCTTTGAAAGATCTTGGAGCACCAGGGAACTGCCAAAGGACTGGAAAAGAGCTGAAGTAGCTCCCATCTTCCAAAAAGGAAATAATTTTCTTCAAAATAAAATCAGTTTGCTCTTTTCTTAAGTCTAATAAGAAAATAAACCATAATATTGTGAACCACAGCAATACCTTTCTTTCCACTATTACTATTATCAAAGCAAGATGGCAATGCTGGTGTTTAGCTTGTCCATACCCAAAGAGACATATTGCAGGATCTCACACCAATCCTAACTTAACATAACTTCTAACACAGTATTATATGGCCTTTACATATAAAGTAGGGGGAAATCTCTTTGTTTGTTTTGCTATCTATAGTAAAATTGATGAACATCATGACTGTTATTTTGAATTATATTTCCCTGCTATAGAGAAATATTACTATAAATCTCAGTGGTTGCACAAATAATTTAAAAATCAACTTTTGGTGTGATTCGTTTTAGTTACGCTTCTTGGGTTAATTCTATCTTATTAACTACCATGGGAATTTACTCTTAATTGGAAATGTGGGATGTTCTATTTAGAATTGACTGATTATGGGCCATCAAACAGATGTCAACTTTTAGAAACCACATAAACACATTTTCTCCAGGAAAATCTATCCCTAACTTAAACTTCCCAGGCCTATTTCTAATAAAGAAAAGAATACTTCAGGAAACAGATACAGGATGAAAAAAAGTTTTGGGTCTAAATTTAGCGAAATGTTTTAGTTTTCTGTTTTTATATTGGTTAAAAGAAAACCTCCTATTATAGGCAGAATGATAAATATATATGGACCACTCTGCAAATGGCATTAATACTGTCAAGCGCAGGAGCCAAGGCAGTTCAAATGAATATAGATTTATTGCATGCTAGCACTCTCTACAAGAATCTGTACTAACAGTCAAAATAAATTAGCAGTACATAAATGTCAACAGAATTCAAAATGAGCTATGGGCATGAAGGGACTCAAAACTGATAATGCTTGTCTCCTCCCTTGGACTCATGCTGATCATCTTCCACAAATACAACTAAGACAGTAGCCTTTCCTAACATTAAAAAATACTTGTAATCTTTTAATATGAAAGATTGTGACTTAGAATTTAAGAGTAAAAAGATGAATTAATGAACGAAACAATATAATTATACATTTGTGAAACTAAGAAAGAGAAGAAGTCCTCTGTCAAGGAAGAGAAAAGTTGCTGTAACATCTGTAGTTGTGAAAATCTTTGATGTACCACTTGAAAACCATCACAGCTCCACTGTTAGACCCCTGCAATTTGTATACCAAGCAAATAGATTGACAGATGATGCTATTAATATGGCTCTGCACTATACCCTACAACGTCTTGAATTTCCAAAGACCTACGCTAGGGTCCTCTTTGTAGACTATAGTTCAGCATTCAATACCATCATACCAGACATTCTTCTAACTAAACTATATCAGCTAGTGGTACCTGAACACACTTACAAGTGGATCACCAGCTTCCTAACAGAGAGGAAGCAGCAGGTGAAGCTAGGCAAAATCACACCAGATACAGTAGTACCCCTAGATACAAGTATAATTGGTTCCAGAAGGGAGCTTGTATGTCGAGCAACTTGTATCTGGAACAAATCGCTTTAGACCTTGTTTTTCCCCTCTGAGATAACCAAAAGCAAGGATTCTTGCACCACCTAGTGGACACTCGGCTCGTATCCCGAATTTCAGATCGGGTCTGGAACAGAAATTTCTCTCCCCTCGTGGCTCATATCTTGAAATACTCGCATATGGAGCAGCTCGTATCTAGAGGTACTACTGTACTTGTACAATTAGCACAGGGCCTTTCCAAGGCTGTGTACTCTCACCACTTCTCTCTATACACCAATGACTGCATCTCAAACGATCCATCTACTGAAGTTTGCAGATGATACAACAATGATCAGACTCATTCGAGACAATGATGAATCCGCATACACACAGAAGGTTAAATTTGCCTTGCGGAGCGAGCAGAAGAATCTGGAACTGAACACACTCAAAACCATGGAAATGGTGGTAGACTTTATGAGAAACCCTCCCATCCTACCACCTCTTACAATACTTCAAATTTCTAGCTTCTATAATATCTCAAGACCTAAAATGGTCACCTAACCTAAAAAACATCATCAAAAAAGCATAACAAAGAATGTTCTTTCAGCTTCAACTCAGGAAGCTCAAACTGCCCAAGGAGCAGCTGATACAGTTCTACAGAGCAATTATTGAGTTTGTCATCTACACCTCTATAACTGTCTGGTTTGGTTCTGTAATCCAACAAGACAGACACAGATTTCAGAGGATAATCAAAACTGTAGAAAAAACAATTACTGCCAACCTACCTTCCATTGAGGAACTGTATACTGCATGAGTCAAAAAGAGGGCTGGGAAAATATTTACAGACCCCTCGCATACTGGACATAAATTGTTTCAACTCCTATCCTCAAAACGATGCTATAGAGCACTTCACACCAAGACAACCAGACAAAATAAGTTTTTTCCTGAATGCCATCACTCTGCTAAACAAATAATTCCCTCACCACTGTCACCTCTGTCCAGAGAGGGGCGGCATACAAGTCTAATAAATTATTATTATTGTTGTTGTTGTTGTTGTTGTTGTTGTTGTTATTATTATTATGTCAACACAACACAACAAACGAGATCACTATGCTGGATTTTGTATTTCATCACCGGTCGGGTGCTTCCCAAGCACATAGGACGGCATGATGTAGTGGCGAATTATGTTTGCTGATCCCAGTAAAGCTGCCTTTTGCAATTGACAGATGGAGATTTTGTCAATTCCGATGGTTTTCAAATGTCTGCTGAGATCCTTTGGGACTGCGCCCAGCGTGCCAAGTACCACTGGGATCATTTTCACTGGCTTATGCCAGAGTCGTTGCAGCTCGATTTTTAGATCTTCGTATTTCACTAATTTCTCTAGCTGCTTCTCCTCAATTCTGCTGTCCCCTGGGATTGTGATGTCAATGATCCATACTTTCTTTTTCTCCACAATCAGGATGTCTGGTATGTTATGCTTCAGAATTCAGTCAGTCTGAAGTCGGAAGTCCCACAGTAGTTTTGCTTGCTCATTTTCGACCACTTTTTCGGGCTTATGATCCCACCAGTTCCTTGCCACTGGTAAATGGTAGTTCTGGCACAAGTTCCAGTGGATCATCTGTGCCACAGCATTATGTCTATGCTTGTAGTCAGTCTCTGCGATCTTTTTGCAGCAGCTGAGTATGTGATCGATTGTTTCATCTGTTTCTTTACAGAGTCTGCACTTTGGATCGTCTGTTGATTTTTTAATTCTGGCTTTGACAGCATTTGTTCTAATGGTCTGTTCTTGTGCTGCCAGTATTAGTCCTTCTGTCTCCTTTTTGAGTTACAGTTTTTCTGTACTGGTCCTCAGTTTGCTTCACCTTCCTATTGTTGACCTCCATCAACGCTGACTCTTTGCTCTTCTTCAAATAGTCAGCTAATGCATGCTTCTCTTCCTCCACTGTCTGCTTCACTTGCAAAAGACCTCTGCCGCTTATTTTCCTTGGTAAATACAGCCTGTCAACATCACTGTGGGGGTGTAGTGCATGATGGATCATCATTAATTTTCTGGTTTTCCTGTCCAAGTTGTCCAGCTGTGCTTGAGTCCAGTTCACTATTCCAGCTGTGTATCTGATGACAGGTATGGTCCAAGTATTTATAGCCTGGATAGTGTTGCCACCATTCAATTTGCTCTTCAAAATGTTTCTGGTCCTCTGGATGTACTCTTTGCTGATCACAGTTTTCATATGACCATGCTTGATATTATCCAGTTGCAAGATGCACAAGTATCTGTAGGCTTCAGTGAATTTCCCCTTTTTCATTGCTACTGTGGCACATTTATCCAGGCCAAACTCCATGCTGATGTCATTGCTAAAGATTCACACAGTGTTGGTTAGTGACTGTATCTCAGTTTCTCAGTTTCCATACAACTTCAGGTCATCCATACACAGCAGGTGTGAAACATTTGGTGAATTCCTAGCAGTTTGGTAGCCTAGGTTTGTTTTCTGTAGGATCAATGACAGTGGGATTATAGCGATGATGTATAGCAATGGGGACAACGAGTCCCCCTGGAAGATGCCCCTTCTGATGTTGATCAGTCCATAGCTTTCATTCCCAACAAAAAGTTCAGTCTTCTAATGTTTCATCACCTTTTCTATGAATTTCCTGATGTTTTTATTGACTCCAATGACTTGCAGGCATTTTATAATCCAGCTGTGTGGCAATGAGTCAAGGGCTTTCTTGTAGTCAATCCAGGTCATGCATAGGTTTGTTTTCCTGTTCTTACAGTTCTCCAAAATCATTTTATCAATTAGGAGCTGGTCTTTTGTACCTCTGCTTCGTCTTTTATTGCCGTTTTGCTCCACTGGCATGATGTCATTTTCTTCTAGGTAGTCCTGAATTCTGTCAGCTATGATACCTGTCAGCAGTTTGAGCATGGTCAGCAAACATGTTATTGGCCTGTAGTTTCCTGGTATGGCCCCTTTCACTGCGTCTTTCTGTATAAAATGTGTTCTGCAAGTTGTAAGCCATTCACTGATATTTCCTGTCTGCAGCATTTTGTTGAACAATTCGGCCATTTTTGCATGCAGGCTGGTCAGGTATTTCAGCCTAAAACTATGCACCTGATCAGTGCCAGGGGATGCTCAGTTCTTTACTTTCTTCACTCTTTTTGCAATCATTTCAGGTGTTATTTCTAGCTGCTGCAAATTGCTCTTTGAGAATTTTTTTCTCAAACTCCTTTATCCACCCAGCAGTTTTGTTATAGTCCTTTTCAACCTGCCAGAGATCTTTTCAGAACTTAGTGCCAAGTGTCTCATCTGCAGCTTCTTGCTGTCTTTCCAAGTTTTCATCAGGTTCCAGTTGTGCAGTGACTCCAGATCTTATTGGAGCTTCTACTGGTGCCATATCAGATTTTGGTGTTTCTATTTTACAAATTTTCTGTATTTCTTCTAATTTGACTTCACTGAACATTTGGTTCATGATTATGAGTCATCACTGATCGGCCAGTCGAAGTTCTGTTATTTTTGAGTCTGCATGTTCTTGTTTCCATAATTGGTACATCTGTCTTTGATATCCACATTTTTCAGGATCTAAGTTGTAATAACATTTCATGATTGTGCGATTCTCTGACATTGAGAATTTCTGCCGCTTTTTGATTTGTAAGCTTTGTTTATTTTGTTCCTGTAGCTCATTTGTCGATGGCTGCACAGGTTCCACAGCAGCCACTGCAGTCCTTTTTATCCTGGGCGACGAACGAGCCAGTATGGACTTCTTTTTGTTTTGTCTCTCCATTAGTTTAAATGGGTTAGGTACGTTTAGTCTGGCTCCTCTGCCACTCCAGCAAGGTTAGACCTACCAGTAGTTTACACTACCGCCGGCACAGCTCTCAGCTTCATTGCAGCACACAAGCCCCATTACCACGACAAGCAGTGTTCCCTCTAATTTTTTTGGGGGGTGGGCGGAAAAGTATAGTGTCTGAGCGGCAGTCCCTTCGGGACTGGGTGGCACAGAAATAATAAATAAATAAATAAACAAGCAAACAAGCAAACAAACAAACAAACAAACAAACAAACAAAAAACCCACCCTGTTTTGCCTCAGAGAATTTCAAAATAAAATACTGTACTGTGTGTCTATAACAGTGAGCTCATAATAGGGAAACTCTATCAATATCAAAATGCCACTTAAATAGTTCAGCTAGTTTCAAACTAGATTTTGATTTTCTTTCTCTCTTCCTTACTCCCATTCTTTTTCTTTTTCTTTTCCTTCCTCTCTTTTTTCTATCTGTTGCTCTCTCTTCCTCTCTTCCTCTCTCTCTCCTTCCCTCTCACTCTTTCCCTCTCGGCTTCTGGGCAGGTTTGGAAAACTCTGAGTTGATGATTTTTAAGTGAGCGATTGCTCACTGCTCAGCTTAGAGGGAACTATGATGACAAGGCGTACCCATCAGTGGGGTTGTTATTGTTGTTGTATCCTGTAATGGCTACCTTGTATCTCTGTAAATAGTTTGTTCCTTGTTAAAGCGCTGTCTGAGCTAGAATCAGGAAGTCGCTCCTGATTGGCTCAGACGCGGCTGCTCTTGCTTTGGCAGGAACCGCAAATGTATAAAAGGAGCGGTTTCTCCCAGGTAGAGCAGACGGTACTAGCTGAAAGTCACTTACCTTTTCTGAGCTGAAATAAAGGTACCGTTCTCACCTAACCCTGTCTCTGGGTTTACTTCACTGGCGACGACGGACGAAAGAAACCACGCGTGCAACATGAAGAACCTCCAAATCGGCCGGGCTCCTGAGTTCTTCGATCCCGAGAAGACTTCCTGGGACGACTACTTAGCCAACTTCGAGATCTTCCTCGAGGCAGCAGGAATACGGGACGCCGACGCCGATCGGAGACGGGCCATCTTCCTAAACTACTGCGGTCCAGAGATCCGCGCCCTCGCCCAGACTCTCACCGACCTGCTGCCAGCAAGATCCGTCGCTTGGGACGTCCTGCAAGCCAAGCTCGCGAGCCATTTCAAGCCAACAAAACCAGCCATGGTTTTCCGGCACCAGTTCTCCAGAATGGCTCAGCGCGAAGCGGAATCAATCAACCAATTTGCAACGCGACTTCGAACGGTACTTGCGAAATGCAAGTTTGACAACCCGGAAGCTCGCCTCACCGATGCCTTAGTCTTCGGCATGAGAAACGCCTCGGTCAGGAACAAACTCCTCACCGAAGACGAACCGACCCTACAAACAGTGATTAAGCTAGCACAAACTGCAGAGGTCGTCGACGCCGCTGCTAAAGAGCTGAAGGAACACGAAAGACAAGAAGTCATCGCCAAGATAGACTCCATGTTTTCCTGCGCCGAGGACCCAGACGACCTCAGCCCACCAGCTCGCAACGAGGACAGCTGTTTCCTGTTGCAAGACCAGCCGAGACAACACAGATTTCCTCACCCTGCCGCCCCCTGCGCCGGCTGCCGAGGAAACCATCAGCGCCAACGATGCCCCTTCCGGGACGCCATATGCCGCCGCTGCAACCGACGCGGCCACATCGCCGAAGCCTGCAGAGCATCTGCACCGGAGGAAACCTTCTCCACTCCGCGCCATCAACGACCCCAGAATCAAACACCTCAACCACGAGAAAACCGACCTTCCCGTTTTTCGGGCCGAAAGAACTACTCAGCCGCTAACCGCGACTACTCAAGAGGTAACACTCAATTTTCCGTGAATAACACGGCAACAAAAAATGGGGGCAAGATTGTAATTTCACTACTACTAAACAACAAGCCATGTTCTATGGAGCTTGATGCGGGTCTAAATACACCATTATGCCGTGGGAAAAGGTTAAATTGTACATGCCTAGCCTGTCTAAATCTGAGCTATTACAAACCTCATTGGTAATTAGAGATTTTCAAGGGGGGATAATCTCTGTTCTGGGCAAAGTGAATGTACCTATCGTGTTTAAGAATGTTAAATGTACCCTGCCTTTGATTGTTGTTACAGGGGCTAAGCACTCTATCCTGGGGTTGGCTTGGATGGAACCTTTGGGAATTGAAATTTCTGGTATTTGTACTGTTAACTGTGATAGCATGCCTAACTTTTTACAGGAGTTCCCTGAAGTGTTTAGCCCCACCTTGGGATCGTATAAAGGGCCCCCTATCTCGTTTTCTATTGACCCCAAGGTCCCGCCTGTCCGACTCAAACCTCGCAGGGTACCCCTTCCACTCCTCCCCAAACTTGACCTGCAGCTGGATAAGCTCATAAGCCAAGGCATTTTAGTCTCTGTGGAGCAGGGGCCATGGGAAACACCCATAGTCACGCCTCTAAAACCAGATGGCTCCTTAAGGGTTTGTGCTGACTATAAATCTACGCTAAATAAAGCCCTCCAACATCACCCTTACCCCATTCCGGTGGTACAACAACTCCTGCACTCCCTGGGGGAAGGAAAAAGGTTTGCAAAGATCGATCTCGCACAAGCTTATCAACAGTTACCTGTCGATGAACCGACAGCAAACGCGCAAACAATTGTGACCCACAGGGGTGCCTTTAAATGTACCAGATTACAGTTTGGAGTAAGCATAGCCCCAGGAATATTTCAAAGCATAATGGAACGTTTGTTATCTGGGATATAGGGGGCCATTCCCTATTTTGATGGCATCTTAATTGCAGGGGAAAACCAAGAACAGCTCAACAAAAGAATAAGGGAAGTACTTCAGAGACTTCAGGACAAAGGGTTAAGAATTAAGCCTGATAAATGCGTCTGGGGAACCAACAGTGTAGAATTCCTAGGTTATAAAATCGATAAGGAAGGTATCCACCCCACGACTGAGAAACTGAGAGCCATTAGAGAAGCCCCAGAGCCACAAAATAAGGCTGAATTGCAAGCTTTTTTAGGCCTTCTTAACTTTTACTCCGTCTTTTTAAAACAGAAGGCAACAGCAGCAGAGCCTCTACACCGCTTACTCCAGAAAGAAACCCCTTGGACATGGGGGAGAACTGAACACGAAGCCTTTGTACAAATAAAACAATTATTAACTTCTAAAAGTGTGGTAGTCCAGTATAGTACTTCGCTACCCATCAGGCTGACGTGCGACGCTTCCCCTTACGGCGTGGGAGGAGTCTTGGCTCACGTTCTGCCTAATAATACAGAGGCCCCAATTGCTTTCTTTTCCAGAACGATGACCAATACTGAAAGAAATTATAGCCAACTAGATAAGGAGGCTCTAGCTTTAGTGGCAGGGGTGAAGAAGTTTCATAATTACCTTTTTGGGAGAAGTTTTGAATTGGTTACCGACCACAAGCCCTTACTAGGTCTCTTAGCCCCCAACAAGCCTACTCCCCCATTTATGTCCCCAAGACTAATCAGATGGGCCCTTTTCCTCTCAGGATACCAGTACGAGCTCATCCATAAAGGGGGTAAAACCATCAACCACGCAGATGGTCTCAGTAGGTGCCCCATGGCAGAGTTAGTGGAGGACCCTGCCCCATCTGCTGATGTCTTAATGATAGAACTTGAAGACAACCCACTAACTACTGCAAAGGAGGTGGCTGCACACACGCAGCAAGATCCAATCCTAAAACAGGTGATAAACTGTGTACTTAAGGGATGGCAAAATGACTCTGTGAAACCTGAATTGTGTGACTTCAAAACCAAAAGACTAGAATTGTCATATGTAAAAGGTTGTCTGTTGTGGGGGGATAGAGTGATCATTCCTAAAAGCCTAAGGGTAAAGGTACTCGAAATGTTACATGTGGGCCATCCTGGGATTGTCAGGATGAAGGGCCTAGCTAGAGGGCACTTATGGTGGCCAGGTTTGGATGCTGATATTGAAAACTGGGTAGCCAAATGTGATCCATGCCAAGAATCACGGCCTAACCCCCCCCCCCAAAACAACTCCAGCAGAGTGGGAGCAACCTGCGGGGCCATGGTCCAGGGTCCATATTGATTTTGCAGGGCCAGTGGGATCACAATACTTCTTAATAGTAGTTGATGCATTTTCCAAATGGGTGGAAATCATAGCAATGAACAACATAACCACAAGTGCCACCATCAAGGTGCTGCGCAGGCTGTTTGCTACCCATGGTTGCCCTGATATCCTAGTGTCTGACAATGGGCCACAATTAACGGCCAGGCAGTTTGAATTGTTCTTAGATAATCTAGGAGTCAGACACGCACTCATCTCGCCTTACTCGCCCTGGGCTAATGGTTTGGCAGAACGCTACGTTCGCGTGGCAAAGGAAGCATTGCGCAGGTCAGGCCCTGGAGATGTACAACAGAATTTGGACCAATTTTTGCTAACCCAGCACATTACCCCAAACACTCACACGCACGTAAGCCCTGCTGAGTTACTAATGGGAAGGAAATTAAGGTCCCCACTAGATAGGTTACACCCAAGGTTTTGTACAAATAACCCAATGTATGTAAACCCTGAAAGACAAATGTATTTGGGACAAAATGTGTTTGTAAAAAATTTTGATGGGGGTGTAAACTGGATGAAGGGAATTATTGTTAAACAAACTGCTCCTAAAACATATATTGTAAAACTGGAGGATGGTCGAATGTGGAAGCGGCACATTGACCACGTACGGAAACGCATGGAAAACTCCCTGGAGCAAACCGCTGACACAGACTCTCCCATTTCAACAGACTTTAACACACAACCCGATTTTATAGACATTCAAATGGACTTATCGGGTCAGAGAGAATCCTCCAGCGACGCCGAACCATCTTCCTCCTCCGAAGTCAGCGTTGGGCCTGCCAGGCCGAATCAGCAGGCCGGAGCCCAAAACAGGCCCCAGCCGCGCCGGGGGAGCAACAGCGAGCCGACCTCCACCATCGGTAGCGAGGACACAACTGAACTGCACAGGTCGGAGCGAGCCTCGCGGAGACCCAGCAGATTGGAGGACTTCGTCACATGGCTTTCGTGATGGATGTATCCAAACTAAGGAGGGAGGGGTGTTGTATCCTGTAATGGCTACCTTGTATCTCTGTAAATAGTTTGTTCCTTGTTAAAGCGCTGTCTGAGCTAGAATCAGGAAGTCGCTCCTGATTGGCTCAGACGCGGCTGCTCTTGCTTTGGCGGGAACCGCAAATGTATAAAAGGAGCGGTTTCTCCCAGGTAGAGCAGACGGTACTAGCTGAAAGTCACTTACCTTTTCTGAGCTGAAATAAAGGTACCGTTCTCACCTAACCCTGTCTCTGGGTTTACTTCAGTTGTTGTTATTATTATTATTAATAATATTTGTATGCCGCTCTTCTCTGAAGACTTGGGTGAACAGTGCAGTCAGGCAATAGGGAAAGCAAGTAGAATGCTTGGCTGTATAGCTAGAGGTATAACAAGCAGGAAGAGGAAGGTTGTTATCCCGCTGTACAGAGCACTGGTGAGACCACATTCGGAATACTGTGTTCAGTTCTGGAGACCTTACCTACAAAAAGATATTGATAAAATTGAACGGGTCCAAAGATGGGCTACAAAAATGGTGGAAGGTCTTAAGCATAAAACCTATCAGGAAAGACTTAATGAACTCAATCTGTATAGTCTGGAGGACAGAAGGGAAAGGTGGGGAGACATGATCGAAACCTTTAAATATGTTAAAGGGTTAAATAAGGTTCAGGAGAGAAGTGTTTTTAAAGACATTTCACTTCTCATCCCAAAAGTTTCTTCAGCTCTGATTGAATGGTAGGGTATGGAAGGATTTATATTCCTTGCAGACAGCTGGTCATTTGCATTCTTTTAGAGAGTCATTGAGGCCACTTGGAGGTTTATCTGTGTCCTCGGAGTCACGGGAACTCCAAAAAGGGTAAGAGATTCAGAAGAAATATTCAGATTCTTGAACTTTCGAAGACCAATAGACACAATTTGCTCTGTTTCTTTCAACACTTTAAACACATTTATGTCAATCTTCTGCAGGGTTTTCCAGCTTTTATAGAACACAGCTAAGTACCGGTATTAGTTTGGTGCTCAGTTTTGTATATAAACCTAATCTTGTTTCATTCTATTCCCTTTTCTTTCAAAGCACAAGCCTATTTATATTGGGATAGACTCTCAGCTGGTCTGAAATGGAACAGTTCCACTCTTTCCCTTTAATTCTAAGCTGCAATTATGTACTCAGGAATCAGAGACTTTTACTACAACTGCACAAAAGCAATACAAGAGCTCAATTCAGCATTCAGGCTCTAACACTTGCCTGAGCAAAGGGTGGGTTGCTCTTTGTGCATGTCCTATTCTTTTACGAAAACCTGAAGTTCCTGCAGTAAGGTAAGCACATTTATTGGACATTCATCCTCTCTCTCCCTTCCCATAGTTTTTCTGTAGAAAAGAAGCAATATTTTTTCATGCTGCAAAGATGTTCTTTTTCATGCATTGTACTCCACGTTTTTAAGGAGAAAAAAGAAACTGAGTTAAAATTATTCAGACAACAGCCCCTGTTTCACCTATTTGCTTGATTACAAAGATGTTTTTTGTTCATTAAAACCCATTTCATGCTGAATAGGTGATATATTTATGTTCTACCAATACAGGTAAAATGTACTAGACATTTCAAGGTGGAGGGAGTTATAAAAGACATGAAAGAGCATACAAAATATTATTTTTTATTATGTGATCAAGGGGCAGAGGGGACAAATGTCCAATGAATGTGCTTGCCTTACTGCAGGGACTCCAGATTTTCATAAAGGAATGGGACATGCACAAACAACAATCCACCCTTTGCCTAGGCAAGAGTTAGAGCCTGAATGCTGAATTGACCTCTTGTATTGCTTTGGTGTAGTTGTAGTAAAAGTCTCTGATTCTTGAGTACATAATTGCAGCTTAAAATTAAAGGGAAGGAGTGGAACTTCAGTGGAGCTGCAGTGGCTTTTTTGACGCATTTGAGATCTCCAGTAGGTTTCAGCAGCCTCCAGCCAGCCACCACTACAAGCAAAGAGGTGGCAGATGGGAAGCTTCTCATAGTCACATGCGAAAAAGAGAGCTGAAGTTCTGCCACTAGCCACCATGGGAGGAAGGTAAGCCCAAAGAAAGAGGTAGTCATGGGGGAGGAAGCAGGGCTAGGGCCAGAACCTGTGAAGCAATGCGTGTGACTGACAAAGGGAGAATGGGTGGTATGCAGGAGATAGCCTTTTACAGATTAGGCCAGACCTTGGCAGAAAATAGATAGAAAGAAAGGCTGCAATAGCTGTAAGTTCAAATTTATTTCCTAGAAGGTTCTGTGGGTGTGGCTTGGGGGGTCATGTGACTGAATGACATGAAGTTGGTCATGCCCACTCAGTTACATGACCCACCACCACAAAATCACACCCACAGAACCAGTAGGAAAAAAATTGAGTCCCACCACTGTACCAGATGTACTGCATATCATCCTGAAATTGTACTACCTGTAACCAAGAACAGTACAGATTTTTAACTTTTATATGGAGATTCTCAATCATCCAGGCCATGCTCATTCCAAATATTCTTTTCAAAAGGCAACTGGACTTTCTTCAGTTCTGAACTGAAAAGCTGAAGAAGCTTCTTGATTAAGAAGCAATGTTTTCAAGGGGGGAAAACCAGGTAGTTGCCTTTTGAAAAGAACCCTTGGTATTTTTATCTTGTCCTTGTGTTTTATGTCAGCTCATTTACATAGCTCTTCAAAAGCAGGAGAAGCCTACTTTACTAATTCCAATATTTGTTTGTTTGTTTGTTTATTCAACTTGTAGGCCAGCCAACTCCTTGTGTATTCTGGACAGCAAACATCAGAATAAAAACACAATATAAAAACAGTAACCCAATTTTAAAAACCCTTAAATTAAACCATTCATTCATTCAACCAGGACAAGATGAAACCTTTTACTGGCTCCAGGCCTGCCAGAAAAGTCATGTTTTACTGCCTTTCAGAAAGCCAGGAGGCTGGGGGTTGTGTGGATCTCAGGAAGGAGTTGATTCCATAGGGCCAGAGCCACCACAGAGAAGGCCCTCCCACAGAGAAGGCCCTCCCACAGGAGAGGGGTGAGAGTGAAAAAGCACAAACCACTACTATGGATTTCAAACAGCTTAAAGCCAGGTATTACTATTAATGTTCAGAATGTCCAGGCATGTCCGTATTTGAGACTGTTTAGCTTCATCTCTCTTAAGAACTGTTTTTGATTGACTTTTTGTAGTCAATCCATACTACATTCAAGTTGATCTCTAAGGATCTCTCTGTTAAAGTACTGAAGTTCACAGATGATACAACAGTCATTGCTCTCATTCAAGATGGTTATATTCGCATATAGATGGGAGATTGAACAACTGGCCCTGTGGTTCAGCCAGAACAACATTTAAAATTGCAGAGATAAAAGAGATTTTACAAGCAGCCTTCCTATTCTACCATCTCTTATTATGTTAGACAACACAGTAGGGACAATTCAAATTTCTTTTATAATCTCCCAGGATTTGAAATGAGCATCTAATATTAGAACCATCATTTAAAAAGGCACAACAAAGAAAGTTCTTCCTGCATCAACTCAGAAAGTTCAGATTGCCCTAGGAGCTATTATTGGGGAATTATTGAGTCTTCTATTATTATTATTCTATAACCAGCCTGCCATCCACTGAGGACCTATATACTGCATGGGTCAGAAAGAGGGCTGATAAAATATCTACAGATGCTTCACAACCTAGACATAAACTATTTCAACTCTGCCCTCAGGATATTGCCATAGGGCAGTGTTGGCGAACCTATGGCACGGGTGCCACAGGTGGCATGCGGAGCCAAATCTACTGGCACGTGAGCCGTTGCCCTAGCTCAGCTCCAACATGTATGTGCCCTGGGAGGGCATTTTTGGCTTACAGAGAGCCTCCAGGGGAATGGGGAAGGGCATTTTTACCCTCCCCTGGCTCCAGGGAAGCCTTTGGAGCCCGGAGAGGGTGAAACACGAACCTACTAGGCCCACCAGAAGTAGGGAAACAGATTGTTTCTGGCCACCAGAGGGCTTACGGAGGGGTGGGAGAAGCTGTTTTTGCCCTCCCCAGGCATTGAATTATGGGCGTGGGCACTCACATGCACGATAGTGCACATGCATGCTTTTTTGGCACCCAAGGGAAAAAAGGTTCACCAATGCCCTATGGCATGCAATGCTATAGGGCATTGCATGCCAAAACAACCTATCGTCCCCTGTCCAATTGTCTTTCCTTATCTCATTTATCATATATATTCTCTCCATATATGTGTGTGTGTGTGTGTGTGTGTGTGTGTGTGTGTGTGACAAATGTTTTTTTAGCTGGAATTTTAAAATTAAGGGAGACTAGGATGGTCACATTTCGGCCTTGTTCTGGCCTCATCAGCTAGCCACACCCTTCCTTACTGGGATTTGATCCTGTGGACTCTGCCTTGTAAGGCAGAGACTTAGCAGAGGTGCTATCAGATCCCTTCCAGCTGTGTACCAGGGAGGGGCTATATGTTTTTTTATGTCGGATCACCCTGGTATATTTCAAGGAACGTCACAGCTCCTTTTTGCCTCTAGGCCCAACCCAGGGCCACTTCAAGGCAGTTAATTTATTTATAGCCGACAACTATATTCTGTATGTGACAAATAGTTTTTTAGCTGGAATTTTAAAATTAAGGGAGACTAGGATGGTCCCATTTCGGCCTTGTTCTGGCCTCATCAGCTAGCCACACCCTTCCTTACTGGGATTTGATCCTGTGGACTCTGCCTTGTAAGGCAGAGACTTAGCAGAGGTGCTATCAGATCAGATCCCTTCCAGCTGTGTACCAGGGAGGGGCTATATGTTTTTTTATGTTGGATCACCCTGGTATATTTCAAGGAACGTCACAGCTCCTTTTTGCCTCTAGGCCCAACCCAGGGCCACTTCAAGGCAGTTAATTTATTTATAGCCGACAACTATATTCTGTATGTGACAAATAGTTTTTTAGCTGGAATTTTAAAATTAAGGGAGACTAGGATGGTCCCATTTCGGCCTTGTTCTGGCCTCATCAGCTAGCCACACCCTTCCTTACTGGGATTTGATCCTGTGGACTCTGCCTTGTAAGGCAGAGACTTAGCAGAGGTGCTATCAGATCAGATCCCTTCCAGCTGTGTACCAGGGAGGGGCTATATGTTTTTTTATGTCGGATCACCCTGGTATATTTCAAGGAATGTCACAGCTCCTTTTTGCCTCTAGGCCCAACCCAGGGCCACTTCAAGGCAGTTAATTTATTTATAGCCGACAACTATATTCTGTATGTGACAAATGGTTTTTTAGCTGGAATTTTAAAATTAAGGGAGACTAGGATGGTCACATTTCGGCCTTGTTCTGGCCTCATCAGCTAGCCACACCCTTCCTTACTGGGATTTGATCCTGTGGACTCTGCCTTGTAAGGCAGAGACTTAGCAGAGGTGCTATCAGATCAGATCCCTTCCAGCTGTGTACCAGGGAGGGGCTATATGTTTTTTTATGTCGGATCACCCTGGTATATTTCAAGGAACGTCACAGCTCCTTTTTGCCTCTAGGCCCAACCCAGGGCCACTTCAAGGCAGTTAATTTATTTATAGCCGACAACTATATTCTGTATGTGACAAATGGTTTTTTAGCTGGAATTTTAAAATTAAGGGAGACTAGGATGGTCCCATTTCGGCCTTGTTCTGGCCTCATCAGCTAGCCACACCCTTCCTTACTGGGATTTGATCCTGTGGACTCTGCCTTGTAAGGCAGAGACTTAGAAGAGGTGCTATCGGATCAGATCCCTTCCAGCTGTGTACCAGGGAGGGGCTATATGTTTTTTTATGTCGGATCACCCTGGTATATTTCAAGGAACGTCACAGCTCTTTTTTGCCTCTAGGCCCAACCCAGGGCCACTTCAAGGCAGTTAATTTATTTATAGCCGACAACTATATTCTGTATGTGACAAATGGTTTTTTAGCTGGAATTTTAAAATTAAGGGAGATTAGGATGGTCACATTTCGGCCTTGTTCTGGCCTCATCAGCTAGCCACACCCTTCCTTACTGGGATTTGATCCTGTGGACTCTGCCTTGTAAGGCAGAGACTTAGCAGAGGTGCTATCAGATCAGATCCCTTCCAGCTGTGTACCAGGGAGGGGCTATATGTTTTTTGAAGTGGCCCTGGGTTGGGCCTAGAGGCAAAAAGGAGCTGTGACGTTCCTTGAAATATACCAGGGTGATCCGACATATATATATATATATATATATATATATATATATATATATATATATATATATATATATATATCATATATATTCTCTCCTTATCTCTTATATCATATATATTCTCTCCCTCCCATCTACTTCTCTTCTTTTTACTTTCTATCGTTATATATATTACTTAATGTCTATTCTCTTCCATATGTATTGTATATTGGACAAAGAATAAATAAAATAAAATAAACTAGATTCTGAGATTGTTTTTATCTAGTACCATAACTTTCTAAATACCTAACTACTACAGCACTGTCTTATGTCTATGGATATTTACCCATGTAATGTGGTTTTATTACTATTGTCCTTCTCAATTTTTTCTACCTTCTCTTATTGGTATCATTATTATGATTACATTACTTTGTCGTTTATATGTACACTGAGAGCTTATGCACCAAAGACAAATTCCTTGTGTTTCCAATCATATTAGGTCAATAAACTATTCTATTCTATCCTGTCCTGTCCTATTGTATCCTATCCTTATTGCAGTCCTGAGTCCTGTAGCCAGAACACTCACCAGATGTTCAGGAACATTTAGTGTAGTCCTTGTAAACACAAGGGAACAATTGAGCCAGTATGGATTTCTATAATTTAATCTCATCATATTTTTTATATGAGAGATACTCTTTGTCTGACTCCTAAGATGACCCCTCTCCAGTATGGTTGACTCTCTGGCATAGCTCTCATTTTCCTCAGAGCACACAAGTCCCACAACCATGTCAAGGTAGTGCCCCACAAATTATTAATGTTGTTGAGAAAATACAGGAATGAGAAAGAGAAAAGACAGTGATTGGGAAAATTTGCAAAGATAATAATATAATAACAAACACTCAACTTATTAAAAAATCATTTCATGTTTTTTATTCAAACTTGTTTAATAGACAGGAGATTGATATGTTAAAAATAGATAAATACCTTTCAAGACAACAGTTATGTAAACTATGACAAACCCAGAGACAACTTATAAATAATCCAACAACTATCAGAAGCTATTTTAAAAATTAGGGCAGGCAAGGCCCAAGGTCCAGGTGGTCTCACAAGTCAATTCTATAAGTGCTTCGAGGATTAATTTCTTCAACCACTAAAGAATATAACGAATGATATACTATGAAGGGAAATATACCCCAGACATGGGGAAAAAACCAATATTGTGCTGCTCCCAAAGGAAGGTCAAGATATTACAAAGACAAAGAATTATAGACCAATCTCATTATAAAATAAAGATTATAAACTCTTTGCTGCCATTTTGGTAGAAAGACTAAAGAACTTCAACCTTAATCTATACCACCCTAACACTCACCTGAATAACGTAACACCTAAGTACAATTTTAGGAAAGCCAAATATGAACTCATAGATGCCAATCTCTCAATTCTTAACTGGCAAACTTTATTTTCTAACTGCAACACTACTGATGACTTCTACATCCCATTCTTACTCCAAATTAAAAGACTTATCAGACTATATGTACTACTAACATCAACCAGAGATAAAGGAAAAAATAACTTACCTGTCTCAATAAGGAAACTACAAACCAAAAAAAGAACAAGGGGACACAATCTGAAGTTAGTTGGGGGAAAGATCAAAAGCTACATGAGAAAATATTATTTTACCGAAAGAGTAGTAGATCCTTGGAACAAACTTCCAGCAGACGTGGTTGGTAAATCCACAGTAACTTAATTTAAACATGCCTGGGATAAACATATGTCCATTGTAAGATAAAATACAGGAAATAGTATAAGGGCAGACTAGATGGACCATGTGTATTTTTCTGCTGTCAGTCTTCTATGTTTCTATGTTTCTATCTCTCTGGCGTAAAAACAAAAAAGGCTAAGTAACCAACTTCAAAAGCCACTACAAAAGTATTTGCCAGCAAATAAAAGCAGAATGTCTCAACTATCAAAGTAAAAAGAGGAAAACCTCCTTCGCACCAAATCTAACCGAGCCTTCTATAACTTTGTCAACAACAAACTCAAAGACCTATCCTACCTCTCGTAGGACCCAACAACAAAGAATACCACGATGATCCATCCAAAGCTAACCTCTTCAACTCTTTCTTTGGCTCTGTCTTTGTTAACAGTAATGGCTCATCCCCCACCTTCACAAATCACACCTCAATCTCTCTCAACGACCTAACCCAAATCAACTTCAATATATACCACATTGAAAAAGCAATCTGAGACCTCAAACCTTCCCTATCAGTCGGACCAGACATTCTTTGTGCATACTTCCTAGAAAAGCTTTCTTCTGCTATAGCTGAACCTCTAAGAATTATCTTTCAAAAATCCTTCAGGACCAGCACACTCCCCAAGCTATGGTCAAAAGCAGTAATCATCCCCATCTTCAAAAAAGGAGACCCTTCTCTCGTTGACAACTACAGACTGCATCTCATATAAAGTCTTGCAATCAATTATAAATCAATCAATTACTCTTCACTTAGAATCTAATAACCTACTCTCTAACAAACAATTTGGATTCAGAAATAAATTATCCTGCAACTACTTCACTGCAAAAACATATGGACTACCCACATAGATCAAGGAAAATCCATTTATGAAATTTATATTGATTTCTGCAAAGCCTTTGATTCAGTGGTCCATGACAAACTACTCCTAAAACACAAATCCTATGGCATCTCAGGATCCCTCCACAGCTGGATTACAGCATTCCTGTCAAACAGGCAACAAGTTGTCAAAATTGGAAGCTCCATTTCCACTCCTGTCCCTGTTAAAAGTGGCAGCGTACTATGACCTATTCTTTTCATTCTCTATGTCAACAACCTCTGCAATCATATCACAAGCAACTGTGTTCTTTTCGCCAATGATGTAACACCACGGACAACACAGCTACTCTCCAAAAAGACCTTGACTTTGTCTCAGATTGGTCTAACACTTGGCAACTTCAAATATCAA
This sequence comes from Erythrolamprus reginae, assembly GCF_031021105.1. NCBI lineage: Eukaryota > Metazoa > Chordata > Lepidosauria > Squamata > Dipsadidae > Erythrolamprus > Erythrolamprus reginae. Next base: position 76,504,559 of record NC_091953.1, read on the forward strand.
CCAACAAATGCTCTGTCCTCCACATTGGCAAAAAAGAATCTGAACCTCATACATAAACTAAATAAACAAAATCTCACAGACAACCCCCACTCAGTAAAAAACCTTGGAATATTAATATCAAATGACTTAAGTGCCAAAGCCCACTGCAACAATATCGCCAAAAAGGCTTCTAGAGTTGTTAACCTGATAATAATAATAATAATAATAATAATAATAATAATAATAATAATCCCCACTGATGGGTATGCCTTGTCATGGTAGTGGGGCTTGTGTGCTTCAATGAAGCTGAGAGCTGTGCCGGCGGTAGTGTAAACTACTGGTAGGTCTAACTTTGCCAGAGTGGTCAAAGCAAAGGAGCCAGACTAAACATACCTAACCCATTTAAACTAATGGAGAAACAAAACAAAAAGAAGTCCATACTGGCTCGGTCATCGCCCAGGATAAAAAGGACCGCAGTGGCTGCTGTGGAACCTATGCAGCCATCGAAAAATGAGCTACAGGAACAAAACAAACAAAGCTTACAAATGAAAAAGCAGCAGAAATTCTCAATGTCAGAGAATCGCACAATCGTGAAGTGTTATTACAACTTGGAGCCTAAAAAACGTGGATATCAAAGATGGATGTACCAATTATGGAAACAAGAACATGCAGACTCAAAAATAACGGAACTTCGACTGGCCGATCAGCGACGACTCATAATCAGAAACCAAATGTTCAGTGAAGTCAAATTAGAAGAAATACAGAAAATTTGCAAAATAGAAACACCAAAATCTGATAAGGCACCAGTAGAAGCTCCAATAAGATCTGGAGTCACTGCACAACTGGAACCTGATGAAAACTTGGAAAGACAGCAAGAAGCTGCAGATGAGACACTTGGCACTATGACTCAAAAGCAGCAAGAACTGAAGGACCAAATACTTGTTCATGCAGGGTCCAATGCAGAGCGAAAGAGACTGCCAGCCTTAAAAAACATAAGCAAGAAACGACTTGTCCCACTGATGGAAGATATTAACTCTGCACTTGCAACTGTCAATGTAACTTCAATTGAAGAATTGAATCAGCTTGCCTATAGTACAGCTGTGATAGTAACTGAAGAACTAGGGCTCCTGCAACAGAAACCAATCACTGACTGTAGATCTGTAGGTCAGCGGTTCAAATCTCATCACCGGCACAAGGTTGACTCAGCCTTCCATCCTTTCGAGGTGGGTAAAATGAGGACCTGGATTGTGGGGGCAATATGCTGGCTCTGTTAAAAAGTGCTATTGCTAACATGTTGTAAGCCACCCTGAGTCTAAGGAGAAGGGCGGCATAAAAATCAAATAAATGAATGAATGGATGAAAATGGAAAATCCGACTAGAACTGAAAATCAAAACTTGAGATCAGATGCAAGTAACTTGAAGAACATTAAGGAGCAGAAACTGAACAATCAGAAGATCAAAGACTATTTGACAAAAAAGTACTGGCTTAGTACAAGAAAGATCAAGGAAGCTCTTGAAACTGTAAAGCAGCAAATAACAGCGACAGCCATGAAAATTGAGTGATATGAAGCTAGGATCACCCAGTACAGGCAGAATCAAACATTTCAATCCAACCAGAGGCAGTTCTACCAGAACCTGCATCAGCAAACAGATAAGAAAATTGAAAAGCCAGAGGGGAAAATAACAACAAAGTTCTGAAAAGATCTCTGGCAGGTTGAAAAGGACTATAACAAAACTGCTGGGTGGATAAAGGAGTTTGAGAAAAAATTCTCAAAGAGCAATATGCAGCAGCTGGAAATAACACCTGAGGTGATTGCAAAAAGAGTGAAGAAAGTAAAGAACTGGACATCCCCTGGCACTGATCAGGTGCATGGTTTTGGGCTAAAATACCTGACCAGCCTGCATGCAAAAATGGCCGAATTGTTCAACAAAATGCTGCAGACAGGAAATATCAGTGAATGGCTTACAACTGGCAGAACATATTTAATACAGAAAGACGCAGCAAAAGGAGCCATACCAGGAAACTACATGCTAATAACATGTTTGCTGACCATGCTCAAACTGGTGACAGGTATAGCTGACAGAATTCAGGACTACCTAGAAGAAAATGACATCATGCCAGTGGAGCAAAAGGGCAATAAAAGACGAAGCAGAGGTACAAAAGACCAGCTCCTAATTGATAAAATGATTTCAGAGAATTGTAAGAACAGGAAAACAAACCTATGCATGACCTGGATTGACTACAAGAAAGCCTTTGACTCATTGCCACACAGCTGGATCATAAAATGCCTGCAAGTCATTGGAGTCAATGAAAATATCAGGAAATTCATAGAAAAGGCGATGAAATATTGGAAGACTGAGCTTTTTGTTGGGAATGAAAGCTATGCGGCTTTCAGAAGGGGCATCTTCCAGGGGGACTCTTTGTCCCCATTGCTATTCATCATTGCTATAATCCCGCTGTCACTCATCCTACAGAAAACAAATCTAGGCTCCCAAACTGCTAGGAATTCACCAAAAATTTCACACCTGCTGTATATAGATGACCTGAAGTTTTACGGAAAATGAGAAACTGAGATTCAGTCACTAACCAACACTGTGTGAATCTTCAGCAATGACATCAGCATGGAGTTTGGCCTGGATAAATGTACCACAGTGGCACTGAAAAAGGGGAGAATCACTGAAAGTGAGGGCATTGAAATGCCAAATGGTCAAACCATCAAGTGCCACCAGCCCGAAGCCTACAGATACTTGGGCATCTTGCAACTGGATAATATCAAGCATGGTCTTGTGAAAATAGTGATCAGCAAAGAGTACATCCAGAGGATGAGAAAAATTTTGAAGAGCAAATTGAATGGTGGCAACTCTATCGAGGCTTTAAATACTTGGGCCATACCTGTCATTAGATACACAGCTGGCATAGAGAAATGGACTCAAGCACAGCTGGACAACTTGAATAGGAAAACCAGAAAATTAATGATGATCCATCATGCACTATACCCCTGCAGTGACATTGACAGGCTGTATTTACCAAGAAAAATAGGCGGCAGAGGACTTTTGCAAGTGAAGCAGACAGTGGAAGAAGAGAAGCATGCATTAGCTGACTATGTGAAGGAAAGCAAAGAGTCAGTGTTGATGGAGGTCAACAATAGGAAGCTTCTCAGTGTAAAGCAAACTAAAGACCAGTACAGAAAAACTGTAACTCAATGTCGTATGGACAGTTGAGGTAGCAAAGCATTGCATGGCCAGTTCTTGGAGAAGATTGAAGGCAAAGTGGATAAAGAAAAGACCTGGTCATGGCTTACAAGTGGAACACTCAAAAATGAGACAGAAGGAGTAATACTGGCGGCACAAGAACAGGCCATTAGAACAAATGCTATCAAAGCCAGAACTGAAAAATCAACAGACGATCCAAATTGCAGACTCTGTAAAGAAACAGATGAAACAATTGATCACATACTCAGCTGCTGCAAAAAGATTACACAGACTGACTACAAGCATAGACATGATGTTGTGGCACAGATGATCCACTGGAACTTGTGCCAGAATTACTATTTACCAGTGGAAAAGAACTGGTGGGGTCATAAGCCCAAAAAAGTGGTTGAAAATGAGCAAGCAAAACTATTGTGGGACTTCCGACTTCCGACTGACCGAATTCTGAAGCATAACACACCAGACATCTTGATTGTGGGGAAAAAAGAAAGTATGGATCATTGACATCGCAATCTCAGGGGACAGCAGAATTGAGAAGCAGCTAGAGAAATTAGTGAAATACAAAGATCTAAAAATCGAGCTGCAACGACTCTGGCATAAGCCAGTGAAAGTGGTCCCAGTCGTACTTGGTACGCTGGGCGCAGTGCTGGGCTCAGTGGACATTTGAAAACCATCTGAATTGACAAAATCTCCATCTGTCAATTGCAAAAGGCTGCTTTACTGGGATCGGCAAACATAATTCGCCGCTACATCACACAGTCCTAGGTGCTTGGGAAGCACCCGACTGGTGATGAAATACGAAATCCAGCATAGTGATCTCGTTTGCTGAGTTGTATTGACATAATAACAATAATAACAACAACAATAATAATAATAATATTTGTATGCCGCCCCTCTCCGGAGACTCAGGGCGGCTCACCACAACATAAACAGTGTACAAACCCAATTTTAAAAAAATACAATTTAAAACCCTTATAATAAACTAATCATACAATCCAATCATACCATACACCAACGTTGACAATTGGGAGGGGTGTCAATTTTCCCATGCCTGGTGGCAAAGATGAGTTTTTAATGACTTACGAATGGCAAGGATCCTACATAGCTTCTGCTCTGGCAACCTCACACTACTCACCAGAGCTTACAAAACTTTCGCCAGACCCATCCTCAAATAAAACTCATCTGTCTGGAACCCATATAACATCTCGGACATCAACACCCTCAAAAATGTCCAAAGATACTTCACCAGAAGAGCCCTTCACTCCTCCACTCGAAACAGAATACCCTACAAAACTAGACCTACAATCCTGGGTCTAGAAAGCTTAGAACTATGATGCCTTAAATATGATCTAAGTATTGCCCACAAGATCATATGCTGCAATGTCCTGCCTGTCAATGACTACTTCATCTTCAAATGCGACAACACAAGAGCACGCAACAGATTCAAACTTAATATTAACCACTCCAAACTTGACTGTAAAAAATATGACTTTAGCAACCGAGTTGTTGAAGCGTGAAACTCATTACCGGACTCTGTAGTGTCAACCCTTAACCCCCAACATTTTCCCCTTCGACTATCCACACTTAACCTCTCCAGGTTCCAAAGGGGTCAATAAGGGGCGTGCATAACTGCACTAGTGTGCCTTCTGTCCCCTGTCCAATTGTCTCTCCTATATCTCCTATATCTTTTCTTCCATTCATATATCTTTTCCTCTATTCTTCATTGACGTATTTTATTCTTATATCTTTTCTTCTATCCTTTCCTTGATATATATTACTACATGTTTATTCTCATCAATGTGTATTGTGTATTGCAATAAATAAATAAATAAATAAATAGATTCTACAGGTATATATATATATATATATATATATATATATATATATATATATATATATATGTGTGTGTGTGTTTTCGTAAATTTTCACGGGTATATGTATGTAGATTGTTCTGAGTTCGGGTTTTGCCCTGTGTAATATTTTGCATGTTTATGCGACGTTTCGGCGAAATCACCTTCACCATCATCAGGCTGAAGTTTCCAAGCTTCGAAGCTTGGAAACTTCAGCCTGATGATGGTGAATGTGATTTCGCCGAAACGTCGCATAAACATGCAAAATATTACACAGGTTCGCAACTTGGGCGAACCACAGCTGACATTAGAGAAACATCTTTCAGCTGTGGCGAGGGGGACGTTTGCCCAGGTTCGCCTTGTGCACCAGTTGCGACCCTACTTGGACCGGGAGTCACTGCTCACAGTCACTCATGCCCTCATGCCCTCATCACCTCGAGGCTTGACTACTGTAACGCTCTCTACATGGGGCTACCTTTGAAAAATGTTCGGAAACTTCAGATCGTGCAGAATGCAGCTGCGAGAGCAATCATGGGCTTTCCCAAATATGCCCATGTTACACCAACACTCCGCAGTCTGCATTGGTTGCCGATCAGTTTCCGGTCACAATTCAAAGTGTTGGTTGTGACCTATAAAGCCCTTCATGGCAACCGACCAGATTACCTCAGGGACCGCCTTCTGCTGCATGAATCCCAGCGACCAGTTAGGTCCCACAGAGTGGATCTTCTCCGGGTCCCGTCAACTAAGCAATGTCGCCTGGTGGGACCCAGGGGAAGAGCCTTCTCTGTGGCGGCCCCAGCCCTCTGGAACCAACTCCCCCCAGAGATTAGAACTGCCCCCACCCTCCTTGCCTTTTGTAAACAACTTAAAACCCACCTCTGCATGGGGGAATTGAGATCCTCTTTCCCTCTAGGCCTTTACAATTCTATGCATGGTATGTATGTATGTATGTTTGGTTTTTATATTAATTGATTTTTAATCATCAATACCAAATTACTATTGTACACTGTTTTATTGTTGCTGTTAGCCGCCCCGAGTCTCTGGAGAGGGGCGGCATACAAATCCAATAAATAAATAAATAAATAAATAAATAAATAAATAAATAAATAAATAAATAAATAAATAAATAAATAAATAAATAAATAAATAAATAAATAAATAAATAAATAAATAAATAAATAAATAAATAAATAAATAAATAAATAAATAAATAAATAAATAAATAAATAAATAAATAAATAAATAAATAAATAAATAAATAAATAAATAAATAAATAAATAAATAAATAATTAATGAAAAACAGGCTGCCTTAATATTGCCTTTGACAAGCTAAATTGGTCTTTTAGGTTAAAGGTGTTGGAAAAAATGGATTTTAGAGTGAATTTTATGCAAGGAATCAAAGCGATCTACACATCACAAAATGCAAAAATTATAATAAATGGTGACTTAACAACCGTAATTCATGTGAATTTCAAAAGGGTACAAGACAAGATGTCTTTTGTCCCCTTTGCTGTTTATCTTGGTTTTGGAAGTCCAGAATAGAAGTATTAGACAAGATGATAAAATAAAGGGTATAAATATTAAGAAAAAAATGTATAAATTGAGGTCCTTTGCTGGTGATGTGGTTATATTTTTATAGGACCAAAAAAGTAATATAGAATACTTGATGACAAAACTGAATGAGTTCGGGGCTTTGTATATAAATAAACAGAAAACAACAATGTTGATCAAGAATATGCTTTCTCATATCAATAGTGATATATTGAATAAAAATTTGGGTTTTAGAGTTGAGAAAAGTTGAAATATTTAGGAGTTATTTTGATATATACAAATATAAAACTTTTTATAACTATCTCCCCCTTTGGAGAGATATAAAACAGGATTTACAAAGATGGGATAAATTGCTTTTAACACTATTGGATACGATTTCTGTAATTAAGATGACTATTTTACCAAAGATGCTTTTTTATTTCAGATGTTACTAATATTTACAACTGATAATCCTTTAAAACTAAGGCAGAAGGATATTTCAAGTTCACACAGCAAGGGGAAAAAACACGAATTAGATATAAGTAACTGCAAGATGCTGAAGAAAGAGGGGATTTGGGTCTGCCAGATATGAAATTGTATTTTGATGCATGCTGTTTGAAGTAGACAAAAGAATGGGTTAGTCTCCAGAATAAGAGATTAGAGGGCCATGAATTAAAGTTTGGATGGCACTACTTAAAAGTAAAGTTAATGTGGATTTTAATATTCATTTTGTTAGATGTACCATATTAAGAGTTTGAAGTAAATATAAAATAAGGCTCTATGAAATTACCCCTTTGGGTATCACCACAGGAAGCCTTTTTTAGAAAAGAAATGGTGGCAAAGCCAGACTGGTTGACATAAACTAAAATTTTATCTTTGAATTCTGGTGACCCATTATTAAAGACGAGGGAAGAACTTGAATCAAAGGGTTATGTTTGCCATTGGTTTACATATCAACAACTGAAAGAAAGGTTTAAACTGGATAAAAGGGGTATTGGTCTTACCTGATATGCTTCTTCATATCAGGTGGATCCAGCAGCCAGAATGGGTTGTTCACTCAACAATGAGGACAGAGTCGGTCAATTTTTTTTCCCTGGATCTGTCTGCTAGGACGCAGCTTTTGACAAATCCAAAGACTAGATTTGACATGGCAAAATCTAAATCAGCCCACTTTCCAGGGGAAGCTCACATTCTGAAGCAACTGCTCACTGGTTTGTATCTCATGTCCAAACAGATGATTAACCATATAGAAATTTTCCAATCCAGTGAGAATCTACAGACAGTGCTCATAGAAGTCAACTCAAAGGACATTGGCAGGGAAGAATCCCCAAAATGTTCAAGGTCTAAAGTAAGTAAGGGAGGGAGGGACTAACTGCTTGTTCCATCTGATGAGAAGAGGTGTATCAGGTATGACCAATACCCCCTCTCCATTATGGGTGGAGCCAGCAGTCAGGATAAGACACATAAGAGCCAGGGTGGCACAGCAGGTAGAGTGCAGTACTGCAGGCCACTGAAGCTGACTGTAGATCTGTAGGTCAGCGGTTCAAATCTCATCACCGGCTCAAGGGTGACTCAGCCTTCCATCCTTCCGAGGTGGGTAAAATGAGGACCTGGATTGTGGGGGCAATATGCTGGCTCTGTTAAAAAACGCTATTGTAAGCCGCCTTGAGTCTAAGGAGAAGGGCGGCATAAAAATTGAATAATTTAATTTAATTTAATTTAATTTAATTTAATTTAATTTAATTTAATTTAATTTAATTTAATTTAATTTAATTTAATTTAATTTAATTTAATTTAATTTAATTTAATTTAATTTAATTTAATTTAATTTAATTTAATTTAATTTAATTTAATTTAATTTAATTTAATTTAATTTAATTTAATTTAATTTAATTTAATTTAATTTAATTTAATTTAATTTAATTTAATTTAATTTAATTTAATTTAATTTAATTTAATTTAATTTAATTTAATTTAATTTAATTTAATTTAATTTAATTTAATTTAATTTAATTTAATTTAATTTAATTTAATTTAATTTAATTTAATTTAATTTAATTTAATTTAATTTAATTTAATTTAATTTAATTTAATTTAATTTAATTTAATTTAATTTAATTTAATTTAATTTAATTTAATTTAATTTAATTTAATTTAATTTAATTTAATTTAATTTAATTTAATTTAATTTAATTTAATTTAATTTAATTTAATTTTTATTGGATTTGTGATCCTCCCAACTCCTTTTGGACTCTAGGTGGCATACAACAAGTAAAGGTAATATAAAACAATGTAAAACAGTTAAAACCGCATTGTTGTGGTTAGCTCTGGCCCAGCTCCTGCCCCAAGGACTATGGATGTGGGGAAGACATCCACATGCTGCAGGCCTGTTTTGCTCCCGGTGGAATCTCCTGATGAAGGTTCCTCTGACCAAGAAGACATGAGTGACAGGGAGGAGGAGAGTGTGGCAGACAGCTCAGAAGGAGATCAATTATCTAGCTCCTCCTTGGATTCGGAACAAGAGTTAATGATACAGCCACACATGCGGAGAGCGATGCATAGGCAACAACAACTGAGAGATTATTATCAAAGAAAATGAGGCCATCTGTGGTTGGGTGGGGCTGTGGTAATTAGTGAGGCTGCTATAAATAGCAGTCTGTGGGTTTGGCCATTGTGGAGGATTATCTGATTGTTGTGTTTCGTGCTGCTTTGCTGACTTTGACCTTTGTGTGCTGATTTTTCCCCGCTTTGAAACTAAACCAGAGCAAAGTGTGTTTCACTTTGTGAAAGAAGGACTTTGAATTGCCTCACAGCTGCAAGCTAAGTATCACAGGACTGATAAGGGACTTGTACAAATTGCCAGTTTGTTTGGAGACGAGTGCTCTTTGTTATACAAAAAGAGTGCTTCGTTTATTTGCATTTTCGGTATAAAGAACATTGTTTTGAATTTTCAAACAATGTGTGTGTCTGAAATTGTATCTGTGCAGTTTCAGGAGGATTCTACCAGAGAGCTCGACAGAACATCCATTAATAAAAGCGTTCATACTCCTGCGCTGGAACTAGGTGCTATTGCTCAATGGCCCCAAGCCTGCCAGCAAAACCAGGTTTTTAAGGCTTTCTGAAAGGCCAGAAGGATGGAGGCAGTGCAGATTTCTAGAGGTAGCTGGTTCCAGAGAGCTGGAGCCACCACAGAGAAGGCCCTCCCACATGGCCCCGCCAAGCAGCACTGTTTAGCTGAAGGCCAACCCTATGGTCTCTAATCAGTCTCTGGAAAGTGTGAGGCAGAAGAGGATCCCATAAATAATCTGGCCCTAAGCCATGTAGGGCTTTATAAGTGATAAAAAACACCTTAAATTGCATTCGGAGACTGATTAGAAGCCAGTACAGTTCACAGACTGATTAGAAGCCAGTACAGTTGGTGTTATGTGGGTAAACCGAGGCACACACACAACAGCTCAGTGATTGTGAGTAAAGATTCCTGATCCACAACTGGATCCCAGTTGTGGATCAGGACTGGTGTGCCAGGCAACCTGTACAAAGGCCCCCCTAGCCACAGCCAAGAGATATTGTTCTAATCGCAGCTGTGGATCTAGGAGGTCTCTCAAATTGTGGCCCCATTCTGAGGGGGTTAAAATCCCCTCTCCAAAACTAAGGATGGACAGATATAACAGTCCTTGGGAGGCAATACCCACAGCCACTCAGTCTTGTCAGGATTGATCTTGAGTCTGTTAACTCCCATCCAGACCATCACAACCTCCAGGCACCGGCACCTCATGTTCACTGCTTCACTGTATTGACACGGGGTGGAGATGTACAGCTGAGAGTCATCAGCGTACTGCTGGAACCTCACCCCATGCTGTTGGATGATCTCACCCAGTGATTTCATGTAGATGTTAAATAGTAGGGGGGAGATGACCAACTCCTAAGCACCCCACAAAGGAGAAGCCTAGGAGTTGACCTCTGTCCCCCCTCCAACACTGACTGCGATCGACCAGAGAGATAAGAGGAGAATTACCATAAAATGGTGCCTCCCATTCTCAATTCCTCCAGTCGACACAGAAGGATACGATGGTCAATGGCTGAGAGGTCAAGGAGCATCAAGATAGAGGAACATCCCCTATCTCGGGGCCACTAGAGATCATCCATCAGCATGACCAAAGCAGTTTCAGTGTTGTAGCTGGGCCTGAATCCTGATTTGTCCAAGCACCGCAGGAGCTGCAGCGCCACCACTTTTTCAACAACCTTCCCTATGAAAGGAAGGTTGGAGACAGGATGATAGTTTTCAAATTAGCTGGATCCAGGAAAAGCTTCTTGAGGAGGGTTCACACAACCACCTCTTTTAGTGGTATGGAAAGGACCCCTAACTCAAGGAGGCATTGATCAATGCTTGGATCTAGCCTTGGGTCACTTCCCTGCTGCCCAAAAACAGCCAAGAGGGGCACAGGTCCAATAAACAAGTGGAGTAGCTAACAACTCCCATGGTCTTGTTCACTTCATCAGGAGTAACTGGATCAAACTTATCCCATACAATTGGACTAAGGCTTGCCTTAGTCAACACTGCCCAAATGTAGTCCAGGTCCAACTGAGTGGTAAGGGGTATACATTTTGCATGCAAACAGTGTTCAGGTTGCAGTAATCAACCACCATTCTCAGTGTCCAATCCTTATTTTCCCAGAAAAGGATTAGAGCCACCACTTGTGGCCTAGCTGGGTGTATGAAACCCCTCTCCGAGTTTTTGTCAATGAACCTACATAGTTCCATCAGCTCACCAGGGGTCAAAGAGAACATCTTAGGCTTTGGTAGTTTCATCCCCGGCAACATTTCAATACTACAGTCCATGGGCCAATAGAATGGCAGTTTATCTGCATCCCTCTCACTGAACGCCCCCTTGAGGTCCCAATACTCTGTCAGGATTTTCTCCTCTCCGTCGATCCGCTCTTCCCCAATCATTCCTCCTAGTCCTGATTCCTTCAGGGTGGAGACCAGCTCTCTCTCCCTATTGTATGCAATTGTCAGTTAATCTTAGGGTTCCACTTCCTCAGCCATGGTAACCTAAAAATCAGAAGATTGTCCATCCCGGGGCCCATAATAAATTTTACAGCCCCATCACCATCAAAATGGGCTCAGTCTCATACTTGGCCAGTTTCCTGCCAGCCACTGATCCTTCCAGCTGGCAAAAAGAGATAGGGTCCTCTGTGGGTTGTAGCTTTAGACCCATCTTCTCTACCGCCTCTGGACTCATGAGGTTTCGGGTGCACCCAGAGTCTGACATCCTCCTCCTTACCCCCTCCCCCACCGTCGGGTACCACAATGTGATAGGGATGTAAAAATATCCACAGGGGGTACTTACCAAAGTGTCATCTTCTGGTTTGCTGTCGTCTAGGCAGACTAGAGATCCTAGCACTTCCCCTATGTCCTCCTTCCCTTGATGCCCCACCTAGGGAGGCTTTCTTGTGTGCTGTTCGAGTTTCTTTCCACCAGCAAGGGTCCCTCTTGGCACAGGTTTCACGAAGCTCTCAGCTGACGGTGCTCCTCCTTTCCACACCTAAAGCATGCCAACACCCTCAGCTTGGACTCAGCGGGCTTCCCAACTTTCCTGGAACTTGGTTCTGCAGTTGGAGTAGAGATCTTATTGTAGGGGTTGGCCCCCTCCCGCCGGCTTCTCGCCAGATCAATCTCCACCTCCGCTGCCAGTTTGAATCAATGACCAACTCTTTTGGGGGGGGCCTTGACATGCAGCTTTGGAAGATATCATCCCTCAGGCCATCCATGTAATATTCCATGAGGACTCCAGCTCGGTACGTGCTCACATAAGGCATTAGCTCACGGAATTCTTGAGTGTAGTCAACCACAGACCTCCCCCGTTTCAGGGTCTTGATTTTATTTCTGATCTTGCGTTCATCTAGAGGGTCCTTGAAACATGCTCGGAGGGCTGCCATGAATTCATCAAAAAGTCTCATTAAAGGGTCATTGGCATCATGCAATGCAACCATCCAATCAGCTGTCCTCCCTTCCAGGGCTCTTGCTACTACTCTCACCCGACAGGATCCCTGGGGAATTCTTCCCCATAATCTTCTATGTACTGCCACACGTGGGTGAGTAAGTGGCTCAATCCCTCAGGGTGTCCATCATATTTCTGAGCCAGTGGGGGGGCATCAGGCACTCGACATCTGCAGAGACTCCCCCCCCCCTTCTGGGACCTGCTTGCACTGGAGGGTGTCTGGGCTGCTACGCTTGCTGGTGCTCTGCTTCCTGAAGGCTTTTCTGCTGTTCCCCCTCCCCAGCTATTTCGCTTCTCCTCCCAGCTGAGACTCAGCTTCTCTGTTTCTCCAATGTTTCTAAAACTTATTTGATGCCTCAGTTCAGATAACAGGAGCTTCTCTTTATTTTCCTCATTCCGCTCTGTTTTCAGTTTTCTCCTCTAAGTTACATTAACATCAGAGGGAGGGGGATCTTCCCCCAGATCTTCACTGGCTCCCATTGACCACTTAGCTCTTGGGTCAGATGGGTGCATGATAAAATGGATGAGAAATATAGGATATACAATTGATATAGATAGTTGACAGCAATTATGGGAGTGGTTGGCTCTGGGCCAGCTCCTGCTCTGAGGAGGGTTGGTTTGGGAGAATCCTCACATTATCAGAGGCCAGTTTTACTGCCAACAGCTTCTGACAGTGAAACTTCTGTGTCAAGGGAATCTTCTGGGAGTGAAGCAGCAACAGATTAGGAGGTAATTGCAGGCAGCCCGTTAGCTAATTACCCCATTAGTGAATCATCATCATTGTCATTAGAATCAGAAGGAGAAGGATTCACAGATGCTCGCAGGCGCAGGTGTGTGAAAAGGAAAAAACAACTGCGCAAGTATTATAGAAAATAAGGGAGAACACCTGTGGCTGGGGCAATTAGGCTAGTGGGGCTGCTGATAAATTGCCAGTGTTGTTGCCTTGTGGCATGGGAAATTATCCATTTTGTGAGAGAGAGACTTGTGGTTTGTTTCAGGATTTACAAAGACGTTTGTGAACTGCTTCAGGATTTTTCAAGGACTTTGTGGAACAATTCAAGATAAGTACAGCATGAGGACTCTTGAAGGGAGGTGGCTGTGACATCTTCACAGCTGCATTTTATCTGCTTTGCTTTTGTTTTATGTTTTTCACAGCATTCAAGGCTTGTGGGTTTGTGGGAGAGCACTTTGGCTGATTACAAGTGCGTTTGGACAATATTTTCCTTTTCATAAACCAACTTTGTTTACTTTACAACCGTGTGTGTTTGAATTTCTACTTTGGCCATAATTGGGGGCTCGTAACGTGAACCCCAGCATAACAACATGTAAGATGTTTTATAGATGGTATATGCCACCAGAGAAATTAGCTAAAATGTTTAAAGGTTTATTGATGAAATGTTGGAAATGTACTGACTTACCTGGCTCCTTCTATCATATGTTGTGGACTTGCTCAGAAGCTTGAAAATATTGGACACAGATTCAACACTGGATACAGATGATTCTGAGAAAGACTATGGGATTAAAACCAGAAATATACCTTCTAGGTATTTTACCAGAAGGCTTTAATAAAGAAGAAATATATTTAATTATATATATAGTAACGGCTGTGAGGATTGCCTATGCACAAAATTGGAAACTGAATAGAATTCCAACTGAAAGGGAAGTTTTGAGGAAAATTATGGATTGTTCAGAAATGAATAGATTGACTTTGAAACTTAAAGACAAAAAAGATTCTGATTATTATAGAATTTGGGGGGAAATTTTATGGGTGGATAGTCATTGATGTTTTGATATTTTAATAATGAGGCATTGCTGGTAAAATCGAGATAAGAGGATTGAGTTTTAAATATTATAACCCATATGGAGAAGATGAGTATTGGTGGTAGCACTATGTATTGATATAACACATTAAAATAAGAATAAACTAGCTTAAACATATTCAAATTATATTTAATTTTTTATTTTGTTTTTTAGTTGCAATACTGTACACAAATTTATTTTATATATACCGGTAATTTATTTTATTATTATACAATATGACATAACTATACTGGAATGATTAGTTTATTAGACATGTAAGATTATAGTTTCCTTGATTTTTTGGTTGTAATATGAAGATTTATCTTATATATATTTTACTCAGCTACTATGTATTATAAGAAAATTGTTTTCAGAACAATTAGTTCAATAGATTTGTAAGATCAAAATAAGATGTGAATTTGATGACCAGTGATTAATGTATAGGTTATTGTAATGTTTTAATATTGGATGAAGAAAAGCTGTATTTTAAGAGGTTTATGAATATGTAAGGTAATATATGTTTGTAGAGTCCTTTTGTTAAAGAAAGAGATATAAGAGCCTCCAATTAATGACTACAAAGTAAAATGTATATGTTTGATAATAGGCTTGATTTTGTGTTGGAAAATATGTATTGTTTTTTATTTTATATTGGAGAAAATAAAAATTGTATGGGGAAAAAAATAAAATGGCCACCTGGACTGATGAAACTATGCTACGTATCCAACAAGTAGTTGCTGTGCTCAGAGTCTTCAGAGGAATGGCCACAGCCTAACTAGATAGTAAGTGAGGGCCCCAACTATATGGCCAATGAGCCACTGCTTGTTGGGCGCCTGTCAGTGCAAGCTCCGGGTGATAATGGTGTCTGTATATTAACAGACCTTGGGAAACTGTGAGTCCTTCTACTCACCGGACCAACAGTCCCAGCACACTTTGCACTAGCCACAAGCTCAGTGCTCCAGCAGCAAATAGAGCCCCAATGTTTTAAATGTTTGCCAAATAGGGAGGGTGGAAGTTATGCACACATTGGTGAGTCAACAGGACAACTAAATTATAATAGTCAAACAGAAGAACGTGGTAGGACATCTACAAATTCTACAGTCAAATTCTACTGTCAAAATCTACAGTCAAAGTTGAAAGTGCACCTGAAAATTACATCTGTCTATACACAGATGCTAGAAGCCTTTGAGCAAAAATAGGGAAATTGGAATGCTTGGTGAAAAAAAATAATATTGATATTATTGACATAACATAAACCTTGTGGACAGATGAAAACCAATGGGACACAAGGATTCCAGGTTACAAACTGTATAGGATGGACAGGAGAGGGAGAAATGGTGGTGGTGTGGCCTTGTACATAAATGAGCAGTTAGAATCTCATGAACCCGAAATTCAAGAAAATTCAAACTCCCCCACAGAAACATTGTGGATAGAAATCCCAGGACAAGAAACTAATCTGACGTTGGGGATCTGCTATCGCCCTCCCAACCAAACTCCAGAGGCAGATTGCTATTTGGAAAATGAATTTAAGGAGGCCTCAAAAAGGAATAGAGTAGTCATAATGGGGGACTTCAACTATCCCTGAATAGATTGGGTAAATTCTTGTTCTACACATGAAAGAGAGTCAACGTGCCTCGACATGTTAGCTGATTATTCCCTTGAGCAGATGGTCATGGAACCAATCAGGGGAAAGGGAATCCTGGACTTGGTTCTAACTAATGCACAGGATTTGGTTCATGATGTAACTGAGCCCATAGGAGCCAGCGATCACAACACAATAACCTTCAACTTAACCATAGAGAGCAAATTGCCAGTAAAAATAAACACAGGGACCTTAAACTTTCACAGAGGGAATTTTGCCAAAATGAAGAAAATAGTAAAGAAGAAACTAAAAGGAACAGTAAAAAAAAAAGGTCAAATCCCTCCAAAATACTTGGAAACTGTTTAAAAATACATTACAACAGGCTCAAATAAAATGCATTCCTAAAAGAAGAAAGAGGACTGGAAAGTCCAAGAGGATACCAGTATGGCTTATGAAGGTTATTGGAAAGAAGGAGGTTATTGTAAAGGAGGTTATTGGAGAAGGCTCTTCCTACCGAGGAGAACAGGAAGGATCACAAACTCTGGCAGATCAAATGCAAGGCGATAGTCAGGAAAGCCAAGAGTGATTTTGAGGAGCATATATTAAAAATAATAACAAAAACTTTTTAAGTACATCAGAAGCAGGAACCCAACCAGAAAAACAGTTGGGACAGTCAGTGACAATGGTCAGAAGGAGATAATCAGAGAAGACAAGTAGATTGCTGAGAGGCTAAATGACTTCTTTACCTCCATTTTCACTGAGGAGAATAGAGAGCATTTGCCTGCCACTTAATTAGTTTTCTCAGGGAGAGAATTAGAAGAATTAAACCAGATTGAGATAAACAAGGAAGATGTTCTTGTATGCCTTTCTAAACTAAGTGTCAACAACTTGCCGGGTCCAGATGGCA
Organism: Erythrolamprus reginae; assembly: GCF_031021105.1. Taxonomy (NCBI): domain Eukaryota; kingdom Metazoa; phylum Chordata; class Lepidosauria; order Squamata; family Dipsadidae; genus Erythrolamprus; species Erythrolamprus reginae. The sequence continues at coordinate 76,521,416 of NC_091953.1, forward strand.
TCCACCCTAGAGTTCTCAAGGAACTCAAGTGTGAAATTGCTGAATTTCTAGCTAAAATATGTAATCTTTCTCTAAAATCAGGCACTGTACCTGAGGATTGGAGGGAGGCAAATGTAACCCCGATCTTCAAGAAAGGATCCAGATGTGATCCAGGAAATTTTAGACCAGTCAGTTTAACCTCAGCTCCAGGCAAAGTGATGGAAACCATGATTAAAGATAAAATTACTGGGCACATAGGAAAACAGGCATTGCTGAAAGAAAATCAACATGGTTTCTGCAAAGGTAAATCATGTCTTACTAACCTGTTAGAATTCTTTGAGGGTGTAAATAAGCACATCGATAAAGGGGACCCAGTTGATATTGTATATCTTGACTTTCAAAAGGCTTTTGACAAAGTCCCTCACCAAAGGCTCTTCAGCCACGGAATTAGAGGACAGGTCTTGTCCTGGATTGGTAACTGGCTAAATTTTAGGAAGCAAAGGGTGGTAATAAATGGAGAATTCTCTGGATGGAAAAGAAGTGAGAAGTGGTGTACCTCAAGGTTCAGTTTGGGGACATTTATTTTTTAATTTATTCATTAATGATCTGGATGTAGAAGTAAATAGTGAGGTAGCAAAGTTTGCTAATGACACTAAATTGTTCCAGGTAGTGAAAAGTGAAACTGATTGTCGGGACCTCCAAATTGAATGAGTGGGCAACAAAGTGGCAAATGCATTTTAACCTTAAAAAGTGCAAAGTTACGCAAATCAGGGCAAAGAACCCCAATTATACCTACCAACTGATGGGGGCCAAACTTTCTGAGACAACCCAAGAAAGGGATCTTGGGATTTTGGTGGACAGCTCAATGAAGATGTCAACCCAATGTGCAACAGCAATAAAAAAAGCAAATTCCATGCTTGGCATGATTAGGAAGGGAATCGAAAATAAGTCAGTAATTGTTGTGTTGCCTCTGTACAAATCAATAGTGAGACCACACTTGGAGTACTGTGTACAGTTCTGGTCACCTCACCTCAAGAAGGATATAATGGAATTGGAAAAGGTGCAAAAAAGGGCAACAGGTATGATCAAGGAAATGGAGCACCTCCCTTATGAAACCAGGTTTCAACGCCTTGTTCTCTTCAGCCTTGAAAGACGGCATTTAAGGGGTGACTTGATCAAAGTGTATAAAATCATGCATGGGATAGAAAAGGTGGATAGAGAAAAATTATTTTCTCTATCACACAATACTAGGACGAGGGGGAAAGCTCATAGGTAAGAAAGTGAGGACAAATAAAGAGAAATATTTCTTCATCCAGAGGGTCGTTGGTTTATGGAATTCACTTCCAGAAAAGGTCATGACAGCTGTCAGCCTTGATAGCTTCAAGGCAGGATTAGACAGATTCATGGATGCCAAGTTTATCGGTGGTTATTGAAACAGATGTCCATGTGCCGCCTCTATGTTTTATTTATTTATTTATTTATTTTATTTATTTATTTTGTCCAATACACAATGAGGGTTTTAGTGGGTATAGAGTGATCCCCCGCTCGTTGCGAGGGTTCCGTTCCAGGACCCCCCACAACGAGCGGGTTTTCGCGAAGTAGCGCTGCTGAAGTAAAAACACCATCTGCGCATGTGCAGATGGTGTTTTTAACTTCCGCAGCGCTAGCGAGGAGCCGAAGATTGGGGGCAGCGCGGCTGTTTTAAAACGTCGCCGCCGACATGGGGGGCTCGCTAGCACCCCCCCGAACCCCCAACCCGGGTTTGGGGGGGTGCTAGCAAGCCCCCCATGTCGGCGGCGACGTTTTAAAACACCCGCGCGGCTTTCCAATGAGTCCCGAAGACAAACGCAGAAGTTTGACGTTTGTCTTCGGGACTCATTGGAAAGCTCCGATCGTTTTAAAACAGTTGCGCCATTCTCCGCTGACTCCTGGCGAACTTCCCCGCTTTAGGAGTCAGCGGAGAACGGCGCGCCTGTTTTAAAACGATCGGAGTCGGCCGGCTCCGATCGTTTTAAAACAGGCGCGCCGTTCTCCGCTGACTCCTGGCGAACTTCCCGGGCGAAGGGCGAAGGGCGGGCGAGCGGGTGCTGGGGGGGGCTTCGCCCTCCCGCCAGCAAGAGGGGGAAGACCCAGGGAAGCCGCCCAGCAGCTGATCTGCCGGGCGCCATCTACGCATGCGTGCCCATAGAAAAAAGGGCACGCATGCACAGATGGTGGTTTGACTTCCGGGTTCAAAAATCGCAAATTACCCTGTTCGCAATGGTCGGGGACGCAATAACCGGGGGATCACTGTATATCTATATACACATAGTAAAATACATGATGAAGGTTATAGTGGAGATACTCATAGTAAAATATATCTAAGGAAGAATAGAAGGGAAGATATAGGAATAGAACATATCAATGAAAGAATAGAAGAAGAGATATAGGAATAGAAGAAAGGTATAGGAGATATAGCAGAGCAATACGACAGGGGATGAAAGGCAGTCTAGTGCACTTGTACTCGCCTCTTACTGACCTCTTAGGAATCTGGATAGGTCAACCATAGATAATCTAAGAGTAAAGTGTTGGGGGTTTGGGGATGACACTATGGAGTCTGGTAATGAGTTCCACGCTTCGACAACTGGGTTACTGAAGTCATATTTATTACAGTCAAATTTGGAGCTGTTAATATTAAGTTTAAATCTGTTGTGTGCTCTTGTGTTGTTGTGGTTGAAGCTGAAGTAGTCGCCGACAGGCAGGACATTGCAGCATATGATCTTGTGGGCAATACTTAGATCTTGTTTAAGGCGTCTTAGTTCTAAACTTTCTAGGCCCAGGATTGAAAGTGTAGTCTTGTAGGGTATTCTATTTCGAGTGGTGGAGTGAAGGGCTCTTCTGGTGAAGTATCTTCAAGGGTGTTAATGTCTCAGATGCGATATGGGTTCCAAACAGATGAGCTGTATTCGAGGATGGGTCTGGCAAATGTTTTGTAAGCTCTGGTAAGTAGTGTGAGATTGCCAGAGCAGAAGTTACGTAGGATTAGGTTTACAACTCTTGAAGCCTTCTTGGCTATTTTGTTGCAGTGGGCTTTGGCACTTAAATCTTTTGTAATTAGTATACCAAGGTCTTTAACCGAGTGTGGATTATCTGTGATAATTTGATTATTCAGTTTGTATTTGGAGTTCAGATTCTTCTTCCCAATGTGTAGGACAGAGCATTTGCTAGTTGTGATTTGATGTTGCCATGTGTTCTACCACTCAGAAACAGCGTCAAGGTCTTTTTGGAGAGTAGTTGTGTTGAAGAGTTTTACATCGTCGGTGAAGAGGACACAGTTGCTTGTGATGTAATCACAAAGGTCATTGATGTAGAGAATGAAGAGCGTTGATCCCAGTACACTACCTTGGGGAACACCGCTTTTAACTGGGACGGGGTGGATATGGTGCTTCCTATTTTGACCACTTGTTGTCTGTTTGACAAGAATGCTGTAATCCAGCTATGGAGGGATCCTGAGATGCCATAGGATTTGAGTTTTAGGAGTAATTTGTCGTGGACCACTGAAGTCAATATAAATTGCATCTGTAGATTTCCCTTGATGTAGATGAGTTGTCCATATATTTTTGCAATGGAGGAGCTGCAGGTTGCAGGATAGTTTTTTTCTGAAACCAAATTGTTTGTTAGAGAGCAAATTATTAGTTTCTAGATGGAGAGTAATTGATTTGTTTATAACTGATTCCATGACTTTGCATGGAACGCAGCATAGTGAAATTGGTCTGTAGTTATCTACAAGAGAGGGGTCTCCTTTTTTGAAGATGGGGATGACCATTGTTTTCGACCATAGCTTAGGAAGTGTGCTGGTTCTGAAGGATTTTCAAAAATTATGCTTAGTGGTTCACCTATGGCAGAAGAGAGCTTTTTTAGGAAGTAAGCACATAGGCCATCTGGTCCGACTGATAGAGAAGGTTTAAGGTCCCATAATGCCTTTTCAACTCGGTCTTCAGTGAAGTCTACTTGGGTTAAGTCGTTGAGGGAGTTTGAGGTGCGATTGATGAAATTGGGGGATGAGCCATTGCTGTTAATAAAGACAGAGCCAAAGAAAGAGTTGAGTAGGTTGGCTTTGGATGAATCATCATGGTATTCTTTGTTGTTGGGTCCTTTGAGAGGTGGGATAGGTCTAGAGTCTTTGAGTTTATTGTTGACAAAGTTGTAGAAAGCTCTATTAGATTTGGTGCGTAGGAGGTTTTCCTCTTGTTTGCTGTAGTAGTTAAGGCATTCTGTTTTTATTTGATTGCAAATGCTTTTATATCGGCTTTTGAAGTTGGAAAGTTGTCCTTTTTTGTTTTTCCTCCAGAGAGATTTTTTTCTTGTTTGTAATTTGGTACATGTTAGAGGTACATGAAGTCTGATGATAATTTCTGATGGATGATCTCTGGCGGGCCCGGGACAGGGGTTTATCCTCTGTCCTGGTGCTCCTTGACCTCTCAGCGGCTTTCGATACCATCGACCATGGTATCCTTCTGCACCGGCTGGAGGGGTTGGGAGTGGGAGGCACTGTCCTTCAGTGGTTCTCCTCCTACCTCTCTGGCCGGTCGCAGTCGGTGTTAGTGGGGGGCCAGAGGTCGACTCCTAGGTTTCTCCCTTGTGGGGTGCCTCAGGGGTCGGTCCTCTCCCCCCTGCTATTCAACATCTACATGAAACCGCTGGGCGAGATCATCCAAGGACATGGGGTGAGGTATCATCAATATGCGGATGATACCCAGCTTTACATCTCCACCCCATGCCCAGTCAACGAAGCGGTGGAAGTGATGTGCCGGTGCCTGGAGGCTGTTGGGGCCTGGATGGGTGTCAACAGACTCAAGCTCAACCCGGATAAGACGGAGTGGCTGTGGGTTCTGCCTCCCAAGGACAATTCCATCTGTCCGTCCATCACCCTGGGGGGGGAATTATTGACCCCCTCAGAGAGGGTCCGCAACTTGGGCGTCCTCCTCGATCCACAGCTCACATTAGAACAACATCTCTCAGCTGTGGCGAGGGGGGCGTTTGCCCAGGTTCGCCTGGTGCACCAGTTGCGGCCCTATCTGGACCGGGACTCATTGCTCACAGTCACTCATGCCCTCATCACCTCGAGATTCGACTACTGTAATGCTCTCTACATGGGGCTACCTTTGAAAAGTGTTCGGAAACTTCAGATCGTGCAAAATGCAGCTGCGAGAGCAGTCATGGGCCTACCTAGGTATGCCCATGTTTCACCATCACTCCGCAGTCTGCATTGGTTGCCGATCAATTTCCGGTCACAATTCAAAGTGTTGGTTATGACCTTTAAAGCCCTTCATGGCATCGGACCAGAATATCTCCGAGACCGCCTCCTGCCGCACGAATCCCAGTGACCGATTAGGTCCCACAGAGTGGGCCTTCTCCGGGTCCCGTCAACTAAACAATGTCGGTTGGCGGGCCCCAGGGGAAGAGCCTTCTCTGTGGCGGCCCCGGCCCTCTGGAACCAACTCCCCCCGGAGATTAGAACTGCCCCTACTCTTCCTGCCTTCCGTAAACTCCTTAAAACCCACCTTTGCCGGCAGGCATGGGGGAACTGAAACATCTCCCCCGGGCACGTTTAATTTATGCATGGTATGTCTGTGTGTGTGACTGTTAGCATATGGGGTTTTTTAAATATTTAAATATTTTAAATCTGTCGGATTGCTTATGATTTGTTTTTTACATGTTGTGAGCCGCCCCGAGTCTTCGGAGAGGGGCGGCATACAAATCTAAGTAATAAATAATAAATAAATAAATTTTCATTTCGAGTAGGACTGTGTTATAGAGGTCATCAGTAGTGTAGCATTCAGAGAATAGAGTTTTCCAGTTTAATGTTGAGAGGTGAGCTTCAATGAGTTCGTAGTTCCCTTTTTTGAAATAGAATTTTGGTGTTGTATTATTTTGGTGGTTCATAGTGTGGCTTAAGTTGAGACTGAAGTTTATCATAGAAACATAGAAACATAGAAGTCTGACGGCAGAAAAAGACCCCATGGTCCATCTAGTCTGCCCTTATACTATTTTCTGTATTTTATCTTAGGATGGATATATGTTTATCCCAGGCATGTTTAAATTCAGTTACTGTGGATTTATCTACCACGTCTGCTGGAAGTTTGTTCCAAGGATCTACTACTCTTTCAGTAAAATAATATTTTCTCATGTTGCTTTTGATCTTTCCCCCAACTAACCTCAGATTGTGTCCCCTTGTTCTTGTGTTCACTTTCCTATTAAAAACACTTCCCTCCTGGACCTTATTTAACCCTTTAATATATTTAAATGTTTCGATCATGTCCCCCCTTTTCCTTCTGTCCTCCAGACTATACAGATTGAGTTCATTAAGTCTTTCCTGATACGCTTTATACTTAAGACCTTCCACCATTCTTGTAGCCCGTCTTTGGACCCGTTCAATTTTGTCAATATCTTTTTGTAGGTGAGGTCTCCAGAACTGAACACAGTATTCCAAATGTGGTCTCACCAGCATTCTATATAGCGGGATCATAATCTCCCTCTTCCTGCTTGTTATACCTCTAGCTATGCAGCCAAGCATCCTACTTGCTGTGGTCGCTGTGGTCGCTGTTGGAAAATGGTTCTATTATTTGTAAGCCATATACTGTACTTTTGCTGTTGCAGAAGATGAGATCCAAACAGTTATCAAGTCTGGTATTGTTAGTTACTAGTTGGTCGAGTCCCAGATAGGTGATGGTATTATATATAGTAGAATGGATGGGTTCCATGCTGCATTCATTTAAGGACCAGTTAATGTGTGGTAGGTTGAGGTCTCCGAGGAAGATAATGGGGTATGGGCAGTTGGTTGCCCACGTTAGTAATGTGGATAATTTGTTAGCATGTTCGATATCGTAGTCCGGGGCTCTGTAGCAGAGTAAGAAGCGAATTGTGGTATTTAGGGATAAATCACAGACAATAGTTTCAGGTACCAATAAATCCTGTGCAATTTTGAAGATTTTTAGGTTCAACGATTTTTTGTAGAATATAGATACTCCGCCTCCTCTGCAGGATTCACGGTCTGAGCGGAAAACATGGTAGTTTTTTGATGTGATAATGGAGTCTGGGTAGTGTTCTGTCTGGGTCCCTCCAGAAGCCAACACCAAACCAAAAAGAGAAACTAGACACACTGGTAAAAAGCAAAGGCAGTTTATATAATTCAAAGCAAACACAGGTAACAGAAACTGTTCTTACAGACAGGAACACGCTGGAACTTCACAGAGGTTTCACGAAGGCCATGAAAGAAAACAGGATTCTTGCTGTCAAAAACAACGCTGGAGATAACAAACCCACGCCTCCCCCAAGTCTTCCAGACTTCTAGGCCACAAGCCAAGATCAGAGACGCCGAGAAGCGAAGCAGGGTCACAGAACCTCCAGTTGATAACTCTCCACAAGGCTGCAAGGGCGGGCCTGCCTTTTAAACCCTGCTGAGGAGAACCACACCCAAACCCAGCTGTTGCCAATTCAATGATGCAAATACCTTTCGAATTGATCCCGTCTCTGAGCTGCACGTCGCTGTCTCATGTCAATTATAGCCTGTGCGTCTTCATCCAATGAGTCCAGGCTACTAGCTGGGGAGAGGCCCCCCCGGGGCTCTCAGGCTGCTCTCCCTCCTCCTCTTCCTGACTTTCCTCTCCCCCGTCTGCCTGGTCCTCCCCCTCCTGTTCACTGTCCTCCTCCTCTGGGCATGGATCCAGCAGAGACGCAGCTGGTCCCTGAGGAGCCGCAGGCTGAATCACAACAGGTAGGAAGCATTTAGCCATGTTTCGCATATAAAAATTATATCAAAGTTGGAGGTGTCAAGTAGAAGGAGGAATTCAGATATCTTGTTGACTAAACTTCTAGCATTTAATAGTTTATATTTGAGATTGGTCTTGTGTTGGGGATTGGTTTTGGGGTGATTAGAGGAAGTAAGGGGCACACTTTCCTATTCTTGGTTTGAGGTGGTAGGGTTGTCCATTTGTTGTTGTGGGATGGTAGTCTGGCAGGTGTCAGTTTGATGTTGTGAGATGGTAGGTTGAAAGTTAGACTGGAAGATGTGGGTAGAATTATGGGTTTTGGGTTTGATGCTTTCTGTGCGGTAATCTATGTAAAGGTTTGTTTCACCAAGTTCATAGCGTCTCTTGAGTTCTGCCCGTAGTTCGCGAGAGCGAATACGTTGGAGGAGAGAAAGATCTGGTCTGGATCTGAGTTTGTTGAAGGACTTGTTATTTCTGGCAATGTGGTTAATGGTTTTGATGAATTGCTGTTTTATTTGTTCATTTTTGCATACTACTTTGCAGAAGCGGGGAGCTATTGAGCCATCGTTATACTTGTGCTCAGGTCCAATTCTGGTAACTTCCAAAATGTCTTCTTGGGCAATTGTTTGTGCATGTGAGTGATGGAGGTGGATGATATTTCTTATTCTTGTTTAGAAATATTGAGGCAGCTTTTGTGAGCAGACTGATTGCAAGTCTGGCATTTTATGAAGCCATCATGATCATTGATAATGTCATTGCATTTAAAGCATTGATAGCTGTGATTATCAATTGTTGCTTGTTGTTCTTTTTGTTCTTGTTGTTGTATATTCTTTTTGATTGCCATTTCTGCTTTGTTTTGTGCTGTTCTGTACCAGCGTCTGTCTCCTAGGATGTGGGGGGGGGGAGTTAGTGCTTCAGGAAAGTCTTTTGGTTACTCTGCCTGAGTTTCTGGCTTCCTGCTCAATGGGCCTCTTTATGACTTTATAGTGTGTTGAGGGAGAGGCAATTAGGGTTGTAGAAGTATACTTAACAACTTCACTTAAGCAGTTTGTAACTTTAACAGAGAGGCAAATAGTGGAAATAGTTGAAACAGATAAGAACAATGGCTTTCAAATGCACAGTAAACCCCCCTCTTCCTTCACAGCCAGCACCTGGTAGTTTAAGCTTGCCTTATTAGCCCAAATGGTGTTTGCGGAGGTGATTTAGAAGATTTTTCAGTCTCCCTTTGAATGGAGCGTTTACAGGTCCTTTTGTTGTTAACAGGACTCCTGATGCTTGTTCAAACTAAGGGTTATTCACCTCATTCCCTGGTCACTCTCTTGGCTTACAAGCATCAGATGGCTCCAAGCCTTGGTTGATAGCTTGGCTGGTGGCAGGGTAAGCTGGGTTCTGCAGGGGGTTCGGGCTAATGGCAAGAAGTTTGATGGTGCTAGGGTGCTGGAGGTCCTGGGGTGCACTGGGCAGATTAAGGCTTTGTGATGTTCAATGGGCAGTAGGGATCAATCACGGTTTGATGTCTTGCCTTGTTTCCTCGTGGAACTTTCTCTTTTCTTCTCTTCTCTTCTCTGCTCTGCTCTGCTCTGCTCTCCCAGAAATGCTGATCGAAAATGTTTTTAAAATATTTATATTCAATAAAATTACTTTTAAAAAAGAAAGAAAGAAAGGGAAGGTGAGGAGCTGGCTCTGCTCTGCTCTCCTCCCCAGCCAGAGGCAGGCAGGATTCCCTTGAATACCATTTGTTGGGTGTCAAGGGAAAGGGAGGGTTTTGCCTTCTCTTTCTGCTCATGATTCCCATGTACAATTGGTGGGCCACTGTGTGACACAGAATGCTGAACTTGATGGGCTTTGGCCTGATTCAGTATATGCTCTTTTTACATTCTTATGAAATGGGAGACCGCAAGCAAGCACTCAGTGGCTATCTCCTGTTTGGGCTCAAAGCACGCATTATTTCTTTCAGATGGTGGGTGGTAGAAAATGGCTTAAGAGAGAGTAGTGAGGCCTGGTGATGCAGATGCCTGAGTGTGAAGCTCTGGTGGCGAGTTACAGCCAGCGATTGATAATTCAGTGAATGCAGTCACCTAATGAACAGCTGATGGTAAAAGCCATGTCAAGCCAGTGCAGAAGTTGGTGATAAATCAACATCCTGCCACACTATCTGTAGAAGGCCTGATGTTTATGGGAACTTGGGAGGAGTGATTTCATGAGGCAGAAAATGCAGCCACAAAGCATTCTTTTGAGACGTTCAAGGCTATCATATGTCCACCATCTGGGTAGAAACGGAAGAAGGACTTGTCACATTCGCACAACCTGAGTGGGCAATGTGACAGGTTTGTGGGTGGAGGACAAGGGATGTGAACTTTCAACTGTGTGGGAAGCTCAGATTTGGGTTTCTCCATGTAGATGCCAGGATCAAAGGCTTTATACACATCTAATTTCAAAATGCCCAAATTTCTCTTGGTTACGGTAGCATGGTGCATCATAATAGCAACATGTCTTATTGGTTCACTTATCTTCCTTCCCTTTACAAACCCTTATTGATCTTCCTCAATAATTTTTGGTAAAATATTTTCAAGTCTGTTCGCCAATACCTTCATAAATAATCCTGATTTGCCAAACTGATAGGACGATAGGAACCCGGATTCCTTAAATCTTGATCCTTGATCCTTTTTCAGGATGGTAACAATTTCTACTGTCCTCCAAGTCTGTGGGATATCATTAAAAATGCAATATCAATTCATCCATATAAGTCTTATAAAAATTCCCCTGTATCAGGGCCCGGTGCTTTGGCTGGTTTCATCCCTTTAATTATTCAACTATTTCCTCTTGTGTAATTTCTGCATTTAACATTTGTCTATCTTCCTCATTCACTTTTTTTCCAACATTAATGATTCCAACATTCACCTGTTCTTCTTTATAAAGTTCTTCGTAATAGTTCCTCATTATTTTCTCCAACTGATCTTTACCATATCTCACTGGAAGTTTGCTCCAAGGATCTACTACTCTTTCAGTAAAATAATATTTTCTCATGTTGCTTTTGATCTTTCCCCCAACTAACTTCAGATTGTGTCCCCTTGTTCTTGTGTTCACTTTCCTATTAAAAACACTTCCCTCCTGAACCTTATTTAACCTTTTGACATATTTAAATGTTTCGATCATGTCCCCCATTTTCCTTCTGTCCTCCAGACTATACAGATTGAATTCATTAAGTCTTTCCTGAGGCATTTTATGTTTAAGACCTTCCACCATTCTTGTAGCCCGTCTTTGGACCCATTCAATTTTGTCAATATCTTTTTGTAGGTGAGGTCTCTGGAACTGAACACGGTATTCCAAATGTGGTCTCACCAGCGCTCTATATAGTGGGATCACAATCTTCCTCTTTGTGCTTGTTATACCTCTAGCTAGGCAGCCAAGCATCCTACTTGCTTTTCCTACCGCCCACCACTCTGCTCACCCATTTTGAGACTGTCAGAAATCACTACCCCTAAATCCTTCTCTTCTGAAGTTTTTGCTAACACAGAACTGCCAATGCAATACTCAGATTGAGGATTCCTTTTCCCCAAGTGCATTATTTTACATTTGGAAACATTAAACTGCAGTTTCCATTGCTTTGACCTTTTATCTAGTAAAGCTAAATCATTTACCATATTACAGACCCCTCCAGGAATATCAACCCTATTGCACACTTTAGAGTCATCGGCAAATAGGCAAATCTTCCCTACCAAACCTTCCCCTATGTTACTCACAAACATATTAAAAAGAATAGGATCCAGAACAGACCCTTGTGGCACACCACTTGTAACCAGCTTCTGCTCAGAATACTCGCCATTAACAATAACTCTCTGGTGTCTACGCTTCAGCCAGCTGCAAATCCACTGAACTATCCAGGGATTAAGTCCAATCTTCACTACTTTATCTATCAGCTCTTTATGTGGAACCGTATCAAAGGTTTTGCTGAAGTCCAGATAGCAATATCCACGGCCATAATTCTCTCTAAGATTAGCAGTGAGCAATGGCTCACTTAAAAATCATCATCAACTCAGAGTTTTTCAAACCTGCCCAGAAGCCGAGAGGGAAAGAGTGAGAGGGAAAGAGTGCCGCCCAGTCCCGAAGGGACTGCCGCTCAGACACTATACCCACCAAAAAAATTAGAGGGAACACTGTCCACGGCACCACCTTGATCCAACACCTTTGTGACATAGTCAAAGAAATCAATGAGATTAGTCTGACATGATTTGCCTTCAGTAAAGCCATGCTGATTTGGGTCCAATAAGTTATTGTTTTTTAGGTGTTGATTTATCCTCTTTTTGAGTAGAGTCTCTATCATTTTAACTATAACTGATGTCAAGCTAACTGGCCTGTAGTTACCAGCTTCTTCTCTACCGCCCTTCTTGTGGATAGACACAACACTGGCCATTCTCCAATCCTCAAGAATATCTCCTGTTAAATGTTTATGTCTATTAAAACCATAATATTCATCCTATTATCCCTAGCCATCCTCAGAATCCTGTGACGTTTCAAATTCGATCCCAGTCCATTCACATTTAAAGTCATAACAGACCAATCACTCATTGCATATTCCCTTTGCCCTTTTGCAATGTTCCTAGTTTACATATTTTCCTCTTATATACCCTATTCACCCCCCTGCAAGTGCCTTCCACTCTGGTTCCCTCTCCCCTTTATTGGGAAGGGCGACAAGTTAAATAGTTGTCCTTCCACGAAGGCACTTATTGAGTACACCTCCTACAACCGGCTCCATTAATAGTCAATAAAATAGTTTTTTTAAAGTCTTTCCTTCCAACTCCTCCCTTCAATTCCCCCTTTAAAATTCAACTCTTCTTATATTATACTTATAATAAATTGTTTTCCTTCCCCTAAAGCAAGGGGGAGGGAAATTGACCTAACAATAACAAAAACAAAAGAAAAGGAAAGAGAGAGAACAAAAGATTCCAAAAAGGAGGGGGGAGAGATTACACAAAAAAGATAGAGAAGGTAATTAAAAATGCTTCATTTCAACAGTTTCTTCATGCATGGATATCTTGCTTTCCTTTTTTCCCCTCAAGACGGCCACTTGGCTTTCGAGCTGCTTGAGCTGGCGTTCCCTTTCCTGCTCCTCTAAATCAATTTGGAGGAGGTCTTCCAGGGTGCCTCTTCTGCTCCAAGAATCTGTTGTAGTATCATCCTCTCCTTCTCTTTCAGAAGAAGCTGGAGCTGCTGCCCTGCTGGTTTTGCCACCTTCTTCAAATGCTTTCCCCAACTTTTTCAGCAATTCCTTGCCCTCCTTAAATGAGCGTGTTCTGAAAGACTGATCACCCTGGAACACCAAAAAAAATGTGCGGAATTCCTATATAAGCTTGATTCCATTTCGAAACAGGATGCTTGTGATTAGTTTCAGGGAAGCTCTTTCCAGGAGAGTCTGTCTAGAGACATCTCTCAAAACTCTTATTTCATTTTCTCCATGTTTTAAATCAGCCAGGCTACGGAGATGTCTGTAAAGTTTCTCAGCTTCGCTTTCACTTGAAAAAGCAACAACTATGTCTCTCTGTTGCATATCTCTATGGCCATAAGTCCAATGGGCTCTTTTGATATCAGATAAATCAATATCAACATAAAAAGATTTAAGCCGCACCTGAATGGCCTCAGGTAATTTCACTCCTTCTCCAAACTGTTGCTTAAAGCCACGAAAACGTAAATTGCGTCTCCTCTGGCAATCCTCTTAATTTGCTATTCTGGAGTTTTGTTGATTTGTAATATCATTAACTTTTCCAGCTTGGACTTCCATCTTCCTTTCAATTGATTGTATTTTCTCTTTTTGCTCTTGTGAGCCCTTTTTAAGCTCCTGTACATCTTTAGCAAAACCTCCAAATGCATCTTCCATGGCTTTGAATCTCTGCTCCATCAAACAAAACATTTGTAGCAGTTTATCTACCTTTCCTTCCATGCCCAGCTTGTCTCCACCTTCAGCCATATTCCCTTTGTCTCTTACTCACTATTTTTCAGTTCCAGAATCCAGTAACATCCAATAGCCATTTGCTTTTCCAAACTTCCTTCTCACCTCTCTTTATTTTCCTTAGATTTCTCTCTCCTTCTATCCACCTTTTGAGGAGTTTGTTTTCCTTCCCCTAAAGCAAGGGGGAGGGAAATTGACCTAACAATAACAAAAACAAAAGAAAAGGAAAGAGAGAGAACAAAAGATTCCAAAAAAGGGGGGAGAGATTACACAAAAAAAGATAGAGAAGGTCATAGAGTTTTTCAAGGTTTCTAACAACTTTTCAAAACCTTTTCAGGGAGCCTCCTGTGGTTGCGTCTAAAATCTTTGGTGACGCATGTGCAGACATCAGTGGCATTGATACTTTGGGGTGGAGGTACTCGGGTTTATGGGACAGGGCATCTGCTCAGGGTTTATGTCAACTTGGGGAGCATTGGATCTGGAAATTAAAGCAAGCAAAGAAGAACGATCACATATGGCGCTGGTTTAATTTCCTGGTGGTCTGCAAGAACTCTAAGTTCTTATGGTCCATCCGGACCTCTATTTTATGTCAGGCCCCTTTCAGGTGGTGCCACCAGGTCTTGAAGGCAGATTTGATGGCCAATAGTTCTTTCTCCCAGATGGTGCAGTGCTGCTCAGATGACATCAGCTTCCGGGAGTGGTAGGCACATGGGAACAAGGGACTGCCATCCTGTTGGGCCTGGAGAAGAACAGCTCTGATGGCAACATCGGAGGTGTTGGCTTCCACAACAAAGGGACAGTGAGGGTCACAGTGCTGGAGAATGGGTTTCCTCATGAAGGCTCTCTTGAGGGTTATGAATGCCTGTTGCTCAGCATTGCCCCACTGGAATACACCTCCTTTTGCAAGAGCTGAGTGAGGGATGTGGTCAAGGCAGCAAACCCTGGAATGAAAGTCCAGTAGCAGTTGGCAAATCCCAAGAATCTCTGGACATCACTAGACAACCACAACACAACACCACAAATTGAAGAATTGTAACTAATTGTGAGATTACATACGGTATACTGAGGACATCTGCTGGTGAAGTTGAGGCAATATTTGGTTGGATTTGTTATTCACAAAATTTGTCCTTGACGCAATGGAACTGGGCAGATTGTTTTCATTTTCAATAAGTGATAAGGAGGAACTGAAAAATTAAACAGAAAGAAGGGCTGTCGGCGACTTACCCGGCCGGTGGGGTTTGCGGCGTGGGCGGGGGAAGGAGGCTGCCATTGTGGGCGGAGCCTGCGGCCCCACGTCAGCACCAGGGGCCACAGTGAGGTCAGAACAGTGCGCGAGGCACCGATTGGTCAAGGGGTGGCGAGGGAGGCACCCCTATATAAGGGGCTGCCTCGTGGTGCCGCTCCTCTTTGCACGGAAGTCGGGAGACAGGAGGAAGCAGCGGGAATCAGCAGCAGGGAGCAGCGACATCAGAGGGAACCCCCGCGGCCGAGAAGGATGGCAGACAGCGCAGTTTGGAGGAGCCCAGCAGCATCGGCGGCACAAGGCTTGTTCGGCGGGCGGGGGTAGCGGCTGGCAGGCAGGGTTATTAGGCATAGTTTGGGCGGCTACTGCAATGCCTCATGGAGGCAAAGGGAGGGCAGAAGCCCAGGTGATGGCAGGGGTGTGTGGAAACTGAGCGGGAAACACCCCTCAATGTCAATGAGCCCCACCATACGGGGAGGAAGAGGGCCCCCACGAAGGCTTGGCTAGAGGTGTCCAGGACTTCGGGGGCTAAGAAGTTGAGGAAGACGGGGGAAGAAGGCGGCTTCAAGGCAGGTGAGGGTCACAGGGGCCGGGCGCCAGGTGGTAGGGGTTGCCTACCCGATTGTTATCTGCTTTACTTGAGAAACTGGACAAGAGGCCCGGGAAGAGGAGCGGGCCCCCACAGGAGGGGGCCATGGGTGCCACAAGCGCTGAGGAGGTGCGGAGCTCATCTGAATCGGCTGACCGGTCTCAGAGGGAGTGCATGGAGCATCGCGCGAAGAGGAGGCACAAGAGACAGCGTGTGAGCAGGGTAACTTCTTGCTCCGATGATGCTGATGATGACTCTTCTCATTGGGGTGAGTGCCCGGTACCTAAACACCGGTGGTCCCATCCAAGAGGACCACACAGCAGGCAACGGGTCAGTAAAATCAGAACACGCAGGGTACACAGGACATGGGGCACACGCACAGCATCACAGGTCTGGGGGAGGGAGCGCAGACGGGTGTTGGCGAAACGGAGCAGGAGGAGGAGGGACACGTCAAGGGATAGTTATGAGGCTTCCGGGACGGAGTCCACTGACCCTTATGAGGGTGACAGTGATAACCCCTTCGCACCCGGCCTCCCAGACACTCCACTGAGCATGCACATGTCACAGGCCCTCAAGAGGAAGATCTGGCGTGGGGCATATGTAGATATTTTCAATATATTGCTACCTGAAAAGTCTAAAAAGGACAAGGACAAGGATGACAAGAAGGGGTCTGAGGAACCAAAGGACACCAAGATGGACAAGGGGATATTAGCATGGACATATGCCTTTTTGGCTTATCATTCGGTGGTGGTAGAGGATGACGTACATAAGATGCACGAGCTCATCCTTTACATGAATATGATTTTGAAGGCATACCAGGAGTTTGGGGGTGAGGCATGGAAGCAGTATGACGAGACATTTTGTAGGTTTGCCGCACATAATAGGCATTGGCCTTGGGACATGAAACACAACGACTTATGGCTTCAGGCTACACAATAAGCGGCGACCCCGGCGAGCGGGCAGACGCCCACTGGTCACTTGCTGCTCACACAGGGGAAGGAAGCTACCCTTCCTCGCCCCACGGTGGGTTCGGGGACCCAGAGCCATGCCCAGCGTAGCAGGATGGGCTCGGCATTTCGGAACTCGGCGTGCTGTTATGAGTACGGAGCAAGGGGGGCCTGCACCCGGGCGGTTTGTTGTTTTCGCCACGCCTGCGCACTGTGCAACGGTAGGCACCCCACCTCAGCATGTTACAGGGCCAGGGGGGAGGTGCCCACAAGGCGGCAGGTAACCTCCTTAAGCCTCAGCCGGGATGAGCTCAGAGTAAGGGGCCCAACTCCCATTAGGTTGGATAGGTTAAAGGACAGACTTACCGCTTATCGACCCAGGAAAGGTGCAGAGTTTTTGTTTAAAGGTTTTTCTGAGGGCTTTAGGATACCATATGTCGGGCCTAGGAGAGCCAGCTTAGCGGACAATTTGAAGTCAGTGTTGGGCATTGGGCACGTGGTACGCGAAAAGATTATGAAGGAGGTGCGGGAAGGCAGGGTGGTGGGCCCCTTTGCGGAGCCACCTCTGACCTCCTTGCGAGTATCCCCCTTGGGGTGGTGCCCAAGAGAACAGCCGGGGAGTTCAGGCTCATACATCACTTGTCCTTCCCCCCGGGTGAGTCAGTAAATGACCACATCCCGGAGGAGTTGTGTTCAGTGCGCTACACACCTTTCGAGGCAGCAGTATCAATGGTGCGGGAGTGTGGAGTGGGGCCACTGATGGGTAAATGTGATATCAAGTCGGCTTTTCGCCTCTTGCCTGTTCACCCCGATGATTTTGACCTCCTAGGTTTCCAGTTTGAGGGTGGCTTCTTTATAGACAGGGCCCTACCGATGGGTTGTTCGGTCTCGTGCTCTTTATTTGAGAAATTTAGTTCGTTTCTGAAATGGGCCCATGTGAGGGGCACGGGGATTAGGTCGGTGGTGCATTATCTCGATGATTTCCTTTTTGCGGGGCCAGCGGGCACCGGTGAATGTAGGCGGGGCATGTCAGGATTCCAGGATTTTTGTACAGATCTAGGCGTGCCTTTGGCCCACGAGAAGACCGAGGGGCCCGCCACCAGGCTTACCTTTTTAGGCATTGAGGTTGATTCGGTGGCGCAAACGTGTAGGCTACCGGAGGACAAGTTGGCGAGGCTTAAGGAAGCGGTGGTGGGAGTTCAGGCGGCCAGGAGGGTGACTCTCAAGCAGGTTCAGGAGCTAGCTGGCCTGTTGAACTTCGCATGCCACGTGATAGCGCCAGGAAGGGCGTTTATGTATAGGCTCTATAGGGCTACGGTTGGCCTGAGCAAGCCGCACCACTGGATTCACTTGACAGCTAGTGTTAGGAAGGACCTTGGGGTGTGGCAGCAATTTCTGGATACATACAATGGGGTATCGTTCTGGAGACAGGATATGCTATTGAAGGGAGACTTGCAGGTGAAGTCTGATGCGGCCGGGGCAGCAGGTTTCGGCGTCATATGGAAGAATAGATGGTGTCGGGCTGACTGGACACAAGAGTGGCGGGCAACAGCGGTGTGCAGGGATCTGACATTCCTGGAATTGTTCCCAATCGTAGTGGCCATCGAACTCTGGTCCCCTAGTTTCGCAGGGAAGACGGTGCATTTTTGGTGTGATAACATGGCGGTGGTACACGTTGTGAACACACTTTCCTCAAAGAATGAGCGGGTGATGGGGCTGGTGCGACATATGGTGATGAAGTGCCTGGCTTGTAACATGCTCTTTCGAGCACATCATGTCCCGGGGATTAGGAATGGGGTGGCTGATGTGCTATCAAGGGGGCAGTTGGCTAGGTTCCAGCTGCTTGCCCCATAGGCCGAGGAACACCCAGAGGCAGTCCCTCATCACCTGTGGCAGATTGGAGGGCCGACATAAGCAAGGCACTGGATATGTCCATAGCCGCAAGCACCAGGAGGTCCTACCAGCAGGCAGGTAGGGAATTTTGGGCTTTCCATCAATGCAGGGGATATAAACAGCATTGGCCGGTCCCGGTTGAACATCTGCTCGAATTCTGCGTGCTTAGCAAGCAGCGAGGGCTGGCAGCCCGGACAATCCAGGGCAAGCTGGCTGGCTTAGCTTTTATAGCTAAGTCAAGGGGCTTTCCTGATTCCACGGGAGATTTCAGGGTTAGAAAAACTCTGGAGGGTTGGATCAGGGAGAAGGGTCAGGTCCAGGGTGAAAGCAGGCGCCCCCTCAAGCTAGCTCACCTAGTAGGGCTGCGTGACATGTGGGACAGGCTGTGCCAGTCAGATTACGAGGCAGCACTTTATCACACGGCTGCAGTTACCTTGTTCTTTGGGGCTTTCCGTATCAGTGAGGTGCTGGCGGCATCTAGGTCAGACAGCTCCGGCCGTGCCCTGATGGCTAAGGATATTAGATTTGGGCGGGGTGCAGTGTACCTGCGGTTGAGACACTCCAAGACTGACCAGAGGGGTTGGGGAGTTACGGTTAAGCTTTCGCAGACTAGCAACAGGAAGGTGTGCCCCGTGGGTGCAATTTCAGCATACTGGGCCCTTAGGGGCAGGGAGCAGGGCCCGCTTTTCTGTCATTCCTCCGGGGGCCCTCTCACCAGATACCAGTTTTGTGCAGTGGTGACTAGGGCCTTGTCCCAGCTGGGCTTGGACCCTAGGCGGTATGGGACTCACTCCTTCATGATTGGCGCAGCTTCCTTTGCAGCCGAGGAAAGCTTCAGCTCACAGGATATACAAGCTGTGGGCCGATGGAAATCAGCGGCCTTCCAGACATACATCCGCCCTTAGGTGAATAGGGTGGGAAGGGGTGCAGCCTGCGCCATTTCTTCTGATGCTGCTTTGTTTCCTCCCTTCCTTTAGATGGCAAGCTGGGGGCACATTGCGAGATATTGATCTGCGGTCACAGCATGGTGTACTGGGCTGAAAGGAGGGCCCAGGAGACGTCGCCCGGCACTCAGCTGAATTTGGACCGGCGCGTGAAGGTCCAGTGGTTGGGCCGTAGGGGACTACGGTGGTTTGAGTTGCTCCCCCTGTTATTTAACAGTGGGAAAGTACAAGGAGTGCCGGGATGGTTGGTCTTACATGTGGGAGGGAACGACCTGGGAACAATGACGGGTGTTGAGTTGCTGTGGCAAATTTGGGACAGCTTGCAGGTGATTTGGAAATGTGGCTGGACACACGTGTGTTGTGGTCCAGTATATTACCACGGAGGTGCTGGAGGCAAGCCAAAGACCCGAAGGCAGTGGATAGGGCCAGGAAGAGAGTCAACAGAGCAGTGAAGAAGTGGGTGCTTCAGGCGGGGGGCGGAGTGATAGATCACCCTGATATTAAAGCATCCCAGTTAACATTGTATAGAGGGGACGGGGTACACTTGATGGACGAGGGGAACGACAAATTTATAGCAGACCTGCAGAGGCACCTGCACAGTTATGTGCAGGGGGGAGCAGGGGGAATAAATTTATAATTTTACCCCCTGCTGTGGCCGATAGGGGGCGGAAATGGGCGTAAGCAGCAACTGTGTGATCTCCTCTAGTGAGGTGAGGGGCGATCTCCTTCTCGTATTACAGGGCTCGACCGGCTTGGGTGCTGGGAGGGGGTCGCTCCTGGGGCTCGCTGGCTGGGGCTTACCAGAGACCAGGGGCGAGCCATCCCACACGCCATGGGGGCGTGGCATGGGTCAGGGGCAGGTGTAAGTTTACCAATTCCCTGCACCCAGGCAAGGAGCTTTCGCCCGAGAGTTGCTCAGATGGGGTTGGTGACAGTTGACTCCGCCCCCATTTGATTTATGCACCCCTGCAGGTCACGTGAGTTAATTGGTTAATTAATTAATCGATATTTGGTTTAATAAAGTGACCCATTATACCCAGACTTTCTGTGTCCGACTGTTACTCCGCCTGCGCCGCAAAACATCTTGGACTTGAAATTTACTTGAACATGGAAAGGGATAGAAGGAAAGAAGGATATAATCTGCTTTGGAAAATTTTGGCTTCTAGATGACACAAAAGTTAATTGGACATTTGGATAAAGCTTTTTGATACATTAATTCTGCAAAAAAAATGGAAAACATAAAAGATTTATTCAAAGACATACTTAAAGACATTAAAGAATGGAAAGAAGAAAACAAAAAATGAAACTATGAAAAATTAATTACTGATATACAAAAGGATTTTGCTAGATGGTCCAATTTATTTGTTTGTTTGTTTGTTTGTTTGTTTGTTTATCGGATTTGTATGCCGCCCCTCTCCGCAGACTTAATGGGGAAAATAGACGTAATTAAAAGTAACATACTGCCATGCTTCTTATACTTATTCCAGACAATTCAATTAATATAAATAAAATGTTTTTCAACAATCTTCACAAAATAATTCACAAATTTATCTGGACAAAAAAAAGTAAGGATTAAATTAAAACACTTACAGGATCATAGAACTAGAGGTGGATTTGATTTGCCTAATATGGAATTGTATTACCAGGCCACAATTATAAATCTACTAAACGAATGGATAACATTAATAAATCAAATAATTCTTACCTTGGAAGGTTTTGATCTTCAATCTGGGTGACATGCTTTCTTAGGAGCTGAGACCCACAAAATACTTTAAACAACATAATATAATAAAACCCTAATTGTTGTCTGGCAACATATAAAAAAGAATCCTGGAGCTCCAGGCGAGAAATCAAATGAGACTTATCACGAGTCAATTATATCAAAACGGAGTCCGTTTCACCTGGAAATTTCCTGCTATAATAATTGTTTTTAAAGATTCCAAAGTTCTCCAGGCAAGATCCTTGGATGAGGGGAAGAAACTGCTCCAACAGCTGGGGATTGATTCGGATGTAAATCTCCAGGCATCAGCAGGGAAGGAGAAACCAGCAGCAGAAGATGGAAGAGGAGAAGATGATTTGTTTACAGCTCAGCCAACTCACACAGCAGATCAAGAAAAAGATGAAAAAATTGCAGCCTTACAAAAGGAGCTTGCATTACTCCAGGAAAGAGGAAAAAAAGAAGAATCTAGAATTACACGTCAAAAGAAGAAATAATGAACTGAACTGATCTGTTAACATGGTATTATTGTTCTCAACTAACTAGCTTCTTTGTGTATCTTATGCTAACTAACAAGGGATAAAGAGGGAAGGAGGGGGGATTTCCTTTATTGCTTTTAAAGGGGAAAGGTGGGGGAGTTCTCCAGTGGAACACAAATCCAGGAGTGCCTCTTGGATAACAAAAATTCTTTTCATTGCCTCCCCTTTGGGGGGGTGCAAGGGAAGGGGCACTAGGGTAGGGGTTCAAGAAAATCAACAAATACTTTTCCAACAGGCTCTGTTTTGCAGGAGGGGGAAACACACTTAAAAGTATGTAAAATGCGTGAAAGAGTTCTATTGTCATTAAATGTGAACGGACTTTCATCACAGAAAAAACGTTATAGAATCATGAAGCTGGCCAGGGATAGTAGAGCTGATTTTTTATTTCTATCAGAAACTCATAAAGGGAGGAAAAGATCAGACAAATTAGTTACCAATAGTGATTGGCAACGGGTCTATGAGTCCAGAGGGACCGCAAAAAGCAGGGGCATGGCAGTTCTGATAAATCAAAGAGTACCATTTCAATTAATTAATATTAAAAGAGATAAAGACGGCAGAATGTTATTCATTAAAGGGAAAATAAATAATAAGGTAGCAACTTTAGCAGTAATCTATGCTCCCAATGCAAATAAAAAGCAATTTATAATAAATGTAAAATGTAAATTAGACAATTTTGCGGAAGGCATAGTGATCTTAGCAGGTGATTTTAATTTGGAATTAACAGCAGGGAGGGGAGAAAAGAAAAAATTACACTTAAATAAAATTAATATGTTGGACCTCCACGCAAACGCAGCAAACAGGGATACATTTTATTCAGCAAGACATAATAAATTTAGCTGCATTGACTATATATTAATGAATAAAATGGGGGAGGTACACCTCAAGAGAGCAGAAGTTAAAAGTATTTGGTTGTCAGATCACGCTCCATTGTTAGCAGTGATTGAAATGGATGCTAGTAGACAACAAAGGATCTGGAGATACAACCCTGTGGTTTCGGCCAGTGAAAAAAATAGACTCAAATTACAAAAGGAATTGTGTGAATTCTTTAGTATTAATGAAACAGGAGAAATTAATCAAACAATAGTTTGGGATACACACAAGGCTGTTATGAGAGGTAATTGTATTAGCACTGAAGCTTTTATTAAGAAATCTTGGGAAGTTGAAAGAGAAAGATTATTAAAAGAGATAGACCTAATCCAAGAGAGTCTGAAAATTACAAGAAATAGAGCATGGAATACATTATTATTATTTAAGAAAAAGAAACTACAATCTCTTGAGGAAGAGAGATGGAATAAAATGAAGATGATTGTAAAACAAAGAATTATGGGATGGGGGAACAAATCAATGAAACAAATGGTACACTATCTGAAAAAAAGAAAGGAGAAATCCCATATCCCTGCTTTAAAGGATAAGGAAGGTGCAATAAAACGTAGTAATATTGAAATGGAAAAAATAATGAGAGACTTTTATGGGAATTTATATAAAAAAGAACATATCACAATGCAAACTATAGAAGTTAATGAGAAATTAACGGAAGAAGATAGACAAATCTTAAATGCAAAAATAACAAATGATGAGATATCTAGAGTTATTTAAGGGTTGAAACCTGCTAAAGCCCCAGGCCCAGATGGTTTTATTGGTGAATATTATAAGACTTATAAGAATGAATTATTACCGCATTTGGAAAAATTGTTTAATAATATTTTTCAGACCTTTGAAATTCCACAGTCATGGAAAATTTCAGAGATTATAACTATCCCAAAGCCGGATCGTGATTTAATGGATCCAGGTTCCTATCGCCCTATCAGCTTATTTAACCAGGATTACAAAATATTTATGAAAATATTGGCAAACAGGATAGAGAATATTTTACCAAAGATAATTGGAGAAGACCAATATGGATTTGTTAAAGGAAGAAAGATTTATGAACCAATTAGAAATGTTGTTAATGTGATACACCATGCTACCACTACCAAAAGAAAACTAGGTATTTTAAAGTTAGATGTGTACAAAGCTTTCGATAAAGTTAACCATGATTACTTGTTTCAATTGTGTAAAGATTTAAATATGGGAGATAGCTTCTGTAAAATTATAAAAGCAATTTATAAGGATAATATAGCTTATATTAGGGTAAATGGTAACAGAACAGAGAAGGTTAAAATTCAGAATGGAACTAAGCAGGGTTACCCACTATCCCCAATGTTATTTGCATTGGCAATTGAGGTCTTAGCAAATAAAATTAGAAATGACAAGGAGTGGAGAGGTTACCAAATAGGAAAACTTGAATTAAAATTAAATCTTTTTGCAAATGATGCTATAGTGTTGACTGAAACCCCAATTGAAATGATGAAAAGAATAAAGATCTTACTCCAGGAATTTAAAGACCAGTCGGGTCTTACAGTTAATATAGAGAAATCAGAGATAATTTGTTTAAATACAGGCCCTAAAGAGCAAATTGAGATACAAAAAGTGTCAGAATTGAAACTAGGATGTAAAAAAATGAAATACTTAGGAGTTTGGTTGTTAAAGAATCCCAACAAAATTGCGACGGTTAATTATAATTCAATATGGAAGATAATGAGAATTGAACAATTATATGAGAAGGACGGGAGAGTTAGCAGAACTCGGCTGGAATGGTGGCTGGGTCAACAGAAATGGCTGCAGATTAATGCAATAAGTAAATATTTAAATAAAAGTGAGAATAAAGAAGCTTTCTTGAGAGAAGAAAATTGTTTAGAGAAAATAATAAAAGAAAAGATTCATAATACAAAAGCTCAAGCTAGCAATATATATAGAATGTTATTGCAAGCAGAAGAGGAAGTAATAAAAGGTTTGACAAGATGCTGGCAAAATGATTTACAAATAGATGAAAGTGAAATGAAAGAAATAATAGAAAATATACATAAGATTAAAAACACAAGAGTTAAAGAGATGAGAAGAAAAATCTTACACAAATGATATTATACACCAGCACAACTTGCACACTTCCAGGGGAAAGAGAAAGGTAATTGTTGGCATGGTTGCCAAAAGAAAGGAATTTTCATGTATATGTTCTGGGAGTGTGTAGTAATTCAGAAATTTTGGAAGGAAGTGCAGAATGAAATAAATAAAATGTTAAATATTAATTGGACAATTACAAAAGAAATAGCTATTTTAATTAAACAAAGAGAACTAAGAGATTTTAAAGCATTGGAAAGTGCTCAAGCGGTAGTGGTATTGGGTTGGAAAGAGTCTATAAAATGGACATTACAGAACTGGTACTGGTACATGGTGGATGACATACATTTTGAAATCATGGAAATAAGATTAAACAACTTTGATGAAAATAAACTGGAGAAGCTGATGGCACGATGGAATAAGGTGAAAGGTTATATGTTGAGTAGAATCTGTGATGCAAATGTGAAAAATAAACTCCAATCACTCTTTCAGTAATAACAAATGCAAAGTAGAGCCAAGGAAATATATATGTATAAACTAGTAAATTTTCGAACCCCCCGCAATGGGTGGTGGTGATGATGGGGGTTCTTTTGTCGGTCAGGTGATGGGCACATGCACTGTGCACTGTTTTATGTTTGTTTTTTATGTAACCATATTTACAAAATCAATAAAAATATATTTTTAAAAAAACATATAAAAAAGAATCACTACCATTCTATTCCTAAATGGTTATCCCCAACTGAAGCCATAATATATCTGAATGCTTTACACTCTGATAAAATCATAAGATATGAACAATTGCTAGATGAAAACAATGAATTAATAACTAAACAAAAGCTCTTAGAAACAGGGACAAACCTTGATTGGCTACACTATCTACAAATTAAATCAAAATATAAAGAGCATAAAGATAAATTCAGCTTCCAAAAAAATAACACGCTTGATAGGATCATATTAGGCTCAGAAGAAAAAAAGATATCTAAAATTTACAATTTTCTCTTAGGATTCGATACAATTGAGGAAGAAGTTAAAGGGTCAATGATTGCATGGGCCCAGAATTTCGGCTATTCAATTAATTTGAATGAATGAGGAAAAATGTGGACCTCAAACTACAAATTAACTATAGCAACTTCCTATAAGGAAAACCAATATAAAATGTTTTACAGATGGCACTTACCACCAGCTAGACTTGCTAAAATGTTCTCCAACATGTTACTGCTTTGCTGGAAGTGTAAAAACAACCCGGAACTTAGTACCATGTTTGGTGGACCTGTGATATTATGAAAAAATGCTAGCAAAAAATCAAAAAGATCTTAGAACAAATTACTTCCCACACAATTCACCTCAAACCAAAGTTATTCCGTTTAGGAATTGTTAGACAAAACATTAAAAAAGAACAGTACATCATTCTCCACATTCTAATGGCCACAAGAATCTTATATGCTCAATTCTGGAAACAAGGAAAAACCCCAACTACTTTAAATATTCTAAGAAATGTCAAAATTAACAATGGAAATTCAAAATAGGGATGAATCGGATTTCTACAAAACCTGGGAGAAATGGTATAAATGATTAACACAAAAAATACTTAAATATCATTGAGGGTAGCCTTGCCTAACGACCCTTGGTACAACAACCACATGGAGATCCTAACTCTGAAGGAAGGATTGGCATGGAAGGGGACCAAATTATATGTGCCTACTAGTCTGCGACTAGAGATACTCCAGCAAAGTTATGATTCCAGACTAGAAGGGCATTTTAGATTCCTAAAAATGCTGCACCTTGCTCAAAGACAATTCTAGTAGCCCAGGATGAAAGTAGAAGTGGAAGACTATGTAAAGAGTTATGCCACTTGTGCTACTTGAAAACATAGACTAGGTAAACCACCTGGACTGCTGCATCAAGTCGCCAACCCCAATAGACCCTGGGAGGAAATAGCGATGGACTTCATAGTGGAACTCCCCAAGAGCAAGAGGATCATAGTCATTTGGACTGTCATTGATTTGTTCTCCAAACAACCTCATTTCATCACTTGTTCCAGATTGCCATCAGCTAGGCATCTAGCCAAGTTGTTCATGAAACACGTTTACAGACTACATGGAGTCCTCCGCAGAGTCATCTCAGATGGTGGGGTCCAGTTCACGGCTAGGTTCTGGAGGGAATTTATTCAGGCCATTGGGTCCACACAAGGACTTAGTTCAGCTTTCCACCCTTCCACTACTGGAGCAGCTGAAAAAGCCAATGCCCTAGTGGAACAGTATCTCAGATACAGTATTATGTGGACTACCGACAGGATAATTGGGCGGAGTTACTGCCTTTTGTAGAAGTGGCTTATAACAACTCTGTCCATAGCAGTACGTGACTAATGCCCTTCCAGATCACCAGTGGCCAAGAGTTCATCCCTATGCCTAAACAGCCTATGGAACCTCCTTTTTCGATCTCCTCGTGGAATGGCTGGAGAAGCTAAATAAAGGGTGGGAAGACACCAAGAAGACACTTGCTGAAGCAGCAGAAGCCAACAAGAAACAAACATTGGTTGCTCCAACCCCCATTTAGAGTGGGACAAGGTTTTCTTATCAACTAAATACATTCAGTTGGGAATGCCTAGCAAAAGCTAGGACCAAAACTTTTAGGCCCTTTCCCAATAGTGAAAGTGATAAATCCAGTTACTGTGCATCTTGCATTGCCTAGAATCCTAGAGAAAATCCACATCGGATTTCATTGCAGCTTGCTTAAACTAATAATTGGGTCTAATATTATGTCTCACATACAACCATCCCCCCCCTGTGATAATTCAGGGGGGGAAACACACTATGAAGTGAAAAAGATTTTAGATTCCCGTATATTCAAAGGCCAATTGCAATATTTAATTCATTGGAAGCGATACCCTTTGTCTGAGACAACCTGGGTCAAAAGTTGGAATGTAAATGTATATAGACTGATTAAACAATTTCAAGAAAAATAACGAAAGACACCAAAGGGTCACCTGGGGGGGCGGTCTTTTGTTCACTTTTTGCAGAAAACACTTTTTTCTTGATAAGGGGGGCTGCCCGTCAGGACAAAACCATCATATGAATTAGAGACTTTGGCCTGCCACAGGTAGAATAGTACCATGGGAATTGGGAGGGGTGGTTGCATGAGGGGGAAAGATACTAGCCACAACAAATTCTTCCAGAAGATTCAAAGTCATCCTTTGTTCAGCACCAGGGGAATTATGGGGGAGGTCCATGGATGTGCTGACAACTGGACTGGTCCATATGATGAAATTGTGGGTGTGGGAATAAGGGATGAACCTTAACCTGAATGGGTTAATCTTAAATTTCAAATTGACTGAAATTTAAGATTAATAATTAAGTAAGAAATGTAGATAAGTATTAATTGGCTAAATGTTAATGGGCTGAAATAATTTTTAAATTTTGGATTAGGTAAATGTACTATTTAGAGTGGGGAAAAGTCTGAAATTCGTATATGTATGTTTGGTTTTTAATTTTCTTTTGTTAACATCTGATTGGCTATACAAGGTTTTCTTGGTTTATAGAGAAATGTATAAAGAAAGAAAGGAAGCATCTTGGCATAATGGTTAATGTTAGAAATATAATTGGTGTACTTTTTGAAGGAACATTAAGGAGGGAATTTAATTAAAAGAAAATGTTTATTTATTTATTTATTTATTGTTAGAGTTGAAAGGGACCATGAAGGCCATCGAGTTCAACCCCCTGCCCAAGCAGGAACCCTATAGTACACCAGTCAAGTGGCAGTTCAATCTTCTCTTAAAAATGTCCAGAGTGTTGGAGTTCACAATGTCCGCTGGTAGGTTGTTCCATTGATTGATCGCTCTGACCGTCAGGAAGTTCCTCCTTATCTCCATATTGAATCTCTCCTTGGTCAGCTTCCAGCCATTGTTCCTCGTCAGGCCCTCTGGTGCCCTGAAGAATAAAATAATCCCCTCCTCTCTGTGACATCCCCTCGTATACTTGTAGACTGCTATCATGTCCGCTATGGCCCTCCTTTTCTCTAGGCTATCCATGCCCAGTTCCCTCAGTCTCTCTTCGTAAGTCTTGGTTTCCAAATCCCTTAATCATCTTGGTTGCTCTTTTTTGCACCTTCTCCAGAGTTTCAATGTCTCTTTTGAAGTGTGGTGACCAGAACTGAATAGAGTACTCCAGGTGTGGTCGGACCAGGGCGTAGTAGAGTGGTATTAAGACTTCCCTTGTCTTGGAGTGTATTCCCCTGTTGATGCAGCTTAGGATTGTGTTGGCTTTTTTAGCTGCTGCTGCACATTGTATGTAACTGGATGACAAAATTAGAAAAAACTTTTGCAACTTTTTTTGATGATTGATATTAGTTACTAACAAAATACGGTACTGCATTTTATTCATGGAAAATTAGATGGTACACTGTATTGTTTGAATGTATGTTGAGAGAGAAAAAATTATCCCCCACAAAAGGTCCTTCCTTCCTCCATCCCTCCATTGATTTCATTCTTCCTCCTTCCTTCCTCCCTCCTTCCTTCCCTCCCTCCATTTCTTTTTCCTTCCTTCCTTCCTTCCTTCTTTCCTTCCTTCCTTATTCCCTCCATTTCTCCTTCCTTCCTTCTTTCCTTCCTTTATTGTTCTCTCCATTTCTCCTTCCTTCCTTCTTTCCTTCCTTCCTTCCTTCCTCTTTCACTTTCTTTCTCCCTTCTTCTTTCTTTCTTTGTCTGTCTGCCACTCTGTCTGTCTCTCTCTCACTCACTCTTCCAGAGTTTTATTGCAACACATATAGTTTCAGACACAGATAATTGTTTTTCCATCACCCACCCCAAAAACACCCACCAAAACCAGCATGCAGTATAAAACAACCTGGAAAAACATGTATGAACATGGAAGCTGCATTGTGCCATACTTCTGCAGCTTGCAAATCAAGAAGGCCAGCAGTGGTGAGGCAGAGTTTGTCTGGTCTCTCTGCGCCACACACGGGGAAGTTTTCTAGCATTTCGGGAGGGAGGAAAACTTACTTGGGAGAGCCAGCAGTGGAGGCAGAGCACACCCTGCTCTTGGGGACGGAGGACGGGCAGCACAGCACGGCATGACAGTGGCACATCCCCCACCTGAGGAGCTTTCTTCCCCAAGAAGAGGCAGGGAGAAGAAGTGCCCCAGGCCGATCTCTCTCTCTCCCTGGCTCAGCTCTCTGACCCTCTTCTTTCCAGCATCATGTGGGGATGGCAGGGATAGGGGTGATCCCCAGAGCAGAGAGCCAGAGGAGCCAGCCATGGCTCTGAGCTCACAGGGGTTTCTCCCCACCCAATAGCTTAGGAGGAGCAGATCGGGCACTGCCCAGTTGCAGCTGTCTGGCAGAGAGAAAGGGTGCTCGGCTCCGCTGCATGGCATATGAAAATGCTGCGCGGCAGTTCATTTTGGGGTGTGCTGCTGCGCAGCCATGCACCTTAGAGGGAACAGTGTCCCTGAGGTGGAAAAGGAGCACTCACAACAGTGAGCGGAGCCTCCTGAGCCAGGTAGGGCTGCAGTTGGTGTAACAGGTGAACCTGGGTAAAGGTCCCACTGGCCACAGCTGAGAAATGATGGTCAAGCCTCAGCTGTGGGTCCAGGAGGACACCCATATTGTGGACTCTTTCTGAGGGGGTTAGAGTTTCCCACCCCCAGAACCACGGAAAGACAGATAATATTCCTTTGGAGAAGATGCCCAGAGCCACTCAGTCTGGTCAGGGTTCAGCTTGAGCCTGTTGACTCTCATCCAGAAGTTGGATACGTGAGTGAGCATACTGCTGATACCTCACCCCATGCTGTCAGATGATCTCACCCAGTGGCTTCATGCCCCTGTCACTTCAGTCTGAATTGCCCAATCAAGTTGAGCTCAATCTGAATCTGAGCAACTTTGTAAGAAAGTGAATAAATTCCTCAGCTCTACCCTGCAAGGGCTCCTCCACTCCCTCCACATTAAGAATGGAATCGGTCTCCCTAAACAGAACAGCTGGATGAGAATCTGTGGATGCAATAAGAGCGAAAAGATGTGCACATTTTGCCACCTTTATCACCACTAGATAAATCCTAATAAAGGCTCTTACCCGTGTTTTGTCTGATTCAGATTTACTGGTCCTCCATTATTGCTCCAGTCAGCTCTTTTGGTGTTTCATCTCCCAGAGTTTCTCAGTAAAACAAGGAGCCCTCCAGGATCCACTGCCATGAAGAGGCCGCAAGAGAGCAATTCAGTCTAAAGTCCCCAATGCAGAATTATTCCAGACAACCACCAGGGACTCTGTCAGATTGTGGACAAGCAAGTTAGGTATTTCCCCAAGTTTCTCTAAAACCCTTCAGGGTCCATTAGGTGCTTGGGATGGAACCACATAATTGGCTCTGACTCCCTGCCGGTGGGGGATTGGCCTCTCAAAGTCCAGCCTAAGCAGGGAGTCATCTGACCGTGAAATGGTGAGATGTCTATACCCCTTAATACCAGATCATTACTCCATTGCTCTGAGAAAAACATCAAGTCAAGAATGTATCCCCCTGCCATGAGTCGGACCCTAAATTTCCTGGGTCAATCCATGGTTGTCATGGAAGCCATGAACTCCTGCATTGCATCAGAGGATTCGCCGAATGATGGCAAACTGAAGTCTCCCAGGACCACTCCACTGCCAGCCCAGCTACTGTCTCGAGCAGTTCAGACAGGGCTGTTGCAACATAGCTGGGAGACAGGTATGTTAACAACAAACCCAATTGAGCCCCTGAGTTCAATCTCAAAAGGAGAGACTCACACCCAACAATCTCAGGGGCAGGGACCTGTGAGGGCTTAGAGTCTTCCGGACAATGATTGCCACTCCTCTACTCCTTCTCTGGTGGCTCAGCTGATGCAAGACCAGAAACCCATCTGGGCACATCTCCGAGAGAGGTTCTCCCCTCATGTCCCAGCCAAGTTTTGGTCACACAAGCTAGGTCAGCCCCCTCCTCCAAGAGTAAGCCTCGGAGCAAAGGGGGTCTTGTTGACAACTGACCTGACATTGAGTAGCAGCAGCCTGAGACCAAGGCCCTGACATTTTCTGACACCAGCTATATGGGATGAGTCAGAGGGGCCGGAACAAGTACAGTAATTACTTTCAAGTAGTGAGTCCTAGTTCCCCATGAGTGGCCTACCCCACAACTCCCACCATATCTGCCTCTCCCAGTCAGGACAGTAATGCTCCATCTCTCTCCCCCACCTGAGATCCCTCCCAATCCCCACTGGCCTCCCTACTTCCCAGCAAGCTTGTCATCCCATTCATACCAATCCAGGGGTTACAGTCAGACCCATACCTGCTTCCATTAACAAACTCAGCAGGGAGGGGCACCGGCCTTCACCTCTGGCTTGCTCATTCTATCTATCCAAGCACTCCACCCATTCCTTACTATAGCCATCTACTCCGACACTCACACCGTCATCCACCTCACTCCCCAATTAAAAAATATATTTACCCGCAACCGTCATCCACTTCACTCCCCAATTAAAAAATATATTTACCCCCTCAATAACAGCAGTATTCCACATGGCTCTGTTAATAAATTGGAACCTGGAAGAAGCTCAAGGTCTGAAGTCTGATTTATTTCTCAGGTGTTTATTGAGACCTGACAATGTGGGGGGGGGGAGGTATCAGATTATGTGTTGACTTCTGAGGAATAAATGTGATGTGCGCAGAACACCTAACCCCTTCCCCTCATGAAAGACTTGCTGAATCACATGTCCAAAGATATTTATCAAGCTAGATTTGAGAGAAGCATACTATTGCAAGCAACTGCATTCTTTTCGTTGATGATGTAAAAGTTTTCAACACCACAGATGACTCAGCTACCTTCCAAAAAGACCTTGACTTTGTGTCTGAATGGGCAAACATCCGGAAACTCCAAATCCCAACCAAACAATGCTCTGTCCTACACATTGGCAAAAAAAATACCAAATACAAGCTAAATAAATAAGATCTTACAGACAACCCTCACTCCATAAAAGACCGTACAATATTCATATCAAATGACCAAATTGCCAAAGCCCACTAAAACAACATCACCAAAAAGGCTTCAAGAGTTGTTAACATAATCCTACGTAGTTTCTTCTCTGGTAATATCATACTACTGACCAGAGCATACAAAACTTTCGCCAGACCAATCCTAGAATACAACTCATCTGTCTGGAAGTTTGTGGGTGGGGGACAAGGCATGTGAACTTTCAACTGGGTGGGAAGCTCAGATTCGGGTTCCCCAGTATAGGTGCCAGCATGGCTCTGGAATTAAATTGGAAACTTGAGGAATGCCTTGACTTGGACTCTAATTTAAATTGGGATGTTACTTGGAACTATGACAAGCTGCTTATTTCTCTCCTCTGACTGGCATGCTGGTACAGGATCTGAGGATCTACTCCTTGTGGCAGACAGAGGGAGAGCTCTTAACTCAATGCCATGGACCACCGATGCCCACACTAATCTTGACTTTTCCGATGTCCGGGGAATTCTACTCAGAAATGAGAGGAACCATTTAGGATAGAGCTATTTTGCCATGGCCGCTCTGCTGAGGACCGAGTCAAGAGGACTGTGTTCTAGCAGGGTGGATCCTAACAAGAAAAATGGACCTGGTTCTCATCACTGAGTGGATGAGGTCAACCCATCCTGATTTATGGCTCCACCCACAATGGAGAAAATGTTATGGATCTGACTTTGTTTAAAATGAATTGGAAATTTCATTATCTGGTAATGATGAAGGTATTATTGCTGAGACCTGTAAATTGTTATTGAAATTGAATTTCGAAAATGGATATGTTAAACATTGTATGATTCAATGGACAAGGAACTATGGCTATAATGTGATGCTTGAATAATGGGAAAATATGTGGACGAGGGGTT
Source organism: Erythrolamprus reginae (assembly GCF_031021105.1). NCBI lineage: Eukaryota > Metazoa > Chordata > Lepidosauria > Squamata > Dipsadidae > Erythrolamprus > Erythrolamprus reginae. Next base: position 76,554,762 of record NC_091953.1, read on the forward strand.
CAACATTTACATTAATTATAATCTAATAATTTCTATAAGATGATGTATTGTTGGTATTTAACACAAGATAATTCAATTCAATTCAATTCATTAGATTTTATTAGACTCGGGGCGGCTCACAACAATAATAAAAACAGTATAACAATGGAACAAATCTAATAATAAAATTATATAAAAACCCCCAACAATTTAAAAAACCATACAGCACATACATACCAAACATAAAATATAAGAAAGCCTGGGGGAGATGTCTTAATTCCCCCATGCCTGGCGATATAGGTGGGTCTTGAGTAACTTGCGAAAGACAAGGAGGGTTGGGGCCATTCTAATCTCCGGGGGGAGTTGATTCCAGAGGGCTGGGGCCACCACAGAGAAGGCTCTTCCCCTGGGGCCCGCCAAATGACATTGTTTGGTTGACGGGACCCGGAGACGGCCAACTCTGTGGGACCTTATCGGCCGCAGGGATTCGTGCGGTAGAAGGCGGTTCCGAAGGTATTCTGGTCCAATGCCATGAAGGGCTTTAAAGGTCATTACCAACACTTTGAATTGTGACCAGAAACTGATCGGCAGCCAGTGCAGGCCACGGAGTGTTGTAGAAACGTGGGCGAATCTAGGAAGCCCCACGATAGCTCTCGCGGCCACATTCTGCACAATCTGAAGTTTCCGAACACTTTTCAAAGGTAGCCCTATGTAGAGAGCGTTGCAGTAGTCGAACCTCGAGGTGATAAGGGCATAAGCGACTGTGAGCAATGACTCCCTGTCCAAATAGGGCTGCAACTGGTGCACCAGGCGAACCTGGGCGAACGCCCTCCTCGCCACAGCCGAAAGATGGTGTTCTAATGTTAGCTGTGGATCGAGGAGGATGCCCAAGTTGTGAACCCTCTCTGAGGGGGGCAATAATTCCCCCCCCCAGGGTAATGGACAGACAGATGGAATTGTCCTTGGGAGGCAAAACCCACAGCCACTCCATCTTCTCTGGATTGAGTTTGAACTTGTTGACACCCATCCAGACCCCAACAGCCTCCAGGCACCGGCACATCATAAACAGGTGGTGGAACTCACAGCTCCAATGGCCTTGTCCACTTCATCAAATGTCACTAAGTCAAACTCCTCCCAGACAGATGAATAAAGACGTTTAGCCCCAGTCACCTCAACTGACTCGTTGTCAGTCGATACTGCTATACAATTGGAGTCGGGATCTGCCCGGATCCGAGCGACTTTATCAGCGAAAAATGAATTAAATTCCTCGGCACTGCCCTGCAAGGGCTCCCCAACTCCCCTCTGATTTAGAAGGGAGCGGGTCACCCTAAACAGAGCAGCCGGGCGGGATTCCACTGATGAAATCAGGGCGGCATGATACACGCATCTTGCCGCCTTGAGCGCCACTTTGTAGGTCTTAATAAAAGCTCTTACAAGTGTTCGATCGGATTCAGACCTACTCTTCCTCCATCGCTTCTCTAGATGTCTCTTCTGGCATTTCAACACCTGGAGCTCCTCGTTGAACAATGGAGCTCTATGGGGTCTAGTGCAACAGAGAGGTCGCAGTGGCACAATTATGTCGAGAACCTCTGCTGCAGCCTTGTTCCAGGCCTCAGCCAGAGACTCCGCCGAGCTGCGGACGAGTGAATCTGGTAAAACCCCAAGCGCCCTCTGAAAGCCCTCAGGGTCCATCAGGCGTCTGGGGTGGAACCTCCTAATTGGTTCCGCCTCCCTGCGGGGGAGGATTGAAGCCAAGGAAATCAAGCCACAGTAGAAAATGGTCTGACCATGACAAAGGCAATGCTTCTAAGCCCCTTAGCCTCAGACCATTATTCAATTGCTCCGAGAGGAATATCATATCGGGTGTGTATCCACCGTCATGAGTCGGACCCTGAACTAATTGAGTCAGGTCCATGGCTGTCATGGTGGCCATGAACTCCTGTGCCAATCAAGAGGAACCACCGAGTGATGGTAGATTGAAGTCCCCCAGGACAATAAGTCCGGGGAACTCCACCGCCAACCTGGCCACCTCCTTGAGCAGCACAGGCAGGGCTGTTGACATGCAGCTGGGAGGCAGGTACATGAGTAACAAGCCCACCTGAACCCCTGAATCCAACTTCACAAGGAGTGACTCACAACCCGCAATCTCAGGGGCAACGAGTCTACGCAGGCAAAGGTTCTCCCTGGCTACAATAGCCATTCCCCCCCTTCCCTGGGGTTGAGGCTGATGCCATATCTGAAACCCGGCTGGGCATAATTCCGAGAGAGGAACTCCTCCCTCTGGGCCCAGCCAGGTTTCCGTCACACATGCCAGATCGGCCTCCTCATCCAGGATTATATCCCAGATGAGGAGAGCTTTGTTAACTACCGATCTGGCATTGAGCAGCAGCAGCTTGAGCCCAGGGCCCGGATAACACTCGTCACCAGGGCTCTGGTTTGAGCTCACGGGACCGGGACAAGGGATTGCTTTTAAGCAGCGATCCCTTTTTCCTCCAGAACGGCTAGCCCCATGGCTCCCGCCATATCTACCCCATATTCTGGCCCTCTGTCACCCCGGAGAAAGGTACCCCCACCCCTCCTGTCCCTCTACCGCCAGGTAGGCTAAATTCTGCATTCATACTGACCCTATTATTCCCATACATACCATCCCACTCACCCCACTCATTCATATTATAAAAATTACAATTACCATTTACCCCATCCATACCCCCACCCATCCCACAAGTTAATCCTATCATTCATTCCATTCGCTTCATATATACCTTCTATCTGATCCCAAATATCCATCATTAAAATTACCCCCCAATAGATTAGTTAAAAGATATATAAAAATTTAAAAAAATAATTAATTAATTTAAAAAGGTTAACCGGTCAGTTATAAATTAATCTGAGACAATAATATAAAGTAGAATCAATTAATATAAAATCAGTTCTTGAATGAATAAATAGTTCAAAATTCATCAGTCAGTCAGTCCAGGTCAGGGTGATAATAATGTCTTTAGTAAATCCTTCTTTAAGACTGCTGTGTTATAAAGTCATCCACTAGGGGCGCAGTATCTTCAATGTTATTCAATAGGGAATAGGGAATACAGAAGATGGATGGAAGCAGGGGGGGGGGAAGATGACAAAGCAACGATCTCAACATTTGCAAATACCCCCAGTTTAATAGGCAGTTCGGCAGCTCAGTTCCCATTGTCCACTCTGGAAGTGAGGGAAGAGGAGGGGGTGGATTCCATTGTTCACTCTCCCCCAACTCTGCCCTCTCTGTTCTTTCAATCCAATCCCAGCCAACACTCCACTCCACAGGGCAGCTCCCACTCGCCTCAGCCTCCTTCCTGCATGTTCCAGCCATCTGTCTCCTTCGTCCCCCTCAGCACCAGCAGCTCTCACCCACGTGCATCATACAGGGGGCTGGGCTGCTGTTCCTTGCCCACCAGCCAGCAACCCCAGCTCCTCTGCTGTCCGCAAACGACCTCCGTTGCCAAGAGCCGACCGCTCCCACCGGCCTGCACCCTTGGCGTCCTCAGTCTCACACAGCACCTGGTGTCTCGTTAAGAAGGTCGGTTTATTCCCTGGGTTGTTCTCCGCTCATTTATCTCCAGCTCACCTCTCTTCACCTGTGTTCATCATCTGGGAGCAGCCGCCATGTTCCGCTCCCCAGCTGATCAACCAGGCAATTTCTCGGGGCTATTGTCCCTGGCGCCACATAGAGCAACACAGCAGCATCCAATATTAATCCCCCAAACACAGAGGGTTGCAAAGCCAGAAGGAATCAGACAATATCTGGTCTGGATTGACTCATTTCTGATGATCTTTGCCGTTGTCTCAGAGGAGCGGCAAATCCTCCATCTCCTCTCCGCTCACACCTCTCGCACAAGCTGTGGTGAAGTCAGACAGGCAACCATGCCTGTTCTGACACAGAGACTACCCATTGCCGGGAGGATAGCCGAATGATTTCATCTGGAAAGAGAATTGGAAAGAGTTACCATGCATGTGATGATGGTGGTCTACACATTGCAAACTGGGAAACGTGACGATGTTCTGCGACCACACCACCTGAGGATCATGTGCCCATAACCATGACAACCCCAAGACAAGAGGGAAATGGAGGCCCCACATGACATAAAATTGTAATGCCTCCACATGAGTCCCGATGCTGATCTGCACCGGCAAGGTCTGAAAACGGATGGCCCCAGACAACAACACCCGCCCATCAATGGTTTCTACAGTCAATGGAGGGTTCACAGGACACAAGGGCAACAAATGTCTCTGTGCAAACTCCTCATCCAGGAAATTCGTGGTGGCCCCCGAATCCACGAGGGCAAGAGCAGAAATCGATTGAGTACGCCAATCCACCATTAATTGTGAGGTGACAGTACGTTCCGGGGTCATTAGCCAAAGAATCCTTAACCGATGAAATGCCAGCCCAACCTAGCATTGCCACCAAGCCGGGCCACCCTCGTTTCCCGACTGCACCTCCGGCGGGGAAATCAGGGGCATGGGGACAGCCATCAAGGAATCAAGACCCATGGTGAGAACATGAGTTGATGACTCTGGGAGCTGTCCTGCAAGAGTCGGCATGGCAACAGGAGGATTGGGAGGAGTCAACACTTCAGCAGCAACCGTGCTCCTTCGTTTGCAGGGACAGGCATTCACGAAATGATCTGCCCCCCCTCCACAATAGAAGCACCAGCCTGTCGCACGTCTCTGCGTTCTCTCTTCCAGAGACAAACAGGGTTGCACGAAGTTCACCTCCATAGGCTCCCCGGCAGAGGCACGATCCGCTAGACAAGGAGACAGGACAGGCAGGAAGCAACGGGGTACAGGAAACGGGATCGGCACGGGCATAGCAGACACCCCCCGCCGTGGAGCAAGCACTGGCATGATGCCCGAAATGCGGGGGGAGGACCGCCCAGCCAGGCGCACCTCTCGAGCCAGCAGCTGAGCCTCAATGGCCAAACAATGCTGCTCCAGCTCATCCAGGGTGCCCGGCAGGGTCTCGTGCACCAGTTCATCAAGCATAGTCTCTGACAAGCCATCCTGAAACGCCTCCATCAAGGCAGCCTCATTCCACTGCACCTGTCCACTGAGGCTATGAAAGTCACTTAAATATTCCACTAAAGGGCGCGAACCTTGTTTCAGCTGTTTCAATGCCCTCGTGGCCGTCTGCTCCCGCACCGGATCTGAAAACTGGGCGCAAAAAGCGGCGTAACCCTGCAGTATCGGATCATCTCTGTCCAGCAATGGAGACACCCAGGAAGCAGTGGGGCCGGCCAACAAACTGCAGAGGAACGCCATCTTCTCTGCATCTCTTGGAAAATGGGGCAGTTGTGCATTAATAAACAACTGCACCTGACTGAGGAAAGCTGCAAACGTGCATCTGTCACCCCAGAATTTTTCAGGCAAAGTCACAAAGTATTTCCTCCTTGGTAGGGGCTGTGGGGCAGGAGCTGCTGGCTGCACCTGTGGAATGACAGGCTGTTGAGATAATGTATCCACCTGGCTCTGTAATTGCAACACTAACTGCATCAACCCTTGGATTGCCAACTTCAGAGCACCGAAGACTGCTTGGATTTCTGCCATACCAGCAGCCATGATCAGATAAATGCCAGAAAAAAGAGAAGCAAACAATCCAAAACACTTCACTCTGGAACGGTGTGTGTCTGGGATGAAAGAATATACTGTTCTGCCAGGCTCTCTGTTAGGAGCCTCCCGAAAATTCAAGGGTACAAATTTCACTCCTCCCAAAACAACCAGGTAGTCTGTACAATTTCCCTTAAGCAGTCATTAAGTACTTAGCTAGCAGCTGTGAAGAAACTTCACACCCCTTCTTCTTCCAACAAAGTGAGATGCACACACACACGTTGCTGTGCTTTGGTTTCAAAGGCGTGAAAAATCAACAAAGTCCAGAAAACAGCAACAGACGATTCCTGAAGAACTGCGATCAGATACTCTTTCAAAACAGCCAAACCCACATGCTGCTATTTATAGCAGCAGCCCTAATTACTGGAGCCCCACCCAACCACAGGTGGCCTCATTTTCTCTTATAATAATCCTTCAGTTATTGTCTCCTATGCATCACTCTATGCATGTGTGGATGTGTCATTAATTCTTGTTCAGAATCCAAGGATGATACAAATGATTGATCTCCTCCCGGGCTTTCTGCCAAACTCCCCTCTTCCCTGTCACTCATGCTTCCTTGGTCAGAGGAGGCTTCATCGGCAGATTCCATTGGGAGCAAAACAGGCCTGCGGCATGTGGATTTCTCTCCCACATCCACCTGCACATTCCTTGGGGCAGGAGCTGGGCCAGAGCTAACCACAACAGTTACTGGTTTTAAATACAGTATGCTACGGAAGAATGACCAGCCAATGCATTAAGGAAGTCAACGTTCAAGATGAAATTATTTGAATTGAATTAACTGATTTGAATTGATTTGATTTAACTGGACTGATTGATTTAACTGAAATTACATTTGTCATAGGTTCAAAGACAGTATACTTGTCGTGGAAAGACTGATCAGCTAAACCCATGTAAGGAAGATAATGTTTTTTTCCCCCTCCCTCCCCTAGGAGGAAGATAATGTTTAAGATGAAATTACTTGAACTGAATTAAACTGATTTGAATAGATTTGATCTAATTGGACTGATTGATTTGACTGAAATTACATTTGTACCATCTGATCTGACTGAAATTACATTGATTAATATAAATTAATCGAGTCAGTATATATATAATATAAACGAGTCAGTCGAGGTGACTGGGGCTAAACATCTTTGTCCATTTGTCTGGGGGGAGTTTGACTTGGTGACACCTGATGAAGTGGACAAGGCCATTGGAGCTGTGAGTTCCGCCACCTGTCTACTGGATCCGTGTCCCTCTTGGTTGGTTTTGGCCGGCCGAGAGGTGACACGGAGCTGGGTCCAGGAGATTGTGATCCTTGGGGAGGGGGTCCTTTCTGGCTCCTTATAAGGAGGCACTTGTGCGCCCCCTCCTCAAGAAGCCTTCCCTGGACCCAGCCGTGCTCAATAACTACCGTCCAGTCTCCAACCTTCCCTTCATGGGGAAGGCTGTTGAGAAGGTGGTGGCGCTTCAAATCCAGCGGTCCTTGGAAGAAGCCAATTATCTAGGTCCTCAACAGTCTGGATTCAGGCCCGGCTACAGCACGGAAACTGCTTTGGTCACGCTGATGGATGATTTCTGGTGGGCCCGGGACAGGGGCTTGTCCTCTGTCCTGGTGCTTCTTGACCTCTCAGTGGCTTTCGATACCATCGACCATGGTATCCTTCTGTGTCAGCTGGAGGGGTTGGGAGTGGGAAGCACTGTTCTTCAGTGGTTCTCCTCCTACCTCTCCAGTCGGTCACAGTCGGTGTTAGTGGGGGGTCAGAGGTCGACCACTAGGTCTCTCCCTTGTGGGGTGCCTCAGGGGTCGGTCCTCTCCCCCCTGCTATTAAATATCTACATGAAACCACTGGGTGAGATCATCCAAGGGCATGGGGTGAGGTATCATCAATATGCCGATAACACCCAGTTATACATCTCCACCCCATGTCCAGTCAACGAAGCAGTGGAAGTGATGTGCCAGTGCCTGGAGGCTGTTGGGGCCTGGATAGGTGTCAACAAACTCAAACTCAACCCAGACAAGACGGAGTGGCTGTGGGTCTTGCCTCACAAGGACAATTCCATCTGTCCATCCATTACCCTGGGGGGAGAATCATTGACCCCCCTCAAAGAGGGTTCGCAACTTGGGCGTCATCCTCGATCCACAGCTCACATGAGAGAAACATCTTTCAGCTGTGGCGAGGGGGGCGTTCGCCCAGGTTTGCCTGGTGCACCAGTTGCGACCCTATTTGGACCCGGAGTCACTGCTCACAGTCATTCATGCCCTCATCACCTCGAGGCTCGACTACTGTAATGCTCTCTACATGGGGCTACCTTTGAAAAGTATTTGGAAACTTCAGATCGTGCAGAATGCAGCTGCGAGAGCAATCATGGGCTTTTCCAAATATGCCCATGTTACACCAACACTCCGCAGTCTGCATTGGTTGCCAATCAGTTTCCGGTCACAATTCAAAGTGTTGGTTATGACCTATAAAGCCCTTCATAGCACCGGACCAGATTATCTCTGGGACTGCCTTCTGCTCCCAGCGACCAGTTAGGTCCCACAGAGTGTGGCAGCCCCGGCCTTCTGGAACCAACTCCCCCCAGATATTAGAATTGCCCCCACCCTCCTTGCCTTTTGTAAGCTACTTAAAACTCACCTCTGCCGCCAGGCATGGGGGAATTGAGATACCCTTTCCCACTAGGCCTTTACAATTTTATGCATGGTATGTCTGTATGTCTGTGTGGTTTTTATTATAATGGGTTTTTAATTGTTTTTAGTATTGGATTATTATTATATGCTGTCTTATTATTGCTGTTAGTTGCCAAGTCTCCGGAGAGGGGCGGCATACAAATCCAAGAAAATTAAAATTAAAATATGTGTAAGAATATTCAAAAGTTACTAGAAGATATTAGCACCTTTTTCTCTCCTTTTTCTGTTCCTTTTTCTGTTCTTACAAAGTTATAAATTAGAAAAATAATTGAGTATATTTAATGAATTGGACTTTTTAAATATTTTAATCTTATGGGAGCTTATATATATATATATATATATATATATATATATATA